>NC_090210.1:19478999-19789971 GCF_033026475.1 Channa argus
GTTTTTTTGTTTTTTTTTGCCAAGACTACACAATATTAGCAAGGACAGTTTTGTCCTTGAAATGGCACTTTTATAATGGTGAGATTCCAGTTTTTGATACATTTTTTTTTTTTACTAATGTTTTCACTTTGTCATTATGCGAAATTGTGTTGATTTATAGGGACAAGTAATTTTTTTTTAAATTTTATTTCAAGTTGCATTTACAATACAGTGTGGATCGAGTGAAGGGTAATCCAAACTTTTGCTTTTTATTGCTTAATATTATTATTATTATTATTATTATTATTATTATTATTATTATTATTATTAACTTCTCCACTTTTGCAGCAATACCAGAGTGCCATCCGAGCTCACAAAGCAGGAAAACCGGTCGACTTTGACGAGCTGCCAGTTCCCCCTGGTAAGATCTTTTTTTTGTATAGTTTTTGTGACAGTGTAATTTCCACATTATATTTAGCTCCAAAAAATTGATTTGCATTGTGTTTTCCCTTAGTAATTCTGAAGTGATACAAGCAAGTCTGTGGACCAGCACCACCAGACATAATTTTGTAGTAAATTAAAACTTGTGCTGGTCAGATTGTGCATTTTATCTTTAATTTACAGGCTTTCCCCCAATTCCGGGTCAGAAGGCACCAGCACCTGAGCAGGGACTCGTTGCTGCTCTGGAAGCAGCAAATAAACTTGCTGTTACTGATGCTCCTGAAGTGCCGGATGAAGAAGATGAGGAGGTGGGTTATCAGCAGTGGCAGTTCCTTTTTATTAGCAGTTTTTTAAAAATGTGTTTATTTAGTGTCTTGTTCCTGGTGTAGTCCAAACCTGCTGTTTCAGAAGAACCAAAGAACCCCACAATAGAAGCTCCCTCTGCAAGTCAAGCAAGAAAAAGGAGTCCTTTACCTTCACCTGACAGAGCAGTCCGAGAAGACCTTTCACCAACAGGTCAGTAGAGCTGCAGTCCTCAAGATTAAAATGTGTTGCTTTTCTTCACTCTGTGGCGCAGTCAATTAAACATTTCCGTGATTACTGACGTTTGAGCCTTTATAACTAATTGGCTCAAGACATTACTGAGAGTGTTGGTTAACACATGAAAGGGTGTTTGAAGCATTCTCGTTGGAGAAGCTCCACTTTATTTCACTCAGGGATCAGCACAAACAGGAGGCACAACATAATAGAAGAATTAGGCTGCAGGAAACAGCGGAGCGGTTCTCTTGAAAAAAAACAAAAAAGTATTGTGGCAGTCGACTGATCAGTTAAATATAAGTTTCTTTTCTTTAAATCGTCCTGACAATGTTGGGACAGAGCTGTGTCTCTATGCACGCACATAATCTGGACTTTGTAATAGATAAACTTCAGATACTCTCAAGAGTGTCTCATTTGGACATTTTATTTCTCGCTTCCATTGCCTCAAGATAAAGACCAGAGAATTTGGTTTCAAGTCCATGTGTGAAAGAGTCTTTGGTCAGATAAAAAAATGCAAACTGAAGACATCTCTGTAGAAATGTATTGTTTTTGTTTTAACGGTCCTTTTTATTTCATGTATTTCTATGTCCTCCAGCTGTTCAGCAGCTGGAGTTCCTAGAGGGTCGAAAGAAGCAGTACATGAAGGCAGCTCTGCAGGCGAAGCAGAAGAAAGATATGGAGCAAGCCAAGATTTTCCTCCGCACCGCCAAAGGCTTGGACCCCATGATTGAGGCCTCACGCAGCGGACAAACCGTGGACATCAGCACGGTGAGCGGAGTGTAGACTAATCCTGGAACTGCCAGGTTATACTGTGGATTTCACATGAGTCCTTAATATAATTTCTTTTACCCCAGCTTACTGTTAGAATTGTCCCTTCATCTGTTCATTATCTTCCACTTATCCTGACTGTGGTTTTGGTGGCAGCAGGTTTAGTAGGTTCCTAATATTCCTCCCCAGGAATATTAAAAGAATATAAAAGGAATATTTTCCAACTTCTCTGCCGGGGTTCCAAAGTCGTTTAAGGCAGGTGTTTTGAGTCTGCCCTGGGGCCCCCTACCAGCTGGACATGCCTGTAAGACCTGTTAATGAGCTGCATTTTACCCTCAGACTGGAAGAAGCACTTCAGTTTTTTGGGAGAGACCTGTAGCCACAGATTTTGAGTTACCGACTCTCATCCCAGCTCCCAGCAAACCACCCAAGCTGAAGGTCACATTGTGATAAAGCCAACAGAGCCAGGTTGTCTGTAAAATTCTGAGGTCCTAGAAGCTTAACACTCTTTTCTTCTCCCCCAAAATGGCCAAATGAAAGATGCAAAACAGGAGCTTTTAAGACAGGTGGGAGGCAGATTATCTGTTCACGAATGTAAAGGAGCCACCGTGGCTGTAAGGAAAGAATATAACATAAGAAGACACTATGAAATGAAACACCACGACAAATACAAGGACCTGGACGTAAAGCAAAAGCTCCAGAAGGTAGAGGAGATGGGGGGAAAAAAAGTCTGGTTTCATGTTCACAAAAGCAAAACTACAAGGCTAGTTTTACTGTGGTAGCAGAGATAGCAAATTCAGCCTGGGCCTTTAATGAGGGAGAGTTTGTCAAAAAGTGCGTGGTTAAAGTTTGCGACATGGTGAGCCCAGATAAAAAGCATGTGTTTTAAAATGTGAGCCTGAGCAGAAACATAAGCGTACATGTGAGCTCGCCACCAATGTACATGAACAGTTGATGAAAATGGGTAAAGATTTTACCGCATACTCCCTTGCTGTGGATGACAGCAGCGGTTGATGTGGAAAGTGCACCAACCAACCTCCACATGAAGCTGATTGAGCTCAAGTGTAGTGACACGCTCCAGTCAATGTATGACTCTGGGGTGGTGCACAGTTTCCCCGTTTCCTCGCCGACATACTGCCATAACTCTGCACCCAAGCTGCTCAAATGCTCTCTACGTTCAGCAGCACATATCTATGTGAGCAACTTTCTTCTCTCTTTGATCACGATGAACAAAACACCGCTCAGGAGTCTTCTCACTGATGAACACCTTCACTCAATCCTGAGCATTTCCTCAGCTCAGAGCCTGAACCCAGACACAGATGCACTTGCATCTAAGAAGAGATGCCAGGTATCTGGCTTGAACCACTGGGCATCAGAGTAAATCGGAGTGTAGCAAACTTTATGCACTTTTTCTACTCCAAGGCCTGGACTGTTAATAGTTGAAAGATTGTATTATTATTGAAGGAAATTATTATTATTTTTGGTTGTTTTGATGTTGGCCTGTGATAAAAAATTAACATTAAAAAGGAACTGTAGGAAAAGGCTACAGATGCATAATAAGAGACATAATAAACTAATACCACTGATGTGGGGGGACTGAGGGAACAAGTGGGATCCCATTGTTGCTGACTCTCTGCTGTACCTGCAGGTGCCATCGCCCCCTGGTGATGAAGATGAGGACTTTATCCTGGTTCATCACAGGGACGTTCAGATTTCAGACAAAGAAGAGCAGGTTTACGTACAACTGGCCAAGATCCTCAAAGAGCAGTACGAGGTAAAACTGCATGATTACAAAGATAAAAGCGATGCAGTTTTTGATTCTGTAACCACTTTATTGCTAATAGCAAGCTCAAGTAATGAAGAAATATTTTTAAAGTGTTCTTGTTACTAAGTTATTATGTTTTTATTATAATCTTCACTGTTGTTGTACAGCATCAAACTATCAGTAAATAGAAAAGAACAGAAACGTTTGATGATTTGAGATTTTTGAAAGTAATCATGTATCTTAATATACACATTTGAGAATTAATTGTATAGTTTCTCAGTCTGCTGTGCCCTGGATTTTCTTTGAGATCTTTTCTGCTTGTCCTCCTTTTAGAAATGTTTGACTCACTCCAAGCAATTCACACACCTGGGAAACATCTCAGAAACTACAAAGTAAGATTTTTGTGTCACTCACAACACTTTTTAAACAGGTTTAAAAATATCTACAATCTGTTATAACACAGTGTTGAAGCTGGAACTAATTTAGAATTTAACACACTGAAATTGCACTTCGGTCATAAACATTTCATTTAATGTACATGTTTCTGACAAAGATACTTAAGGTTTTGTCACAATTTAGGGAACATAATAGTGTTCCCTGACATCCAAACTGTTAGCCTTAAGGAGAAAAGGAAGAAAGAAAACATTTTAATTGGGAGATGGGTCCATTTTTCTTGGCACACTTTGAGCCCCTTTGTACCAACAGAGCATGGTTTAAATGCCACAGCCTTCCTGAATATTGTTGCTGACCATGTCAATCCATTTTATTACCATAGTGTACCTATCATGACAAAAATAATCTCTAGACTGGTTTCTTGAACATGCCAGTTAGTTCACTGTACTCCAATAGCTTCCACAGTCAGCAGATCTCAGTCCAATAGAGCTGTTAGGATGTGATGACACAGAAAATTTGTATTATGGAAGTAAAGCTGACATAATGACATAGTGTCCATATTGATTGTCATCAGTGTGGACCACAATCTCTCCAGCACCTTGCTGAATATATGCCGTAAAAAGCACTGTGTGAGTGCATGTGGCGTTAAAAAGTGTATTAAAATTCTTTAGCTTTTCCCAGGATTCCTTTGTTACTACTTAGACATAAAGTGTAACCTACATCTTCATTTGTTACATTAAATTTATCCATAATTTATTTGCATATGTGTTTTAAATTCACAGTGATCAACAACACACACAGTGTGGAGTTTGGCAAAGCTTCACATATATCCTCCTTGTTTGTGTATTTACACTTAATATTTGAAGACTTGTTTTAGATCATGGGAGGACATTTTGCATGTCTGGTATGGTAAAAAGGGGTAAAAAGTGATTTTAGCTTTGGGTTAAGTTTGGTGTTGTGGTTCAGCTTAGGGTGTGGACATTGCATTGAGTCAGTAAGTGCCTTCACGTTAAGTGTGTGTGTGTGTGTGTGTGTGTGTGTGTCTGTCGTCCAGGTTTGAGAAGATGGCAGAGAGTTGTAAGAAGAATCTGGATATGCTGAACCTGGCTCAGTCGAGGGGTCTGCCTCCCCCTAAACATCACTTTGAGGAGAGGTCGTTTCACACTGTCAGGTGGGCACATTCAAGACATCTGATATCAGAATCAGAAATACTTTATTAACCCTGAGGGGAAATGGCTTTCATCCCAGATGCTTCATGCCAGAGTAGGAAATTGTGCAAAAGAACCCAAGATAACATCAAAAGAGAAAACGGTAAATGAAATATAACGTTACAAATGTAGCATCTGATCTCAGAGGGAGGGGTTACAAAGATTGATGGACATTCCTTCCTGTAGCGCTCAGTATTGGACTTTAGTAGTATGAGCCTTGCACTGAAGGTGCTCCTGTGTGTCACCAACATGTCATGCAGAGGATAGGAGCCATTCTGCATTATGTCCCTTGCAGCTTGGACGACATCTGTCTGCTTGCCACTGCTTTTAAAGTGTCCAGCGTCATCCCCATGATGTCACTGGCCCTTCTGATCAGTTTGTGTCTGCTGGTGTCTCCAGCTTTCAGTAAACTGCCCCAGCTCACAACAGCAAACAGAATCGCTCATAAAACATCCTCAGCCAGATGTTAAAGGACCTGATCCTCCTCAAAAGATAGAGGCGGCCACGGCCCTTTTTGCAGAGGTCTTCAGTGTTCTTACCCCAGTCCAGTTTGTCAGTAAACATTCCCAGGTTTTTATAATCGTCCACAACGGACGCACATCTAAACTCTTTTTTTTTTTTTTAACAAACTAAAATTAAAACTGTAAACTGAAGAAACTGCAATGCACATGTCCAGCCACTGTTAATAGTTAAATATATTTAATTGTGTAATTATATGCATGGAATTTTATCTGGCACAAATCAATTTACTCAAATTATGAAGAAAGTAAATGTGGACCATTATACTCTAATTCTTACATTCTCAGTAATAATTAAAAACATGGAAAAAAGAGGTTCACATGTTTCTTACTGGTGCATTTTCGTTACAGTTTGTACTTTTTGTCATCTTTCCTTTCTTCTCTCCCTCACTTTCAGGATATTTCCAGAGCTTAGCAGTACTGATATGGTGGTTGTTATCGTTAAGGGGATGAATCTTCCTGCACCGAGTGGTAAAAAGAAAGATTAATATCAGTTCTGCATAGTACAGTCTGTGTGCACGGCCTTGCAGTTCCAGCTCTTACATGCTTTAAATGCTGGTCTTTGCCATACACCTTGATAAAATTCTCTGTGTATTGTTATATTTATATTTCTGTTTGCATTTGGTCTTGTTTCCAGTTTTAAATACCATTTGCGATCACTTTCAGTTTTATGGCTTGACTGAAACTTTTCCCCTCTGGTATAAAGTCAAATTGCTGTGTGTAAACTTTGGTGTAATGGCGCACACACTTTGTTTTGTGTCTTTTCTCAGGTGTTCAAACAAATTATCTGGATGCCTACATCAAGTTTGAGTTCCCTTACCCGAGCACAGTAAGAAAGTTCTTTTCTTTTTACGTATCGAAGCAATTGAGACAATTTATACCAATAACATTTTAATTTTTTTTTTGTTTGTTTTGCACTAGGAGCAGCCTCAGAAACACAAAACAAATGTCATCAAGAACACTAACTGCCCAGGTGAAACATGAAACGTCACGATTTAATGTTTGTTAGTTTAATGAAATAGTGAATTTTTTTTTTTTATTTTAAGTGTATTTATGGATTTTTCTGCCCCAAATAAACCAACTCTCTGAATAAATGTTAGCTGCAGCTCTTCAGCTGTGATCTCTTTCCTCCAGAATACAACCAGAGCTTCACACTATCAATCAACCGTAACCACCGCGGCTTCAGGAGGGTGGTGACGTCTAAAGGTCTCAAACTGGAGCTGCTGCACAAAGGGTGAGTCACAGACAGCACTGGTTACAGGGAAGCATCCTCACTGAGGTTTAGACCGGAGATGTAATTATCAATGTGACTTTTGTCTTTGCGGCACACATTTAAACATTGTTGCTGCATGAAACTAACAGGGATTGTTGAGAACACTCTTTGTAATCAGCATGTAAGAAATTATATACAAAAAATGTGCAAAGGTACATCACCCTCTCCCGTGGCAGTAAAACACATTTGTGTTTTTGCTAAACATCTATGGACAATTCTGCACTGTAAAGATTTTTCAGTGTCATTATATTGACTTTGCTCTTGCTTCCTGCCTGAGTGCTTTTGTAAATCAGTCGCTGGAACACTGTGGTTTCTCTTTGGGATTAATACTGCAAGTACTGCATCTACAGACGGGTGACATTAAAGGAAAAACCTAAATAAATAGGTGACAGAGATAATGAATGAACACGCTGCACACAGGTGATCTGCGTGGTACAACTAAGAAGTTAACATATAAAAATGCTGAGCCATCCCAGTGGATCAAGATGACAAAAAGGAAAGATCCAAGCAGGTTCTTCAGCAAGAACACTTTGTCTGACAGTTCCATAAAGAGGGCATATTATAGTAAGTATAGTATTATAACCCCCTCATTACACACTTGAACCAGAGGCACTAGTTGACCGATACGGTAAATGTGATTTGCTCAGATGAGTCACCCCTGGGTATGTGCATGTGCTGCAGTGCAATCACCAAAAGCTCAAACTAACCGAACCGAACCTGTGGGAGATTTCGGTTGGATTTCTGCTAAGACAATGAAGCTGTTGTGATGGCACATGGTGAGCTAACACATTACTAAGACACTTATTGTTGGTTTGTTCTTTTATTTATCATCTGTGCATTTATGCATGTGGTAAATACACAAAACATAACCCAAATGAATGAGGTCTGGTTTCTTACCACAATGCAACAACATATTAATATATCACCCCGATCTCTATACTATTGATGTAAAACTTATCTCAAAATATCTCAAACACATTCTGACTTAGTGTTTTGTTGCTCCCTATTTCTACTGTCTGTAGATGTATTTTTTTTTTTAAACTCTAAGATGGTAACGATAGTGAGATTGTAGCTAAACACCATCACAGTTACCAAAATGCCCCCTTTATGGGCTGTTGATGTGCGGAGCCCCTTTGTGCTTTGTTAAACCAGCCTATGTCTGACCGCTGCCACAGACCTAAAATGCATAATAATTAAGACTAAACGCTGTCACGTCGGAGTAGCTGTATTAATGTGACATTGATTCTGCGGTTGTGTTGCTTCAGAGGTTTCCTGAGAAGCGACAAACCAATCGGGACAGCGCTTGTAAAGCTGGACAAACTGGAGTCGCAGAGCGAAATTAGGGAAATTGTAGAGGTTGGTAGTGTTTAGTTTAAACTTGGCACAAACAACAAGGCCGTGGTGGTTCAGTGGTTAGCTCAGCTTCACTATCACGTTTTCCATGTCAGGTGATGGATGGTCGTAAGTCCACAGGAGGTCGCGTTGAGGTCAAGATTCGACTGCGGGAGCCTCTGAGCGGACAGGACATGCAGAAAAGCACGGAGCGCTGGCTGCTGATCGACCAGCCACAGGTAGAAATAAACATGAATGCGTAAACACTGGTGATGTTTTTCGCAGCATTATCATCTCAAAAGACTAAGACTAGATGTTTTTTGTCTCCAAGGTTCTGGTTTAGATGGTCCTGTGAGATTACAGCAAGCTCACAAGATAAAGGTAACCGAATGAAGTTAAAAGCAAATATGTTGTTTCTTAAAGCTCCATTTTAAAAACAATATAATAGTATGTAAAGCTAAGAACACTGCATTTAACCACTGACAAACAAGAGAGGGTCCATGATGTTTTCAGCCAGAACTGATTCAGAAAAAGAAAGTTCTAATCAGCACAAGGCAAGAAACAAACACACATGCTTTGGCTTTCACTTGGGGTAAATGTGCAGGGTTAAAGTTGGTTGGGCCAAATTTTCTTTTTTTAATGTTTTGTGTTTGTGCAATTATGCTTCAAAACATATCTTCCTGTGGACAAGTTTTTGTCACAAGTTTTTGAGTGAGACTTGCCCTTGTAACCAAAGAATTTCAACAATTTCTTCTTGATTAGTAGGTTTTTCAGCTTCTTATTTATTGTTATCTGATAACCAATATGTGAAGGGCTGTGCAGAGCATGCAGGCTGTTGCAGACAGTAAAAAGCCCTGAATTCACCTGCTGCTTTATTATTATCATAATTATATTTTACTTTAAACTTCCACCCCTCTCTCGCTCTCTCTCTCTCCCAAATTAAAAGGTACTCAATGAAAAACACTCGGAGGAGGTGGAGACGTGTGTTGGGAACTGATGCGGACATTGTTCATTTTGGACTCAGACCTACACGGGTCTTGCTAAAACTTTTGCACATTTGCAAGACGCAAGGGCTCCCTTTCACACAGCGGCCCACCAGAAGGAGACCTGGAGCTGGTTTTCAGTAGGTCTGCTGGTCGCTGGCTCTGTCTGAGGAGCTGCTGTGATGCTTAAGGCAGACTTGAGGGAAACAGGTGTGAGGCTCCTATTCACAGTCCCTCCAGGAAGTAATTCAAATCAATCCCCATCTGAACTCTGCAAACTTGCAAATGAAAATGCAAACATTGCAACATGCATTAGTAATTTTATTTTTTATTTTGTTTTTTGAGAAGCTGTCATGAAATCATGAAATCCTGGAGGGACTGTTGTGCGATCTGTTGCCCAGTTCCCTTTTCATCATTACAGCTCCTGGACGACTGTGTCCTGTGCCATTGTTGAAGGAGCTCAGTGTCAAGCCAACCTGATCCTGCTGCCCGACCTGATTTTAGTTAATATATCAAAGAACGTGTACAGATTACTTATATTATACAGCTCTGGTATCTACAACTGCACATATGCACTAATACCAAAGTAATCACTGTTGCTGTAAAATCCTGCATATTTGAAATTGCCTTTAGCTGCCAAACCTGTTACGAAGACATGAGAAGTTAATATATGTGACAAGACCTAAACATCACTATTATTTTTCCACGCAATTAATTGTTTTTTTTTGGTGTAAGAATATCACGAAAACACAGCATATGTTATACAAGAGCAATCCAAGAGAAGGTGATAATGTACAAGGCACAAATAATTTAAGATCCCACTTCCCGTTTTTTTTTTTTTGTTTTTCCAACACATTTTTTTAATAATGATCACTAAACTGTGCACTTGTCTGTGGCTTCAGGTGTGTTAGATTCCTGTCTTACCTTGTTTATGCAGAAGAGCATCTGTGCAGGGGCTCGTGGGAAACAAGAGTTTCAATCAAGAAAGCTATATATTTTATCTTAAAGCATATAGAGATTATTGTGTTCAAAAGTAATTTATAAACCTCGTTGGCAGAATTGACCTTATTACCTAAAAGTTAAAGTTTTGACATTTTTGGGGAAAAGCTTTACTGATTTGTCGGTGTCGATAACACTCAAGTAAACAGGAGTGACTTCCCCCAAAACGTCAGTCTGCTTTTTCATGTAGCAAATCCTCAGTGATTTAAAGGGTCAGTTCACCCAAATTACAAAGACACCTGCAGTATCCAGCCAGGAAAAAGAAAACTACATACTTGGAAGCACTATAAAAACATTTTAATAACAGGTTCAGAACACTTCAGTGGTATTGGAGTCACGTGTTTATTAGTGCATTGGTCACAAACTAACCAGTGATTGGGCTAATGTAACACTTTAATTTAAAAAGATGTCCAACTGTAAATAATTTGATTGAACTGACCCTTTAAAACAGAAATAAAAGAAGCCATAAACATGAGCCAACTACAGAAGATTTTGCTTTCAACAGTCTTACCTCATCAAGGTCTGCGAAAGGTACCGTGGTCACAACATTTCTGGTTATTCTGTGCAGGACCTAAAATTCTCAAACTCATGGTCCTAAAACATTATAAAGCGTGTTTACAGATTAACGATGTCACGGTATTTTTCCAAAATGCTACAAATCAATGAATCGGAATCAAGAAAATTTATATTGTGGATTGAAAATCTCCACCTTGCTCTAAAATGTCCCGTTAAAATGGCTTGTTTTAGTTGTGCACTGTTGACTGTTTTTAAAATAAAAGATTCAGGAAAAAAAAAGACAAGACAAATAACTTGGCACTTCTTTCAATTTTCGGATTTTATTTTACATATACTACAGGGTTTTTTTTTTTTAGTTTTTTTTTTAGGGGGGGAGATAAAGACCAGTTTTGACATTTGTAGTGTAAAGAAAATGTACAAGGTTTTTGGCTTTTTCTTACATTTCTGACTGATGTTTGTTTAAAAAAAAAAAAATAACTTAGTTGACAACTGAGAGTGGAAGTTTTGTCCACACACCAGAGGCCATAACTGTTGAGATGCAAAGTCGACCTTGTTTCTGTTTGCATGCAGTGTTTACAGATTTAGACTGAATCAATTTACAACCGAATACAAAAGAAAAAAAATGCTACTTTTTCAGTCAAACTGCACCATTTTTTGGATTCAGGACATATTGCACAAGTTACACAATGTCAGAAATAAAAACAGGGAGTCAGAAAAATAAATGTGTCTCCTCTTCATTATGCTAATTTATAAAAACAGAACATCACACAGTGAAAACACAGTGATTGTGTGGCACCAGCTCTGATATCACAGTACATTTTCAGAACTGGTGACCTTTAAACTCTGATTCAGTCTTTACTAGCATTACTTTGCTATAGTAGTTCTTACAATACTTCAGCTGAGTAATAAACACAGAATTAACACAGGTTTAATTTAAACGCTAAAGTATCGGCTCTTCTGCAGATTGTTATGTGATTGTCTGTTTCTCACGTGTGATGACGAGAGTTTTCTCCAATAAAACCTGTCGTACGTACAGTACTTTGTGTGTAGCCCCTTCTGGTTTTATATTAGCATGATTAAAGATGGAGAAGTTGTCATAATGCAGAATGATCACAGTACAGAGCAGTTTTTGGTGATTTTTTTTTTTGTTTAGCCAGAAACAAAAATGCATATTGCAGATTTGAACAGAAACAGGAGGAATACATTCTTGATTGTTTTTAGGTCCGTGTTGCTCAAGGAAAGCAGAGTCCAGAGCATAAAAAAAAAAAAAAAAAATTTAAAACCAGGCTGCAAGCAACAACAGCGCAATCCAGCCTTTTACAACAAGTCAGTGATCTACAGGGCTCCCACTTAGGTCCTCAAACGTTTGAAAAGTCTGGAGGACGAAATGGATGATTTCAGGGTTATGGAAAGATAAGCTGCAGAAAATATGAGATGAAATACATTCAGCTTTAAACTTTTTGCAGGTACCTCAGATCTTATTCTGCTGTTGGAACATTTGTCTTCCAGGACACAGTGGCAGCAACCGAGTTCGCTTCAACTCTCCTGTAAATGGCTTAGAATCCAGTGCACTGCTTCTGCAATTTGTACAGTCCTTATATATTTTATATATATATATATATACTGTATACATAACTTTACATTTTTAACAGTTATTGTTTGTATAATTAAAAAGATGCCAAAATAACTTGGTTTTTCTGACCGCTGCTGGACGAACACCGAGCACTGATGACTTTTTGAAGTCGATTAATGCGATTAAAAATTTTTTCCTCTGCTTTTTTTAGCTTTATGTACAGATTGAGTTTATCAATAAAGCATTAGAACCTTTTCATCAGCTTTCATCTGTAGGACAAAAAGAGCTTTAGGACTTGAGTGTAACATGTTATGGGTTTTCACAGAGTCAATATTAGTCTCTTTAGTAATACTGTCGTTCAGAGGGATCTCTGGAAGCTACAATGTTTTAATGGAGAAGAAACTGCTCTGCCTACAAAAAATATGTACAACAAATGACTGCATTTGTGGGTATTTGAAGTAAAGCATCTGGTGATTATCGGTGAGTAAAGCTGAGATGGTTTTCACCCTGATACATCACAATGAGGCCGCTTCTCCCCCATTCAGTGAGTTTCTTTTACTTCAGCGATGGATCTGAGCGTCTGTGCTACATGGAGGCCTTCGAGTTCATCGTTTCAGGACCTCTGGCTGCCACAGTGATGGAGCAATTAGGAAGCTGAGGAGCTACATACCACCACACTGGAGTCAGACAATGGGTCTGTCCAAATACCCACCTTCACACATTCAGGCAACACTCTGAAAATTAAATCCTCGTTTGTACTAATGCAGCGTTAAAGGGTTGTTCTGTCCTGGTTTTAGGACAGAGGGAACACACTTGTTACCTATCATATCAGGACTGGACAAGAGTAAGGTGTTTACTAATTTAATTAAAGTGCTTATATGTATTTGACAGTGTCTTGGTCACAACAACTGCCTCTTCATTATTTACGCTCAATCAAATTTCAGTGTGACTAAAGAAATAGGGGATAAAATGCAAAGCCATCGCATCACGCAAAGTCCACCTTAGACTCAGAAAACTTTGCTGCTGTTGCCTTTCCTTCTTACTTTACAAACTGTAAATGTGACTTTGGGACCAAATTTGTGCTTTGCAGAATCGATAGCTGTTGATTTGTGTGGATTTTGGCTCTGAGCTCTAACGCGGTACTGAAAGGTGTCATAAAAAGAGGCAATTGTAGCCTATTACGTAGATTTATGCACTTTGTATTAAGATATTTGTATTAAAAAGTTTGATTCACAAAAAAAAAGCTGCACACAAATTGTGCTCAAAAGACAAATACTCTGCAAGTGGTGTAATTAATGATTTTTTAATTTCTCAAGAGAGAACTTGCTTACAGAAAACGGCTCATCTGTTTTTTTTGACTGTAATTTAATTACAGGTCCCAAATAACCGATGCACAGATGCTCATCGCCTATATTAAATATCCTTGTATGAATAATTTAGTGAAATGTGCTCATACTTTATATCCGATAAATCTACTTGCTCCCAGATAACCTGATGTAATGTCTTTAACGGTAATACTGCTCCTGAACTTTGATCTGTGACTGTTTCAGTAGAATTATTTGTTATTTTGAGGAATTTCCATCGAACCAACAGTTGCCGTAAAGGCGTTACACCCGTAGGCACTTCACTACTCACAGATACGGCAAGTGTGGTTATCAGGACAGACCCAGTGTGATCTCCAAAGCTTGCCACAGATCAAAACACCCAACAGGTGAGGTGAAAGATGACAAATGATCCTCGGGCCCCAGGTGACCTCTGTAGCAGAGCAGACGGTGGCTGGATGCCCAGGTTGATTTTAGGAATGCTACCCCGCCTGGCACAGTTTTCAGGCTCTTCTGAAGTGCTAATGGTTGAGGAGAGATGGTGAAAGGAACTGTAAAAACAAAAATGTTTGGAGGTGAAGATACATGTTGGTGTCCAGCTCCTATGAAATTATTTCCAGGATGTAGAAGATCAGCTCCATGACCACGGGGCCCTCACTCAGCTGACATGCTCCACCGTGAATGACCGGGATCAGGGCGCTGTCCAGGTCGCTCAGGTACTGAGGCAGGAGAGGCTGTCCATTACTTCCTGCCAGATAGCCCACCTGGTACAAAGAAGACAATCACACACATTTAATCACACAGAAACCATCAGCTAACAGAGGTAAACAAATCTACACCAAAACTAAAAACGACATCACATTTCCAATTTCGACTAAGCCCCCATTGCTATGTTTGAATTAAAAAAAAAAAAAAAAAAAACCCATCGTGTAATATTCAATGTAACATCCATTCATCGTACCTGGTCAGAATCCAGAGTGACCCTCAGTCCCAGTTTGGCCATGCCGTCCTCCTTCAACAGTTTAAGGTGAGGACACAGCGCCATGCAGAAAGCTCTCGCCACGTTCTCCGTCAGCCGGCTGTGGTCGGCCGGGTCACTAAGACCATTGGGTTGGTCTTCACTCTGAAGGAAGAACACCTGAGGGAAATCACAGAAACACTGTCAAACTAAATGTGTGCAGTTGTAGTTTTTTAAATATTAGATATGGGAGAGAAGGGGGGGCGGGGGGTCATCCTGTGCAGTAAGATCTCTTTTGCAGCTTCATGTCCTTACTGATAATTGGTAAAATGACCGGCTCGAGTTGTCAGGTGTACCGTACCTCTGTCCACCGGATGACTTTGCCATTGGCTTTGAACTCCGAGCCGTGGAAGATCTTGACGCTGGTGATGGACTCCATACACTTCCCATCGATCGGACTGATCACACTGGATTATTAAAGCACAAAACACATGACTCCATTGAATTAAAGCAAGTTTATGGAACAGACGAGCAAAGGTAGCACATAAGAAATGAAGGAGGGAAGGGAAGGTTACATTGCCCTTGGACAAGGCTCCGACCAGTCAGCTGCTCGACTGTCAATGAGAACACACTAAAGCTCTATTCTACAGATGATAACCGCCGTAAAAAAAAATGTACTCAATAAAAAAAGAATCCATAACGCAGAAGACAAGGACACGTGGCCTGTGTTGAACTGTATTCTGATGAAGTGCTTGGTTGCGCCACTCACTGTTTCATAATACTGTGTTAAAATTGTTTGCTGGCCACGGGCTGCACAGAGTGAAGAACAAACACCTCGGTGTGGCGTTCTGTGCTCACTGTGGGAGTCGAACACTACAGCAGGATGCTTTGCAAGTGAAGCATAAAGGCAAGCAATATATTACTGTGACTAGCAACTATAAATCTCTTAATCCAATTGTAATCACAATTTAAGATATAAATAGTATTGAGAATTGTAGTATCTTTTACTAGTATACTTTAACCATAGTATTATTTTGTTAATATATTTGTTCTACGTGCTGCAAGTATTTGTTTTTTAACCCAAATGTGAAATATTTTTCTCTTCTATTAATACATAAACTGTCTGATGTGACAGCAGACAACATTAACTTATCTGCTGAAAATACTGTTAGCAATGTGATACAGTATCTGGAGAAAAGCCCCGTTTATATCAAATGGTAAAAAGTTAGTTTTAAATTGCAAGTGTTATCAGGCTGCTTTAAAATTGATTGGGTTGTATCTCAGAGCCACGTCAAACCACATCATTCCACCCTGCTGCTCCGATTTTCCCCCAGAGGACTCGCCCGAGCACGCATAATGAGTTTTTCTAGCAAAGTAGTAAGACGACAGGAAACCACCAGTTCAATTATCCGTGATATAAACGCATCTGCTCCAGCTCCCTCTCCTCTTGTGTTGTGATCCCATGCTCTTTGCCTTTTTCTGCCTCACCCCTTGTTGAAGTTGTGGTCATCTTCAGTCCAAAGTACGTGGACCAGCTCCTGGTTCTCTTCCTGGTCGGCTTTGCCACACGTGATGCTGAAGTCCTTCATGTCCCGCAGGGCTTGCCGTAGGGAGTCCATGGTTTCAGCTGTGATCTGGATCATGACACCGTCTGAAGAAAACACAGGTCAAGCATCACGAGTTGTGCTGTTTAGTGACCACCTTCAAAATCCAAGTTACTGTTTCATGAGAAACTCCACTCATTTTTTGCGCGCGAAAATCTTGTCATTTGAATTTTAATGGAGCCATTGTTATTATGTCAGCATAGGTCTGGAAACAACATAATTCCAAAAGGTACAGACTGGAGGTTTCCAACTGGAGAGAAGTGGACATTTATGAGATCCACAAGTTAAAAACTTAAGAGTGGCAGAATTTCAGCCGTTGCTGCACAGAATTCACTTTTTTTAATAACCAGCACTTTCAGTTTTTAATTTGTGAGACAATTCATTCTAAAAACCTGCTTTCAATTATTGCTTATAGCATAATTGACAATTATCCATTTAAAATGAAATATAAAACAAATGAATTCCAATCAATGTTTATGTGTGTACATTTTCTTAAAAAATCTTTAAGGGGGGATAAGTATCAAGTACAAATGAGGTACTTCTAGTTAAAAGTATTTCAATTTTCTAATACTTTAGCTTCATTATATTTCAAAGGCAAATATCTTGTACTCCCCTACATTTACTTTAGAACTATACTGTTAGTATTTACAAAATGCAGTACAATCACAAGATTTTGGTGACCCAGTGTGAAATCTACAACCCACCCAGCAATACACAATTCAAATTACAAATATTATATCGGAAAAATGTGGATCATCATAACAAACTACATGGTTGTTCACATCACCTCCATTATTACCAGCTGCAAGAATAAAAGTAATGAAAAATATGAATCAAGAACTAAAACAAAGAATATTAATCATAGATTTGAAATGAGACATTTTGCATTACGAGTATTTGTGCTTTTCAAGTATTTTATATCGGTTTTATTTAAGTAACATTTTAAATATAGGACTTGTAACAAAGTTTTCCTACACTGTATTGATACTTTTCCTTCAGTCAATGATCTGAATATTTCTTACGGTACTGTGACCAGTGAAGTCTTCAAGTGTGTGTAATATCTGGCAAACTTGTTACAAAAATCTCATAAGAATCAAATTATGCCCATAAGTATTTCAGATTTTTGCAGCAGTAATTCTCTGTTCTTTGTAGATACTGTGACTTTTATAAGGTAGTTTCACACAAATATTCCACGAATATCTACCTTTTTTTTTTTTTTTTAAGTTTGGCAGAGTAGTTTATTGTTATAGTTCTCACCTTCCACAATGCTTGTCTTGGCTAAGAAGCCTGACGAGGCTTTCAAAGCACCACTGAACACAAAGAAGCAGGCTCCGGTAACTGGGGAAACACACGCATACAAACAGAGGAAAAAAATAATAATTATAACTGACAGGAGGAGGATTTTAGGGCAAACAGAGCCATGCACACAGCAAACTGGAGGGGAGATTTAAAAAAAAAGAAAGAAAAAAGAAAGAAAGCTAAACAAACAAACAATGAAGGAAAGTCTGAAATGCGGTGGAGCCCATCACTGTGTCGGTACCTTTACGTGGCTGGTGATGGATGCTGATGGCCTGGGTCTGGTAGTTCCCATCGTCATTTTGCACACACACCAGGTGGGAGTCGGCCCGGTCGTTGAAGCATGCCCCCATGGCCAGCACATGTTCGTTGGACTTGTTCATGGCCTTCATCAGCTGAAAGGACATATAATATCCATGTTTAATTAAGCCGCCCTTTTGGTGTGCACTGAGGAAAATGGGCTTAAAAGGGCTGCGTGGTTAAGCCTAATTGCAGTGAGCTTGTGGGTAAAGTTAAAAACGGGATGACGCTGAGATGACAGATTGTTGAGAAAGACATCGACACGGGTGGATATTAATAGTTGAAAGATCCCATATATTAATTCTACTAAATCCCCTGCCTCTGGCTCTTTGAAGCATCCTTTTGTAAATCAGGAATAAAACTGAAAATCTGGAGGGCTTTAACCACTTGCTGCACTAAGGGCTCGTCTCCAAACTGTTGAGAAACGCTACCCATTTCATATCACTGGGTTCCCATCTGTTACAGCATCAGCAGCCAAACGCTACAACCTGAGTCGCTCCGCCCACCATGGCTCACTTTCTCTGTCAAAAATGGGAGCTGTGTGTGTGTGTGTGTGTGTGACTTCTTCTGGCTGAACGTTCATTCACACCCTCGAGGAAGCAGCATTATAGCAAGTCGACAGCCTACGCCTCATGTTCAGCTACACGGAGAAAACGTGTGTGGATGTTCAGGGGGCTTAAAAGCAGCCTCCTTTACTGAAGTCATCAGTTAATGCATTTATTTATTGTGTTTTTGGGTGTCGATAGAGGCTCAGAGAAACATGGGAGAGTTCTGGTTCCTTTTCAACATCTAAAAAGTATGAAAACTTTCAGTTCAAATATTTAGCATAAAAACCACATTTCAGAGACCTTTGACATGTAACAAGTTCGGCGCATTTCCTCGTTGGATTTAAATTATTTGCGCTGGTGTTACTGATTTTTTTAGATTAGATTCGATTCAACTTTATTGTCATTACACATGTACAAGTACAATGCAACGAAATGCAGTTTAGGTCTAACCAGGAGTGCAATAGCAGCAAAAGCAGGATATCCAGTTATTGCATAAATAAATAAGTTAGTATTGTACAGTATTTTGTAAATAGATATGTACGTAAATATAAATTTAAGGAAAATTGATATATACAATGATATGCAAGGCTGTGGTGAGCTATAAACAGAAGTAAGAATATAACAATAATAAATAAATAAAGCTATGGTGGGCAGTAGTGCAATGATATAGTGCAAATAAATTATGAACAGAGGCTTTAAAGTGATAGTAGTGCAGTGTAAGTGATTGCATGTTTTGTAAGGGGCAGTAGTGACTGTAAATGAACAGCTGGCAGTGCAAATGAGCATTTTTGTGGTAAGATAACATAAAAGTTATGTGTAAATAGTCCAGTGTGACTGCACTGATGATCATAATGGTTCCAGCGGGTTGGCTACAATGGTTTGTAGCGATTCCCTGCTTTCTTGGGCTTATTTCATATTTTGTCAGACAGAAAAACCATTTTCGTGATGGTCCATGGGGTCTGGGACAGTTCGACGGCAACTTCCCTGACTTAACTATTTTAAACCATTATAATGTTAATATAGTTTACATAGTAGGGTATATAGACAAAGCTTTCTAGTTATCATTACACAGATGTGCCAAACAATGGATGAGTTGAGGATTTGTGTTACATGATGTTTTGTCCTCACTTTTTGGTATATGGGGAGATCTGTCTGTTTTGGGTTACTATGGTGACTGACAAATGAGTAAATTTCACAAATATATCTGCATGATTTCTCATGTCGGTGCCGATCTTAAGTTGCATATTGTAGGTTTAAATAAAAAGTGACTCAATGTAATCCATGTCATTTCTTGTACAATCATTGTTAGCAGCAAAGAGCAGAGGTTTGCATCCCCTGGTGCAAACACAGGTCTAATTACAACCACCTCATTTCATCAGGTGCTGTTGTTAGGTGAGATGGGAGACGCAGGGTGCTCACCTCACTGTAGCGATTACTAGGGATCTTGATGCTCGTCTTTCTCACCTCCATGTCCACAACCAGACCCTTCACCACTGGTAGCGTGTACTGGTAGTTACGGAAATCCTACAACAGACAAATACAGAGTGCATTTTGTTTATAACGGCACGTTAGCAGTTTACTTACAAAAATAACAGACAACACAAAAAGGGAAATATTTGATTATTCACAGGAATTTGCCAAACCTGTCATACTACACAGACGATTAGCTTGAATATTAAATAAGTTACATTTCCAGAGTATATAGCAGAGCTGCTCAACCTTAAAAATAAATAACAACAGAGCAGAGGGGGGAGGAAATAATTAAGTACTTACTGCAAGCAGATTCATGATAGTGTGACCGGTCTCTCCAAAGAGTGGTTTTCTGAAGCGAACACTGAACAGTGGACACGGGTAAACTGCAAAGCAAAACGTTTACCGATTGGTAAATTGTAATGCGTCGCCACCACGTATTGTGGCAGAATATTGATAACTTTTGAGTTCGGTAATGTGACAATTTCATTATAATTCAAGTCAGTTCTGTTTTTATTATTGTGCTGTATCAGTCTAAGTGGTTTCTTTGCTCCGGGCTAAGGTGTTTCCAGGTTTTTGGTTTTTTTCATGTTTTTATTAACTGCAGTTTGCAGTGTATTCCCCATCTCTAAAATCAAATACAGCAAACTGTGCTCACAGTTACAAGGAACCCTTTTAATCCACAAGTGAGAAATAAGGCTGCTTTTCTGCTGCAACCGAAGCTCCTTAGATGACTATTTTTAGCCTTGCCTCAGAAAACTGCTGGAAATAAGATCTTGCCACAAACTCTTATTACACCCCCCCCACCCCGAAAAAAAAAAAAAAAAAAAAAAAACAACGACAACAATCTTGGCCTCAATATTTAGGTTCCGCATGCTGACAATCCACCAGCCTTCAGCTGATCTCTTTTTAAAGGTGAGAGTTTAGACATCTACAATGTTGGTGTAATGGATTCATTTTAAGGCAATGCCAACATTGTGTGTTTAAGAGCTTATAAGGATTTGTTAATGTATTCTATCCGTGCTCGCTGGAAGCAGGAGAGGGGCTTATAGGACCCAGGCGGTGCACCATGATGGCAGGCCTCGCTGTGAGGGAAGGGGATCTGGGGACTTACTAAGTTATAAGGGGAGCTTTAAGATATGTGCAAAGGCATTCTGCTATGAGGCCTATAGAATTCTAGAAACAACTGAGATATCAAGCTCTCTGGAGCTTAACATGGAACCTAATATATACCTTATTAGGTTTATTCCTGGATGGTATATTCTTATATACCATAATCTAATGAGAAGAAACACACCTCACTCTCCCATCTACCAAATGTACCCAAAATCCACGCACTGAACGAAATACAAAAACCAAATCCTGCACAAAAACTGCTCCTTATTATGACTTAAAGTGAACCCAAAAGCTGGCATATGGAACAATACCTTTTTAAGTTTTCTCAGCTTAACCTTACATTTGGTAAATATCAACGGATCTTTGGTATTAATCATGTTTAATACAACATTACAACATACCAATTCTTGTAACACAGAATTAAATGGTTAGAGGCAAATCGCTCTGATCTCTGTGGTCAAGCTCCTACACTCTACGTATGACAACAGTAATTAGTCCCACTGAGATGGTGAAGAGTCTGCAAACCAAGAGGAGGTCGATCAGCTGGCCCTGTGGTCCATTCAAAACAATCTGCAGCAGATTTGCGTCAGGACTGTGGAGATGAAAGTGGAATTCAGGAGGAGCCCCCCCCCAATCACCATATTCACCAGCCCTGTGTCAACCTTCAATTTCTTGGGGTCCACCATCTCCCAAAAGTTAAGATGCGAGAAGAACATCAACTCCGTATTCAAAAAGGCTAAGCCGAGGATACACTTCCTGCAGCGGCTGAGGAAGTTCAACCTACCAGCAGCACTTCTTATTCACCAAGTCTGGTCTGTGCTCTTCTATTACAGTCTGGTTTAGAGCAGCTACCAAACAAAACAAGAACAGACTGCAGCAAACAGTGAGAACTGCAGAAATAATCACCGGGGCCGCCCTGCCCATTCTCAAGGACATTTCCAGCTTCTTCCCTTTGGCAGGTGCTACAGAGCTCTGTCTGCCAAAACCACCAGACGCAGGAACACTTTCTTTTCTCAGACCATCAGACTCATTAACAGCTGACCTCATACTTACTTCTACATTGCTATACTGTAGACAATGCTCATACTAATGAAATAACCACTATATCCCCACATGACACATTGTTCTTTTTATATCAATAGCTGCACATGTGTATGTAATAATCCTTGTCATATTGACTATTTGTTTACTACTGTCCTAGAGAGCTACCACCAACCTAAAGCAATTCCTTGTATGTTTAAGCATATTTAGGCCAAAAAAAAAAAAGAGAAGCAGATTCTGTAATGTGTCCACACAGGAAAAAAATAAAAATAAAAAAAATAAAACTTTCATATGCCAAAGCATATAAAAGGCAACTGCGCAGACTTTAGGTTTTTGTCAGAGTTTTTAATATAATGTTTTTGACAAAAATGGCAAAATGTTTGCTAAGAAGATGATTTATGCTGTCAAAGTCATATTTGACAATGTTAGTTAACATTAGATAGCTGCCCTGTTGACATGAGCTGAACTGCTACTAGTGATTTTTTTTTGTTGCTATTGGTTTTGGTAGAGTCAATGGCCATTGGGAAAAAGGGCCATCAAACATCGAAAACAGCCTTGAACTTAAAAGACAATAATGTGGTTAACATGATTTTTACAGGCTAAATAATAATGGAGAAAACACACAGATTTATTCATACACATCTGCTGCCCTGCCCCTTGCTGCTAAAATAGATCGGAGCAACTCTTACAGCATGTGAACATGAAAATATAAAAGGTTAGGGTTAAGTAATAGGGTCAAAGGGAGAATTGGTATTTGGCCAAAGTATCTTCCAATAAAGACCTATGTGCTTTGATTAAAATATTCTAAATAGACCTTGAGGTGCCATTATATTGAAAAATGGTATTTTATGGATTACTCCTGATGTACTGTTGTTCCATGTTTGCAGATTTTTGCACTGGATAATAAAATTTAATACTGTATGTCAAGACTAACATTAAAATACACCACTAATTACGCATCCCCCATCCCTGTTATCACAGTAACTCACATCTGTACTCCGCACCCAGCCGCAACATGAGCCGAATGGGAAAGACCTTGGCCCAAGGAGTCTCCCACTTTTGTATCAGGATGCCAAAGAGGTAGGGCGGGTTTGGCAGCAACAGGTCCTGCAGCGACTGAAAGGAAGGACTGATGTAGAGGAAGCCGCCGTGCTCCTTGCTGCCCAGGAAGCTCTGCGTGAAGAAGGAGTGACTCAGGTGGTTCAGGACATTGCCTTCAGGAGACAAATAAGAACAGGAGGGAGAGAGAGACGATAAGGGAGGTTAGTGAAGTGGGGAGACAAGATAATGTACAATAGATGTAATATAAAAAGGTGTTTGGGGATTTTAAAAAAATGAAGTAAATGGGAATGAAAATGGAAGAAATTACCAAGGCAGAAATTTCTGATCCTCAGAAAACTGGGAAAGTTATAAAAAACTGCTTCTCTTTTGCGCTCTCTCTGTGAATAAGGAGTGTAGTTGCCTGCTCACCCTACAACCTCATTTTACCCACATGGGCCATGCTGTTAGATATCAATAGGACGGAGCAATGTCTTCACATGGCACATAACACAATACTGGCGAGACAAATCTCAGTCAATGGGATTTGCTACAGCCAGCACTTCTTTTCCAGACCTGAGTGATAGTGTCTTAATCAGGGACAACAAACCCAATATGGCTAATGTCCACCAGCCTGAAACTGCTCCTGTGTGAATATGAAAGAGGAAACGGCCTAAAGGGAGTCAACTGTCAAAGTCACGGATATATGCCATATTTGATCTGCAGCATATGGAGCTAAAAACGCAAGACAAGCAGTGGTGAGCTGTCACACTTCGAGAGAGACAACCCGACAGCAGGACACTAATGTCTGGACTATTTTTAACGATGCAGGCTGAGGCAGAATTCAGCAATGGTGAACAGTAACCTGCTTTCCAAATAGAGGACGATTGGGTTCACAGGTCATCTGGAATAAAATGCATTAGACTATATTACACAAAGGTTACCCCATTATTAACTCGACTCACCAGAGTGGACCTCAAGGCAGAAGCACTAATGAGATACTCACTCCCCCATGAACTAGTTTCACAGTGAACCTCCTGGTGGAGCTGCTGGTTGTGTCCTTACCACTGAGAGCCTCCTGGTAGAGCTGCACAAAGTGGGTGAAAATATCTTTAGGAATGGTCTTCTCATCAGGAAGACACTGGAGCAGGATGACCACTTCCGCCTGGCCAACAGCATGCATCCCCTTAGTCGTCAAGTACCAGCACTTCCTGTTTACATCTGGGTGGTAAAAGAAAACTGGCCTGTCATATCAGACAAACAATGACACAGTTACGGAGTTACATCTGAGCCATGACTATTTCTCCACATTCTGATTTGGTGCGATTTTACTGTGGATATTATATTGAGATGCAAGAAAGAAGGAAGAGCAGGTTATAACGGACCAATTTTCCTCGAACTTCGAAAATATTGTAAAATGTTAAGTGAACAAAACTGCAGAATAACGCTTGTCTTTTTTCCAACCTATAAATTTACTACTCAAATGTAATCTCCTTTCCACAAAAAGAAAAAAAATATATACTTTAATAAACCCCAAAATACAAAATGAAGCACTCCTCATGTCAGATTAGACTTGGAAAGGGGTTTTCTCTCCCTCATAGTAATGTTATGTCCTGCACCTACAGCAATAATTAGACCAGCTGTCTACATTTTTTAAATTTCATTCAAGCCACCTGCAATAATGAATAAATCATCATCATCTAGTGCTAGTGCTTTAGAAAAAGCATGTGAGCAAAAGGATTGTGAATTTCAACCCCAAACCCTATCACTGTACGGTTGTGTGCAGTTTGTGTAATAGGCAGCACAATCAACCAACCAACATTAAAATTCAGTTCTTAGCTGTGAATAAATGCCATATAGTTTCTGTAATAGTTGTGTCATGTCTGAATAAAGCTTTTTTTTTTTTAATTTCTTTACTGTACAGGTTTACAAAAATAGACAAACATATTTGTCAAACACAAAAAAAGATCTGTATTGTGGGTATGTCTGGCTACTCTGTAACTCTTAAGGGAAAAAATGAGCTAAAAAAAAAATAAAGGCTTATGTACAGTTCAAATATGTATTCTTCCACTTTCTCTTAGATCAACATGAAATTATAAATGTAAAAGTAGGTCTGCTTACTCATTTCATAATGCATTCTGCTTTACCCCCTATCAGTGCTTTAAATGGTAAAAGTAGTAACTCACAGTTAACAAGCTTGACCATGGCGAGCAGGTTGGCATTGAGCACAAAGACAAGAGGGTCTGGGCCTCCTTCGTCCAGCTGCTGCATGAGGACAATCTCTGACGGTCTCTCCTCCACTGCATAGTCTGCAGGTGGGTTAGGGTGGAGTGACAGAAGGAGAGAAGGGTGAAGGCAGGGAGGAGTTAAGATAAAGTTAGAAAGACAGGACAAGGCGATGTTTAGTGTGGCAATGCCAGTGTGAAAACCAGGGAGAGGTGAAAATGGAAAAAGGGTAATAAACAAGGCAAGAGGGGAAAATGATGATCAGACCGAGGGATACAAAACCCCTTCCCCGTTACTGGCAATGAATGGTCTTAACATGAGCCATGATATAAAGCACATGAGAAACACGCAACTAGCACAAACACAGCAGCTCACAAAGAAACGAAGAGGCAGCAGAATGGTGAGGATGAGGGCAAGCACCTGTGATGTGGCCTCCCGTACCTCCTTTGACTCCGGTGGATATGAGGATGGGAGGGAGCCCGTCTTCCGGGATCAAGCTGAGAGAGCTGCCCACGGGGCTGCCCACTGGGGCCATGGGTGTATGGGCTGCCTGGGGTGAAGAGAAAGGGTAGGGGTGTGGAGGTAGATGTATTGCTGATTAAAAACATACTGTAATAAGGAAGAATGCAGCAACAGACTGTGATTATAGGTGCAACAGGTTTAGTAAGTAAAAGGTGGCCAAATCAGCCGACTGCATGTATAATAACCGTCATAATTCAAACTTTTACAAATAAATAAGACACCCATGGCATTTTATTTCAAATACATTGCAAAGTCAGATTTAGTTGTAAAATATAAAAATCTAACTTTTGCACGAATGACTCTGAAAGAGTAGTACTTTTCCTTAAAGCTACAAGATTTGTGTATCAAAAATGGACCAAAGGTGAGAGATGAACACTCATAACGTTCCCAAAGATGATTTATTCGGCCTTCGCACAAATATCTGGTGTTGTCCTGCATCCAATCAAACACGGCATCCTTAACGATGTGAGCGCACTACATCCAAGCCTACTGTTTACTAAAAATGTCAAATGGCCCACTCATACTGGCAAACCCACGCCAAATGAATCTTACCGGAAAACACGGAGTAAAACCGGACAGTGAGTTGTCAGACTGTCACTGCCTAGTAAGCTTTTTCAAAATCCAAGCAACCAGTTTGTATTTCACACTTTGGTATAAATTATGAGGAAGCATGTACTGTCAGTCTCTGAAATGTGATAAAGCTTCTTACAGAGGACATTCGTTTTCCCACACTGAGTAGTGCTTCCCCTGCTGTGTGAAAAAGCGACACTTCTTTTAAACATTATTCTCGCTCACCTTAAAGTTACTGCACTTTCTTTTGAAGCATTCTAAACTACTGAAAATAACGCCTGTGTGTCAGTGGCTCACCACTTTTTATACTGGCTCTGGTGGACTAGTCGGTCACTTACCACGTGCAAAACCTCTAGCAACAAATTAAAATCCCTGAGTTCATGCCTGTATGACTTTGACTGCGTCATGTGAAAGTGATTTTACACAAGTTGTATTCGCAGTGCATCAGCAAGGAGGACATTTAAAGTTTTAACAATCACTCTGTTCAACGGGCCATGAATCATCTTGACAGATGGCATTCGAGTCCAATGAGTGCACAGCACAACCACAGAAACAACAAAACAACCTGCTGAGTAAAACCTTAGCGTACTGTTAAATTGTGTTTGCGTTAAAGTCACCTGGGCACAGTTCATTACCGTTTTTATTTTAGTGGGATCTCTAAATCTGATTTAGCAAATTGACTGTTTGCTGCTGGTGTATTAGGTTCTGACCCAGTTTGTAAACCACCACAACACACCGTCTTTGTGGCATTCTTCACCCAACCCTGTAGAACCTAGACTACAAGTTAACGTAATAGCATTAGCCGTGGGTAAATGTTTTCCAAGTCATGCCTACCTCTGAGGAGTCGGAAGTGGAAGATTTGTTCGTATATGTGGAGATGGCCAGAGACTGAGACGGGGCCGGGCTAGAGGTTGGAGGTTTGGGAGACTCCGTTGTGTCTCCATTGGGTAGGACCCCGTCAGCAAACCACACCCTCCTCTGCTCTCGTGAGAGGGAGCCTAAATGTGAAAGGAAACTTGACTTAAATGAATTGAACACAGAATTGGTGAAAAGCTTATGTATTATAAGTACAGAGCCTTTTAATAAGGACAGAACGGTGCTAGTGTAAAAAACAGAGTGTGAAGAGTTTTCCTATTTTGGTAAAGGTCGTACCCTCATTGCTAGTCTGTTTCAAGACTCCCACAGGCACCATGACGGTAGGAGGAGGGGAGCTGAGAACCCCAGAGGCCTGAGCCTGCTGCAGAGGGGGGATGGTGGAGCAGTACTCTGCTGGATTGTTGGGATTGGGAGTCTGGTTGCTACCAGTGGCCGGTGTCTCCCACGGTTGGGCTGCAAGAGACAGAAAATATTAAAAGGGTAACTAGGTAAAACAGATCTCTGTGTGTGTCTGAACAGTCTCAAAAACTATACAGAATATTAAGAAACACATCAAACTCTAAATGTAAACCAGTGTTCTATGTTTAAGTTGAGTTGATGATCTCAAAAATGCTAAGTCTACAGAAATATTGGTAGTAAAGAGATTTTTCTCCTCATTCTTTTTAAAGCTTATT
Organism: Channa argus; assembly: GCF_033026475.1. Taxonomy (NCBI): domain Eukaryota; kingdom Metazoa; phylum Chordata; class Actinopteri; order Anabantiformes; family Channidae; genus Channa; species Channa argus. Next base: position 19,506,846 of record NC_090210.1, read on the forward strand.
TTGTCTACCAACAGTAGCTCTTACCATAATTCCCAAGACCACCGCCCCGTTACAGAACTGTTGGAACGTCTGCGTTAATGTACCTTTGCTTTCCAACGATCTTTTTAACTGGAGTTTAATTGACATGCACAGAGCACACATGAATGCCACATATATGATGATCTTGAAATGATGCTCACCGATCGTCAGAGCAGAATGACAAGTGACACAGACCCGGGCCTCCTTCCCGTCCATGTACATGAGCCTGCACTTCAGACTGCAGCATGCTGCACAAAACACCTTGGCCAAGAAAAAAAAAAAAAAAATAAAAACACGATATGCAGAGTTATTTATACATTGTGCTACACTCTGACAAAATACGAGTACACTGGACAAAGCTGCATGACATTTCTCCAAATTGTTTCACATTCACGGTTTGAAAGTTTAAGACTAGAAAAGACTAAGTGCTTAAAGTTGTAATTAACTGTGAAGCAAATGCACCATTTTATAGATATTGATTGTTTAGTACTTACAGAGCTGTGTACAGAGCACTTTCCTTTCAATAGATTAGCACCTTATCACACATCATTATCCAGTAACTTCTAGTTAGTCAATGATTAGACATAGTGCAAAGGATCCTTTTAATTTCCAAGCAGAATTGGTTGCACAAGATGGATTGTAGATCTACAAGTCTGGTGGAGGATCCCGCTGCGTCTATTGTTTGCAGCCCCAGTGCTGGTGTCAGAATTACTGCAGAGCCAGCTCCTCCCTTCTCAAGTGGCAGACTGTGTGTTTGTTTACCACCATGGGAAATTAAGTAGCCGTCCGGTGATTCTTCACTGCACTGTCAGCGACCGCATCTTTACTTTAAAGCAGACTCCCTGCTGCATGTGTGGGTGGCCATGATGACAGGAAGCTACCTGACTACCCACTGAATTCATCTACAAAAGGCCTTTTTAAAAAAAAAAAAAAAAAAAAACTGCCAACAAAGCTTCTATACACTGTACACACATCATATTGCTCTATAAAATTTGCAACATATTTCTCCAGTTATATCTCAATTCTTATTAATTGTGCCCTTCCTTTGGTAAACATCTATGCTGTCATGTTAGCAACTCATTTGATCTAGATTGCACCACTCAACCATATCATTGATGATTCCAGATAAATGTGTAGGTGACAAAAATCCTAAAAAAGGTTACTCACTTCTTGGAATCCCAGCATGAACACATCTGCAGAATACTATTATATACATCTAAATATTTGGTGTAAAAAAATAAAGCAATGACTCTGAATTGTGAATGGCTGTCTGTGTTTGTCTCTCTAGGTTTGCCCTGAGATAGATTTGCCACCTGGCCAGGGTGTATTCTGCTTCTCACCCATCGACAGCCCCATGACCCTGAACAGGGTAAGCGGTTAAAAATAATACATGGATGGATTGATGGATGTAAAGCAGCGTCCCCCTACATACAAAACTGCAGTAGCTTACCACTTTCTAAAATTGGGAGAATTTTCTAGGTTGTTTTCTGATGAAATGTTGCCATTGTTGCCAATGTTTAACCACTTTTGCCTCAACTTGCCCAGACAGGCCAAAATTATTTGTCATCACAGGTCCCACAAGAGACAGCAGATGTAGACAGCAATAGTGATAACGGCGAACAAACCTTTCGTCTGGGCACGAAATGAAAAAGAAATTCCAGGTATAATCACTGTAACTACTGACTCAAATCCCTCTTACAGTAGATTTTCACTTTAAAAGCAGCTCTGGTACTTCACTGACCTTCCCGCAGGCCCTACAGTGGTGCCTCCTCTTGGTGAAGGTGAACTTGACATCACATTTCATACAAACAGGGGCCTGGGAGTCAGGTACCCACACAGGGGCAACCTCTCCCAGTGAGCTGGCAGGTTTCTTGCACAGCGTTCCCTGTTGGCCTGCCTGGACGTCATTGTCTGGGCTCTCAGACGGCATCAGCGAAGGAGAGTGGACAACTCCACCTCCGTTTACCCGGACAACATGCTGATCAGTCCCACTGAGCGTTGTTTCAGACGGTGTACTCCTTCGGCACTGGTTCTCCAGGTTTTTGTTCTTGCTCACAATGGATGGGCCGAGCTGGTTTTGGACCTGGACCAACACCGGCTGCGGAATCTGGAGTTTGAGGTTGACTGGCTGCTTTGGTCGTGCCCCTCCATAGGGAACACTGACCGGCTGAAGCCGATTGTTGTTGACTTTTGGTTGGATGCTACCTGATCCTACTGCTCCTCCATCGCTACTCTCCTGCTTGCTCTCTTCTATTTCCTTCTCTTCCGTGACTGAGTCTTCTTTGGAGGTGACAAGAGAGGGAGAAAAACCCTCCTCCTCCTCCTCTTCTTCTTTCTCTTCAACCTCTTTCAGTTTTGAATGGCTACTGCTCCCCAGCTCTAAACCATTGGGAAGGCTTGTAATTCTGAAGAGCTGGTCTGTCTGGCCCTGTGGACCACTTATCCTGTCCTCCATTTCAACCTTGTCCAAAGTCACTACACCATCCTTCTCTGCCACACAAACAGGCTGAACATCTCTCCCTCCATTCACAAGACTGTCTATCTGCTCCTCGGTTGAGTGTGTAGTTTGTCTTTTTTGACCAGAGACATGTAAAACAGTTCTACTAGCATCCTCGATGACACTTTGCCCATTTTGCGTTGTGGGCTTCACATTTGGATGAATCTTCTCAGATGCAGTTTGTTCCTGTCCTAATTCAACCTCGAATGTAAAATGACTGACAGTGGAGCCTCCTCCTGCTGCTGAAGCAGCTCTGTCATCCTGAAGATATTTAAGCTCGTGGTCAAAAGAACCAGACTGGTTGCCTGAAAGGGAACTTCTCTCTTCGTTGAGCTCATCATGTTGTGGTCCTGCAGAACAGCCATTCTCTACTGGACTGCATGCTGTTAGAGGGGGTGGCAAGAGGTCATCGGTCCCCACCAGTTTGCCGATGTTAGGCTGGGGCAATGGTGGGCTGTGGACATCCGCAGGCCTTTCTTCTACCCACGATGAAGGTTCAGGACCTGCTTGTCTTTTAGGGTCACCCCCTGGAGAGGTGCTGGAAGAGGAGTCCGGAAGAGTCTTTACAGGCAGAGGACTTTGGGGGCTTAGGTCTGCGTGGGCTAGAGCGGGGTTCAGAGAGAGAAGGTGGGTCGGAGGGGCCAGGATCTGGGTCCATTTGGCATCAGAAAGAATGGGAGTGTCGGTCTCATCTAGCACACACACACACACACACACACACACACACACACACACAAAAAAAGGAGAAGACAATTAGATGGATCGCAATTTGCGTTAATTGTCATAACTCTTAAGTCGTTTCATGCCAGTAATTTTTTAGTCTATTAATTATGTAAAAAGTGCGTATCACAACTTGAAAGACCTCAATGTGACATCTTCAGAAAAGTAGCAGTGGCTTGTACTAGAAAAGCTGGCATAAGAGCGTTCTAGTAAACCAACTCGCTCAAAATTCAATAGTGTCTTTGCTGCACTTTTATGCAATTTATTTCTTGTGTACATAACCTTTTATTCTTATTTTCTAGATGGCTTGCAGGTTTCCTGACACATCACAAAAAACAGCAGGAGGGGGCTGCCAGGAAAGCAAATGTGAACCCACAACAGCGAGACCAAAAGCCTCAAATGAACTACCAACGAGGACTGAGACAAAGATACACACTCCCAGGTGACCCAAAGAGCTAAAAATGGCAGGGAAAAAAAATTAGGGGACAATTTGAAAAATGAGGTTGGCATGGATTGGGAAATTAGTGTGTGCATGGACAGGGAAATTTTGATAAAGTGGGCCAAATGATTTTGTCACCCCTGGGAGCCATCAGGCAAGCAGACACACGAATGTTGTGCAATACAAGTGGAAATATTTATTTAAAAAGCCTGTCAGCTACTGTGTGGTGTTCTCTTTCCCTCACAACTGGAATTAATGCTAAGCTGTTTTAGTATTTGCCCCCCCCCCCGCGCGTGCACACATACACACAAACTCAGAGTTAATCTGCCAAGCTCTATCTTTGGCAAAGGACACGCTGAAAATCTCTAACAGCCAAAATACACATTGGGCTCTCAGTTCCACCAAAATACATTCTGTGTCAGTGTGTGTGATTCAGCAAGACTGGCATTTTTCTGGGGTCATAGATGATAAATTCTTGCATAGTAAGCAGATTGTTTATACCAGAGAGTATGGAGTTTGTAGATACACAGCTTAGTAATGTAGTATTCAAAATTTGCATTAAAAAAAAAAAATCTTAAAAACTTAAAAATATCATTTCTGTTCTCATTTTTAATATTAGCTATGGATAAAAACAGTGCTCTTTCCTTGGACCAATTAGACGGTTTCACACACTCCGGAGCAAAAAGAAAAATTTAATTCGTCTTATTACCTCTCTGTACACCCTCACTCACTACATGCAAATGCTACTTGATGTCACTGAGACGAGGTTGATGGCCTGACACCTCAATTCACTCACTGGTTCAATGATGGTATCCAAACCACAGCTGTGCTGAAACTTTACAGTTCTCACTACTACATCTTGTCCCATCAGTCTCTAACAACGTTAAACAATAAGGCAGCATCAATGTTTATCCGTGTCTCATCCCCACAGTCTTTAGCACAATTGCTCACCTTCGTTCTGCTCAAATTCGTCCAGCACCTTGTCCAGGTTGAAGGCCTCGGCCTGGAAGTAATTCTCCATGAGTCAGAAAGCTCCACCCTGCCGACAGCCGTGTGAACCTAGAAGCAGTGAGAGCGTGTTCTCAGCATTTCCATACTGCCCTCCGATATCTGTAACGGCCTGAGTGATATCTTCTTTTTCATATCTTTGTCCTCTACGCACTTTATTATGATTTGTTTAAGCCAAAACATGCCCTCAAAATCTCTTTCACTCTTAGTTCTCATTTCCATCCTGGGCGCCCTTCTCTTTTTGTGATCATTCTGGGGTCACATGGATAATCAAAAGGGAAGTGTATGTTTAGTCAAATGGAATTTTTTGATTAAAAAGGTTAAATGCCAGGATGTGCACTTGTCAAATTGTCGTCACAAAAAAATGAAAAGGCGCTTATTTTACATTTTCTTTAATGCAATGACCTCTTTTATTGCATGCTGTGTATGACAAAAATGCAAAGTCTAAGAGAGAAAAACGGCAAAAACAATAAGTAGCAACAATCGAGTAACATGAAATTACAATAAAACCTGTGCCACTGTAAGACTTTGAATGAGAGCATTAGCCCAAAAGATAACAAGCAAATATTCACAAGTAAGTTTTTAAGGCTGGTGCAACAGATCACAAAATGCACAATTTATTTTAATGATTTTTCTTTTATGTCACTCACTTTTCGATTTATGACTTGTGAAATTAAGAACACTTTTGGCCAAGCTAATAAACCAACCGAGGTGTAAATAAAATATAACTCTGAAAATGAAATGTCAAACTATCAGTTGCTAAAATTGAGTGCAACATAGGGCATGGTTGTATTTTGTGTTTCTATGTTGTGTTCTTCCCTTGACCAAGTGAATGAAAAGGTAAGAATAGCTTTAAATGCCTTTTCACAACAATGATAATGTCTGCATGTCTGTCTTGGACCTTTTGGCAGCCATTGTCCCCTCCTCTGGAGAATACTCTTTCTGAAGTGAACTTTCTGTCAGGCACAGCAATAAAGCGCCTGGTCATCAATGCAATGTTAAGGTAATACGCTTTGCAGATCGTTGTGGGGAGAATGGAAGAGAACTGCAGCGGTAGAGAAAGGGAGGGCTGGGCGGGGAGTGGATTCCTTTTGAGGCCCGTGCTACCACCAGCTTAAAGTTGCATCTTGTAGCTATGGATCAGGTGTGTGCTGAACCAGAATAAGCTATACTTCTGGTTCACTTCACAAATTATTTTGTTTGGACAGTGCACGCATGCTCTTTTATATATTTTCTTTGCCCCTTTTGCGGATGGCTGTTGAAGTTTCTCAAAATAAAATTACTGAAGATCCTTAAAATAGTAAAATAATATGCAAAGTCATACCAAGTAGCTGTAGAAAGCGCTTCCAAGGCCACCATGCTCTTTTCTGTACTTTATAACAATTTTATAACTTTACTGAAAATGATCTACATTTCCCATCTATCTATAAAAAAAATTCTTGATGCAGCTGAAACTTAACAAAGAAAAAAGAAGGCTTATTTGCCCATCACTGCTCACCCACGCACAGGTCCTCCTCAGCAGTTCCAGGCTGTGTTTTTTTCCTCAGCAGGTTTTTCTCTCAGTTCTCACTTCACCCAGTCTGGCACGCGCCCAGCGCCCACACCTTAGAGAGGGAAAGCACCATTCAGTGAAGAGCAGCCTCACAACATACACTACAAGCTAATACAACGAGTGAAAATTCCATACACGTTTATGAACTTCAAATTATAGAAAGAAAGACCGGCTGACTGCGTGTCTTGTGGTTTCTATTCGATTCTTCAGGATGAAAAGAGTAAACACAAGAATTATAGCAGTCAGATTTAGCTTAAAGAGGTAATATTACGCATAATTTAGGTTTTATGTTTTTATTCCACGGCTGTATAAATTAGCTAATACAAGACATTTTACTATTCCAATTCTTATGAGCCTTGCACTATGGAGTACCTCATCCTCCCCACTCTTCGTTATACGTCCCGTCTTTTGACGGCTTCTCTTACCCTGTGACGACTGTTTTGCCATCTTGTGAAAGCCTGTTATTGTGCTGAGCAGAGTGCTGATACATAAATGTAATATAGCACTGGGCAGACGTGACTATGTACTTTGAGTGTGCCAACAAAAAAATGCGGATTCGGATTCGTATGGATGAGGAAGTCTCTGGGAGCTTGAAATCCATGCGATAGAGTCAACATTAGGAAATATTTTGTTTGTATCATCTGCTGGCAGTATGGAAATGTGTCAAAGGAATAAATAAATGAATAATTGATAGCCCGAAAAGTAACTACTGTGATAATTCATCAGAGCTGCTGGAAAGATAATAAAAATAATTGCTAGTTGGAGGCCTACAATGACTGCATCAGCATTCAAGCAAAAATCCCAAACACGTTCTAGTTCTACATTTTTAATATTTTCTCTTAGTCTAACTGATTAAGCTTTGAAGTGTTAATCAGACTAAACTGGGAATCTGAAGATGACTGCTTGACCTGCAAAACATACTGCCATTTATCACTATGTTTGACATTTAATATCCACACTGTTCACCAAGCTAAAGCTGAGTAAATCTAACACAACAATCACGTTTGTGTTGCGTTACAGATATTATACAATATTGCAATTTCAAAAAAATTGGATTTAATCACCTTCATGACAGACGATCTCTTACAGTACTTTTTTGGACTATTAATTTTAACTTAATGTTCCTTACAAACTAAACCCGCATGGAGACAATGATGTGTGTATTATGCATTCTTTAACTATCACTGGGATGGTCAATCGGAAAAAACTTTGAGATCAGTCTAGGACATGCTGTGGTTTATGAGCAACACTGTTCAAATGGTGATACAGTCAAGCACCTAGCTTGCATTTTATTCAGCTGGGTGTGCTGCACATTTAATGCATTTTAAGCTATTAGCTTATAAGTTGAGAGTCATCAGACTCACGAATGGAAAACCGCTGAAGCCAGAGTGACTGCACAGAGACCTGCCCAGTCTGTCCAGGCTGATGAGGACATCTTGGGGTGAGGCGTGGGTCTGTGTGTAGGCCTGCAAATGAGTAACAGTCAGGCTGAACTTCATGGTCATTCTCATAAGGACAAGAGCAACCAGGGATTATACCAGAGACCAAATATTCCAGAGAGCCAAGGCCTCTGAGAAAGGAGCACAGTCAACACATTTTTGCTTAGTTTAGGATGCAAGCATGTGCGCCATGTAAGCAAAAAACAGTCAAGGCACAAGACAGGATGTGCATGTGGTGTGCATCATGAACTTTGGGGTCAAATCCTTGCAGCCACAGCAGGGTCCAGGCAGAAGGAAAATAATGCTATAAAGACAAAAAGCCACTTTAAAGGACTCCTTCACTGATACTGAACGTGCTTCTTTAGGTTTTAGTTTGGCTAGTACATGTAATTGAATGGCTTCTCTCTGATTTCTATTAATATATATCTCTACTTTTAGCTGAAAAACACAGATGACATCAAACACAGATGACATCACTTGGAGGAGCCTTCAGTTTAGATTATGCAATTTTGTTGCTTGTACTACTTAGTTTGTCATCATGGTCAACCTGCTTTTCCAGAGCTCCTCCAGATGATCTGAACTCCTAATGATGAAAACTCATCCAGGTGATGTCACCTGGAGTCCTTTTTAAGCTGGAAGTAGAGAAATATTTTAATATAGGGAAGTCAGAGTAAAGTTTAAAATCATTAATGTACCTAAAGCCATAGAAAGAAAGTTGAAAATTGGTCAAGTTGCTCTTTAACTGAATGAAATCTAAATATTTAATATTCTACTACTGAATGAAGGAAAGCAACTGGGGTTTAATTATAGCATAACACAAACCATACACAGGCATAGTCCAGACAGGGTATGATGACTCAAACATTTGAATAAAATTAATTTATTCAACATAATAAATAAGATGACATTTTTTAACCACCTTTTAAACATATCTATATTAAGTGCAATAAGTGATTTATGTTACTGAAGTTCACACATATGCAGCACTATCCTGTTGGCCAATGACCACTGAAACTGATGAGGGCAGCGCATGAAAATAAAGGGCATTTTAAATCTGACAAGATCCAGTTTGGTTAGAATAAATAACCTTCACATCACTGGAATCTGAACACTGAATGGGAGCAACATCTAAGCACCAAAGTTTAACAAGCCTCTGCAACGTTACTCGAGCAGCGAGATTTCTTGCTATATTGAATCAAAGACTTCTTATATTTGTCTAGCACCCTATGAGCTTAAGGCTCTCAAGTGGGCCGGGTGAACCAAACGCCATGTGAATAAACACACATAGCCACGCCTCCATAAGGATAAGAGCCCATCCCTGATTAAGATTTAATTACTTTGCAGAGGCGCTGAATAATGCATCTTTAGTCAAAGTGCGTGAAGGAGTTGTATTTTTAGACCTGTAATCTTAGGCAGATGCTTCAAAAGGAGACATATGTGCATGAGAGCGTCCGCCAGAGTGTAAGACATATAATCCCTTCAGCTATACAGTATATGTACATACTAATGACTAATCTAAAACTATCAGAGGAGCAATTCATTACATGTAGTGTTGTCTTAAGTAAAATAAGAAAATCCAGACTGTGAACTTAACCTAATAAACAGATGCATCTCTCTTATTAGGTTGCATCCAACACAACTGACAATTCTATTACTCTAAACAAAAAAAATCTGACTATGACCAAATTGACAAGAAAAGTTTATCATTGTTGATGCTTTTGGGAATTATCCCCCCCCTTTTTGTCTTCTAAGCTCTGGTCTCTAGAGCCTATTGGAAGCTCGTTGGCATATAAGACATTGTCCTTCCATGCGTGAAAGTCTAACAATTAGTTTCATTTGATAATCAACACTGTAATCTGGTTTATGATCATCAACTTGTTTAACCAAGCCTCAGATTCTGAGCCCTACTTGTATCCACAAAAGCATGAGGTCTTTATCTGCATTAGTCTGGTGACTTCTTTCGCAAATAACTGAATAACATGCACATAACCCTTAATATTTTACTGAACTACTTTGCTTTACAAGTACTGCAAGTGCGCTTAATAAATTTCCACCACAATTTTAGCCTATAAGTCGCAAAATGGCAAAAAACAAAGTCCATCACAAGTTGTGTCAGAATGCAACGCTGCTTTTTCAACTGTGCGTTTTGAGGAAACACTAAACACAAAACATGAAGGAGGACAGAAAAACATCAAAGACTAAAATTACAGATGATTTGGCTCACCTCATTCACACCATTTTGTGACACTACGATAACAAAAGCGTAGAGAGTAAAATATAAAAGATAAGAATAAAACATGATGTTGGATGAAACATGACTGAAACAAGACTAGCGAGTGTATTCTATTTTTAAACCCCGCAAACTAAAGTTGTACCCTCATTCACTCAGTCATGCTCCAGTCTCCAGCCTAAGCCAGACATGCTAATAATGAAATGGCCAAGCAACAGGCAGCATACATGAGAAAGCATGCCTGACTGGACATCCTGGCAAGGCAGCCAATTAAATACGACGTAAGGGAACATTTACCATTATAGTCCTAGAAATGCTACAGCAGTTCATTAAGTCCTTGCCTTCACACGGAGACCCTTTCTTGTTACCGTTTCCTATAAGAGAATTGCACTCACTTCTTGGCCAATCAGGTGGAAATCCTTTTCTCTAAGAGTTATGTATATGTGTACAAAATTATGGATCTTCTAGAGTGTGCTAGTGTTCAGCTACACTCACACAAACAATTATTGTATAAACAACACAGCAACCTCACAGCATATATTTTGACACACAGTAAAAGTGAATGATGTAAATATCCTTAATTGGGACATAAGATCTGACTACTGAACCCTGTTGTGAACTGCATACAGGTGCTTCTTCTTTAACAGTCCGGGCGGTGATGACGCCGTATGTATGAAATTGAGGACCTTCCTGACAGAACAGATAAGTCTAATTCCTTCGTGATGCTAAGTCGAGTCTATATATTTCAGGAAACTAGGCTTTCTGGCCCATAGTTCCACAATCACAATAGCAACAAAATACAATGTTTTCTACATTCGGTAAGCTGCAAATTTCCATGCATACTCAGATTTGCAAAAGGTTGACAGGTAGATCACATGTAAGATTAAGGTCATACAAGTATTTGTCACGCAGATCTAGATACAATAAACAATGATTAAAGTGCTTCTCATCTTCTAATACTCATACATTCCTAGTTGATTCACAACCTTTGCAAACTCACAGAGGTGATGAGATCCAGCATGACGGGTGGGATTCTAAGCTGCTGCCCTCTGCATCCCAACCCAATGCTCTACAACCTGAATAATTCCAACACTGGCCAGTGTGTCTCTGGACGCATCAGAAACTGTGGACCAGATATCCATGTTGTACATGTCCTTGTTATCCTCTTCCATTCCTCCCCCTGGAGGTAATACCAGCCATTAGTCCAAAATTCTGTATTTCTGTTTTCAGTTCCTTTCTTCACATCTTCCATGTGTCCATATTAACTGTGCCCACAGCAACAGTGAGCTCCATCCAAGAAACGATAAGTTGTTTCGACGCTAATATTCTAGCCTTTCAAATTATGAAAACAGTGATGACTGATTTGATTTTGTACGAGACCAAATAAGTGACTGTGCCATAATCAACCTCGCTTGCATCTGCTAAGTGACGTAACGTATCTCTTTCTCCTCTTCAAAGTTCTCAGGTGTGACGCATGCTCACTCTAAAGTCGCTTAACAGCTGGAGTTCCTGTACCCACATCGTCCATTTTTCAGCTTTAGATGAAGGAAGCAAACCTCCCAGTGGATCATAGGTGGAAGGGAACATTTGAAGGTTTCCTCTGCGGATGAGAGGCTTTTATTTAATCTTCACCTTGAATTTGAAGGCTTAAGACTCAACACGCCACTGCACGCTCAGTGTTATTTCTAAAGAAATGTGTCATAGTCCAAAGTCCATTTCTTGACCTTCCTTTTGCTCTTCAGGTATGGCTGCAAATACAGTGTGACTGTTGCTAATCTATTTCCTCAGCTGAAAACCACCTCTAGCCCAAACATATGTGAGTCATCCACTTAGAATCAAAGTCAGCATCAATAATTTGGAAACTGAAAGAGTCCTTGTTATCCTCTGCACACTTTCGAAGGGCAAAGTCTATACAACTTGGAGATGATGTTGCTCCAAAAAGATGGACCATAATCCTTTACTCTTCCATCTGCTGACTGAGGTTGTTGAGGACGCACCGGAAAGTGGAGAATTCGATCCACTTCTTTTGCTACTGAAACTTGAACTGCTATTATTTAGCTTTATTTCATGATCCTTCTATTTTTAAAACGTTATTTTTTATTTATTTTTTTGCTCCCCAGATGAAGTCTTGGGTCAGAAAGTTGGCTGGGGGTTCCTTTTGAAGTCTTACAATTTTTGACACCAAATCTTTCTAAGTAAGAGAAACCTTTGTTTTTAAAAGAGTCACTTCCTGAACCCTTTCGCTTTTAATCCACTCGATGAGTTATTAATAAAAAGGTTGCTCACACTGAAATAATAAGAAGTCCACAGCAGCCACATCAGGACACATGTTCAAAAACAGCCAATTTTGCTGCCATATGGCATTCCCTCGAACTTGAGCAACGCCACTGCTCGTATGACAAGGAGCAACCTCTGCATTCCCAGTGAACAATCGACCGATTACATGTGCACAACAAGACAAACACATACCAGTTTCACTGCAATCTATCAATCATCTCATTCATTACTCTCAGTTGAAAATCCAAGTTGAATCTGTGCACCATCATCCACTGGATTATAAACTTAGTCAGATTTGAAGTTCCACTGAAATAAATTTTACATTTTTATATTTTCTGTTGACACAAAGTATTGCGGCAGCTGTCCCTGTAATAAACAAGAGTAGGAAGTATCTATCTGATGCGCCGATTGCCGTGAAATAGCAACAGTCAGCAGTACTTAAGACTTCCTACTCACCCAATCTGACATTCATGCAATGACTCAGATGAACCCTTTAACTCAAAGTCACCAGCAACTGACACACCTCCATATGTAAACATGCACGCACATGTACCCAGCCAAGCATGCATACACATGCACACATACCTGAGCCACTGGAATAGTTGGCGGAGGGAAATTTACCTAAAACTGTTGCATCCCAGACAGAATTGTAAACAATAATGAATGATTTCTTTACTACTTCTCTTAACTGCTTTAACATTTAAGCTTCCCTAATATTGACACCTGTTTTGTTACGCGAAGGTTTACAGTTTTAATTAGCCATTTAAAGATTCACTGTTTCTTTTTTTTGGTTGATTGTTTTTCTCGTTGTATCTTGTATTGTTAACGTCTCCCTGTACTCTCTCTCTCTCCTGGTGCTACAAACTTCCCAGCACTGTCAGTCCACGCTGATTACAGCATTTTTAGATCCATAAGCGACGACACTATGCTCCAGACGCTGTCTGCACAGGGTGAACACAGGAAACCTCAAATAATGACTTCCTCTCTTTAAGAATGGGCTGACATAATTTTTTAAACAACTTGATCCTATGACTGGGTGACACATATTGTAAAGTTTAACGCCCTGAGTGGGAGAACAATATGGAGCATTCTCCTATGTTTTTTTTTTTTTTCTGGTAATTTACTAAGAACTGCTGGAGATCAAAGAAATTAAAGGAAAACAGAAAAAGAAAGAGCTGCTACAGGTTTACATCCCTCAAAAGGACACGCTTCCTCAAGATTATAAAAAATAAAATAGTTTTGACAGGAAAATAGGAAAAAGGTAAATCATTGATATTTGAATCAAGAGAAAATTGTACCTGTCCTGTTACACAGATGTGCTCCGCTTCACAGCAAATGCCAAAAGCTATTATGAGCTTGCTTTCTTGTTTTGATCTACATTTAACAACCACACAAGACCAAAAAAAAGGAAAAAGAAGACAGGCTTCTGGGCTGGCACCAGGGAAAGACTTGCAATACTTTATGAAAGCATACAGCAACCTACATTAAGGAGATCTCTAAACACAGTCTCACACACACACACACACACACACAAGTGCTTGCATTGCATTGCATGGAGTCAGTCTACTCAATCAACCCAGTGTTTTAATACCGCTTGATGGTCGGGTGGGATATCATCTTCTCTTGCTAGAGTCAAAAACCCTTATCAAATGACCTACCTGTATGCGTTTCATGTGCAGCGTGAGCATTCAGTTTGTTCAGACCAGAGACGCCAAAAAGGACTAGAAAAGAAGATGAAGGATGTTGTGAATGTGAATGTTTCACTTTGATACGGAGTGGCAATTAATGCTTTTCATAATATTAATCTGCTGATATTTTTAATTGTAGGAGACTGTTGCACGGGGGTGGGGGGGGTAGAATTATGCCACTTACAACTTTACAGAATTCAAGTTGACCTGTTAAGAGGTCTTGATTTGTCCAAAACATACATTTACAACCACAGCAAGAATAAGCAGCAAATCATATCCTATCCGATTCCTGTGCCATTTTATAAAATCGGGAGAATTTGTATTATTCTTTCCTTGAAAAATACACAATATTTTTATCTAGTACTTAAGTTCCCATGCTCCACTAGAATGTCATCGTTTCTATGTTCAGGAAAGAACAAATTACATTTACTTGCTCAGTGATCATGTCTCTCCGAAGTGGCAGTGGGATGAGACCATTTCTTCACAAATCCACCTGCAGACCTTGACTCAGGCCTGCAGATCCAAATGGTGATGCCGAATGCAAATAACACGGCACCAACAGACCTGAGCAAACCAATTGTTAGGAGCAGAGAGATGACCATTACCTTGGATTATGCAACCTTAAGTGGCACTGTGGCTGTGCCTACAGGCCAAACACAGCTCCAGACTGTAAATATTATTCACGGGCAGGCTGGGTAAACACAAGGAGAACCGCGGTGTTATTAGATTGCAGTGGGTGAAAAAGCACGACGTGCGAAATCACAACAGTTGAGGTTTTGTTTGCACCATAACTTGGGGTATTTAGTTGTGTTAGCTGTGCAGCTAGCTGATTCTAACGTCCACCCCAAAAAGGTGTAAAAGGCCGCGAATAAGTTTCTGAAACTGTTACCAGCAGGTCCCTTAAACAAGATGCTGAAATTGAAAAAAAAAATAAAAAAATAAAAAGGTAACGATTATAAAATAACAGTGGCTAAGAGCAAGCTGCAGCAAGGGCGAGACAGTAGCTAGTGTTAGCGCCAACGCTTCGGCGGGCAGTCGTGCGCCGAGTGACGGCAGCGACTCGCTCTCCTGACGGACAGCCACACCGTCGCTGGATCGGGGTGGAGGGCTGCCTAGGCTCAGTGCCTCACGAGCAGCGTTAAGGGTTGGGGTGGGTGAGGGGTTGGGAACATCTCTTCTCGGGTTAACTCGTCTCTCACAGTGACTGGACGTATTTCGCCAGTTCCAGCTCTCAGTGCCGAGCAGAGCGTGGACGGCACCTCCTCGGTGTTCCAGCGTAGCACCCATCCTCACGGACTTTCGGGGCGAGTTGCTTCTGCGATGGCGTTAGGTAACGTTCGAGCCACAGCACAGCAGGGAGAAATGTCAGGAAAACAAATTGGGTTAGTTACTCACCGGGGGAATCCTCATCTTTACGTGCGGTACCGCGGAGCCCCTCCATTAGGAACAGCCATATCTAATCGCCTTTGGGAGCTATTTTTGACACATCCTCCACAGCGCAAAGTCGGAAAGTCCAGCTTGTAGCGCGCCGTAGTTGTGCGACAGCACTCAAGTATCCTCCTCCTCCTCCCCTCTCCTCTCCCCCCCCCCCCTTCTTCCACCAAGGGTTAACTTCGGGAAGAGACGAGGAGGAACGTCACGTAACCGCAACACAAATACCCAACATCCGGTTAATGATTTCAAAACAAACGTCTCCACGGTGAATGTTTAATGGCCCATGCAGGTGGCAGCACACCTAGTTTGGTGGTGGGCGAGTTTGCCAAAAAGCTGGTGTCAAATGTCTAAGCAGGATTGTCTTTAGTCAGTGACTGGTATTTATGTTCTTAAAAACTCCATAAATGTGTCCTGGGCCTACATTTCTATGGTAATGGAAGTGACACTTTTAAAAACCAGGCAGGCAGATGCACCGATGATAGAGGAGCAAAAGTCCAACTCAAAGCACCGACCAGGAGCCTATGTGAGCACTTAAACAAGTTTTCTATGGCAGAATTCCTTCTGCTGATACAGACTTCAAGGAGCTTCCTCATTGAGAGGAGAGGCTACACCCAATGTGAGTAACAAGGGCCAAGATGAGCAGTCCTTACTCTGTGCACAAATATATTCAAAGTCTATCTGGAAAAAAAACAAACAATATAAGGCTTTCACATCCCAGATAAGTCACATTAAGTGGATGTGGTATAAGTTTGCTGCCTTTCCAATACAATATTCCTACTCTTATTATTCAATGACTGCCACTTAAGGAGGAGGCATGCAGGGAAATATACCATAAATCCAATCTAAAGTGACTTTCACTTTGGGAGATGAAGACTTAACTAAGGTTGTTGAAGCCTTATATTAGCTTTAGATGTGTATTAGAATTTCGGGACCTGATAAAATTGTGGATTTTGTCACCCACCCCTTCATTTGTAAGGGTCATAAGAGACGTAAGTATATTTCTTAGCATCCACATTCCTTAAACAGATTTTGCTATTAGTTTACAAATCTGATTATCTTTTATGCTTAAATTATTGTATAAAGCGTAAGAATTAAATGCATCTATTAAATAATGTGAATCAGTGTGAATCAGTGGAGGTCAGAGCAGGTTATGTTGCAATTCTGCTCACCCGGCATATGTCTGGGCATGTGATGCATAAATTCAGTCAACTGTTTCTGGAATTTGGACAGCGCTTTAAACATTATTGCGCTTTGTGAAAACTGCAGTAACGTTTTCTCAGCTCTTATTTTCACGGCGACAACTCGGCGTTTCCGTTGAAAAGTTGGCTGTTGCAGACGGACTTGACGCAGAACTGAAACGGTTCTGCTCGTGCCGTGGTCCATCCGCATCCGCATCCGCAGCAGCAACGACAGGGAGATTATGCCTCAAACTGGGCTCCTAAAGGTGGCGCGGTGAGCCCCCGGGGGCGGGTTCGTATGACGATCAAGACCCAAAAATGGCACGTTTCTCCTCGGTAACCTTGTCGGAACTGATGCTACGGAGATGTGAAGCACGATGCAGCAAGGCAGCTTTAGAGATGATCAATAAAACGGGAGGTGGGAAAACCCAAAAAATGCTAAACCCTTCTTTAATCATAAACTCATCATACTTTATACTTTATATCATTTTAAGCAAATTTAAGCAAAATAATTCCAATTTAGTTTTCCAGAGCCAAATCTGAAGTAGTAAAAGCCCTTAAACTATTCTGAGACCAAATCACAGGAAGCAGATTTTTTAAACATTAAATAAAAACACAAACTAACTGATCACCTTTTTGAGTCTTTGATGGAATGGGTTACTCAAACATACACTATATTGCCAAAAGTATTCGCTCACCCATCCAAATAAACGAATTCAGGTGCACAAAGCAAGGTCCACAAAGACATGGATGAGTGAATTTGGTGTGGAAGAACTTGACTGGCCTGCATATTTCATAAACACACACCTAAACCTCGTGGAAAGAGTCCCGGAAGAGTTGAAGCTGTTATAGCTGCAAAGGGTGGGCCGACGTTACATTAAACCCTATGGATTAAGAATGGGATGTCACTAAAGGTCATATGGGTCTAAAGGCAGGTGAGCGAATACTTTTGGCAATATAGTGTATTTAGTTAAGTACATTTTCTTTACTTGGTTTTTCCTATTTTTCTGGTTCTTATGTGTTTACTGTTACTGTACCCGGTGTTTAGATTTACTCAAATAAAGCGTCTAATGCTTTCAATGTGCTTTTTAAAAGGTGCAAATATCTACAGTTGACTCAAAAACAAGAATAGAAAAGTAGTTAGAAGGATGGAAAAGTATTTACTCTTTTACTATACAATTTTGCTTTTTCATGTGCTGCCATTTCATTGTTGTACACAATCAATAGTAGAATAGTTAAGGTGTAATAGAATAATAATTGTGACCAGACCCATTAAATGGTGCATGCGCATCAGTAAAATTTTATGAGATCATATAAATTAATAATATAACATTGACAGACACTATTCTTTGCATAGTAAGTAGCTTTTACTTGTAATGACCCCTTTTACTTAAATGATCTAAATACTTCCTCTACTTCTGCAGCTGCTGCAATTAATCAGGCCCTTGTACAAATCCATTCGACTACTGAAATATAACATACAGGTAAAAGTATCAGTGTTGCAAAGTTGAAATGGCTAAAATTTTATTTGAAAATATAACTTTGCTTTTCTTCACTGTTCATTTAAATGTACACTTCATACTACTGAGGTAAGAGTTAGGAAGAGGTGCCCACTCACTTTTTATTGGCTTAACTGTTTATTCGATTTTCTAAAATCAGCATTGATTACAACCATTTCACATGTAAAGGCCTCAGTCGATACTTAAGACATTTAGGAAAATTCAATTCTGCTGCCTTTTTTGGGTCATTTTGTTTCACCTTAGGGAATCAAAATCTAAAAATACAAGCAATAAAGAGGAGCATCAATAGCCAAAAAATGTTTTATTAAATTCATAATCGCCACTACAATGTAGAATGATTTTATTCATCCATTTTAACTGTAATTTAATAAACAATCTCTTAAATAGAAGCCACGTCTAATCATGTAGAAAGCTTATTTCTAAAGTAGCATGAGTCCTTTTGGTGCCGAGTCGTACAGATCCACGTTTCTCAGCATGTACGCAGTATCACTGCACTATTCCAGAAATGGACACCCAAAAGTATCCATTTCTGAAATGAAAACCGACTGTATCTGCATGTTGCTGACGTGCACTAGTGGCAGGCTGAACCAAAATGGTTCCTGTCTCAGGAGATGATGCGATGGATGCAATGCACCTTTAACAACCATTTCCCCGCACGAGGAAATGCCTTCTGTGAATCCGTACGAGGTATCAAACAGATGACAGAGGAAACCAGAGCAAAAGTATCAGTTTGCTTCATTTTTTGAGGCCTCATCAAAATTCTCCACCAGATCTGTAAAACAGGAACAACAAAGTACATCTGTTTGTGAGAAACAGTGAGTGACTAGTGCCTTTTTTTTCCGCCTGAGACGTTGCTATAATTCATTCACCTTCATGTAACCATTTTCTCAAAATGGATGAAGGGTATCATTTTGTAAAATAACCTGACCTTATAATCTACAATGGTAATGTAACACAGGAAGAAGCAATGATCTCTGAAACTGATGCAAACTCTTTAAATCCCTTCATTAAATTAAAGCAATAATAACAACTATACCTGGTACATCATCGTCCTCCTCTTCTGCAATTTCCTCCTTGCTGACTTGCCTGTCAATCGCTGAAAAAAGAAACAAGTGAATTATTGTAGACTTGTGTTATAGACTGCGCCCGTAAGCCCTTCCCACTGAAACCTGGATCACAGAAAAAGTACTGATCTACATAGACATAAAGTGAACTTAAACATCTATGAGCAGAAAAGAGCATGTGACATAATCAAACGCTGAGGAGTCTTGCCAGGTGCTACTCCTGTTTTTTGCCACGTGGAAAAGCTGCTCATGTGTTTACTTCACTGGGTTTATTCTCATCTACATGTAAATATTGAGGCCAAACACTTCAAACTGAGCCACACAGATGCACAAACAACATGCTCGTGTTCTATCTGTAGCTCATTCTTCTCTGTCTTTTCCCCCAGCTCTTCAGTTTCCCCTCACTGACTACATTTACATGCACTTGAGTAAGCAGGTCACCCAGTGAAATCAGCTTTCTTGAATAATCAAGGATCAAAATTTACATACACCTAATAAACCTGATCAACTAGAATATGAGTACACATGCGACAGATAAGTAATCTGATTTCTCCTCCATCTCTGACATATTTTAGAAGCCTGGGTCACAGATTGTAACCGTATGGTGACAGAAAATGCTGCTTCCTAACTTTTTTTCCTTTTTTTTCTCTCCTTTGGCTCTGTATGTTTCACAGAGTGACAGTGGAGAGAGAAGAAAATAGAGAGAAATAGAACGGATCCAAAGTGCTATCTAAATTTTAAAAAATCCAGGGTGGGAAGTGACTTATTTAGATTTCTAAAATGCTCTTTGTGCAAATTACATTTTCTGATGGACTTTAGAGAGACTTTGTTCCTGTATGCAGCCTTTTGTTATGCACATACTTTGTGGGCAGCATATTTCAGATATTACTCAGTTTTAGGGACAATCAACCACAGGATGTCTGCAGCGCAAATCCTTTTTTAATTTTTAATAAACTTGAACTTAAACATTTCTACTTTGTCATAATGGGTTTTGTGTAGTTTCATGGCCAAAAATGACAGTTTATCCCCGTAAAGTGCATCACAATACAAATACAAATGCACTCTTTGAACCTACACGGAGACCTGAACTCTGCAAGGCCCTTCTGACTATACTAATTTTCATTATTGTTTAAGTATTCATAAAACATACCAACTTTCTTTAAGCAAATCTCTTTTATTGTGACTGTTGGAGCTTGTGTGTGCACTCACATTGCCTTGGGAACTGCTCGGCCAGCTTGCGCAGGCTGCTGAGACTGTCGGCCCCCAGCTGGCTCAGGATCCCCGGCAGCATCTCCGTCAGCTGCTTGATCTCTGCATGGCCCATGATGGCGAAGGTGTTGGCAGACAAAGACGCCTGGACTTTAGGGTTGTTGAAGTGGATCACTGTCCCATCATCTTTTATCATATTCACCTGAGGGACGAAACATAGACTTAGACCCAATGAAATCTCATACACGAAGTTATGTCAGCACAGTTATGTAGCTTCAATTCAGATTTCACATCAATTAAAACAAGCATGAACTGGAAAGACGTGCATCAAGTTTAACAGCTCAAAACTATAGGTCAACTAAATGTGCAATAAAACATTTACAAAGCCAAGGCGTTTACAGTAAATGACACTCTGCATCCTAGAACAGAAAATTGCTATGAGTAATAATTCACTGTAAAATACAACAGGTAGGTCGAGCCACAACATGAATGAGATAAAAATCGTTTTGTGTATAAAGCGCTGTCTTAACTGTGAGTTTCATTGGTGTCTTGTGCTTTAGGCGAAACACTTTGAGGCAATTTTCTGGATTAAAGCACTCTAAAAATAATTTGGGTGGTGACACGCTTTGGTTAGGTCATGTCTGTATGTGTCTGCCTTTTAAAACGTGACTGATGAAAGATCTGTGACTGTCAGTTCCTTATAATCCTGTTGGAGTTGCCTCACCTCTTCTATCCCTGCAATGTTGTTTACTGCCAGTTTCTTCAGTGAGCCCTGCAGTTTTTTATCGTCAGCTGTTGCTGTCTTGTGAACAACCTTTTTCTTCCTGCGGGCTGTTCCCTGAGGACAGAACAGGTGTGGATGCCAAAAAAGGATTAGATGAGTGAATGAAGCAAAAGCCAAACACACGTTAACATGAGTGGATAAGACTACTTTTTTTTTGTTCATGTAGGACACATTGATTAAAATACAGCGTTTCTTATTTCTTCAGAACTATAATCTCAGTCAAATGGAACAAAAAACAACAAAAAAGCTTCACTTTGGTTTCTTTTGCAAAAAGTGGATCCTCCTGCTGAATTAAAAAGGTACTGTTCACATAAAGGGAGCCGATTAGGCCTCGGCAAAAAAAGCTATTATTGTTGCTACACGACAAGATTCCATATGTTCAAATAAACAAAACAAAAAACAGCATTCAGAAATGTAAAAGCTCCAACACATCAATACATCACACCTTAAAAAAAGAAGCCCATAACTTTTACACAAATCTTTAATTAGACCAGGCTTAAACAAGAGGTATGACTCAAGGTTCTTGCACAACCTAATGTTCAGGATCAAAAACTCTTTTTCAGTGCAAGGAAATTCTTGTTACTAAAATACTGTTACTTCTGGTAAAATATTCATAAGGTAAGTGTATTGGTACATGGCACTGGGCCTCTGTCACAGCAAAGATAACAATCTAATGCCACCTAGTGTTTGGCTACACTAAGTATGAACAAAGCCACAGAGGCCTCAGAAAGAGAATGCTGAGGTCAGGAGGAAAGACCTAGCAGATGCTGGCTGCCATCACACTGTGTTAAATAGGTCAGAACAGAACATATAGAATAAGAAAAAAACTCCCCCCAAAAACAAGTGTAAAGTCCTGGTTGAGATTTTTTAACTAGGGGCTCCTGTGTCACATATTACACCTGGTGTAACATTAATTTAGCAAAATGTGCAATTAAAAAAACAAATCTAAGGAAAATAGAGTTTGACTAAACAATCTTAACTAATTGTCCACTTAGCAACTTCCTCTTGCGCATTATGCTGCATCAGTGTCTTCATAGTAAAACGAGACGCACCATAAAATACATATGAAGCGATAACAGCCATTGAGTTTGCATTTGAATAGATGTCTGTAACTCCATTCACCGATGGACAAACTTAAGGATCATGGTTTGAATGAGACTTGTGTTAAGAGATGTAATAAAACAGCCAATACATGGCCGTAGACTGTACCTTTCCACCTATCCGGACTTGTGCCTGAAGTTTCGCGAGCTTCTCTTGATTCATAGTTCTGTTCTGTTTACAAATTAAAATTCAACTTTAGAATATTATAACATGACTTTCACACGGGAGCACACAGCCAAAAAATACAGGTTATCATAGTTCATTTAAAAACACGTTTGATCGTTTGTCATAATTGAATAATCACAGCATAGCTAGAATAATCCTCACTTCAACACACTGACACTGGGTTAGCAGACTAACAGATCAGCAATACTAAAGCTATGATGACAACATTAACCAACAGTGATGGAAAATTATTAACCAAAGAATAAGTTAAGAGATTTAACAATGATATTCAGCTAGCCTTTTAGATTGCTAACTAGCTAGAAATGCTAATTTGGCTAATAGCATGTGGTTGAAGCAACTACATAAACCAACTGGCTTTTTGTTTCTGGCTGGCGAACAACTAAAAAGAGCACCAGTTAAATACATGACAATAGAAATCAAATGAAATCAAACGAAATCAAATGAAATGTTAAACACGAATAAAATAAAATGTCTTACCTTTAATTACGAAATAACTGACACACCGCTGAACAGTTTTCGTCAATGAGGCGGAAGTCGCTAAAATCCGAAGCCATAAAACAGACTTCCGTTCAAGACTTTCACAATACAACTTCTGCTAATAAACTTCTGCTATGAAGAACCGTGCTTGTAAACTTTTGTTTCCATGGACGTTTCCGGTCTTGGTGCAACATTTTGTCTTGTAGCTTCACTGTTGAAGAAGACAAGCAGCACGCGGTTTGTGTGGATGTGATGTCATGTGAACAGTCTCCCGAAATGGAAAATGGTTTGTGCTGGGGAAGCATTTCCCCTCTTCCATGACCTTAAATAAAGACAACAATGTGCGTGTGCGTGTGTGAGTAAGTGAACACGGACACACTTTTGTCCAGTTTCTGTGCTCTGCTGCATTATATTCATGCTTCCATCCCTAATACTCTTCATGTACTACTACTACTACTTAATTGCTAGTAGTAGTTCATTTTATATATAATTAATATAAATGATATAAAATACTCGATATAAAACTCTATAATCATAGGACTTTAGACACAAAGCATAAGATTCCTTGGATGGAATTTACATACCACACAGATGCATGTGCTAATTATCTAATTTCCAAACACATAAGCCAAAAGGACTATATATATATATATATATATATATATATATATATATATATATATATATATATATATATATATATATATATATATATATATATATATATATATATATATATGGTAGTTAAAAAAAAGCTCCATCTTTACTAGCTGCAGCATTAAAATAATAAACACAATAATGCATCAACACTTATAATCAAGTAATACTTTCATTGACGTGAGATGCCTATTATGCTCACATTAGTTTTACTTTTGAAAGTTCAGGTTGTTATATTTGTACACTGTTTTTGCTGCTTTTAGCTAAGTACATCATATGACTATTTCTTCCACCAGTACTTGTACATTTGTCGTTTATATATATATATTTTTTTAAAGCGATAAAAAATGAAATGTCAACATTACTCTTTTCTGGAAAGTGTTTTATTGTGACATGTCGCAGTTGAACATCCGGGTCACCCGTGTAGCGAACAGCCGTTGCGGTTACCTGCTAGCTGCAGTCTGTGAGGGGACAGGCCAAGAAAATGCAAACGTTTCTGATAAATATCGCTTTATTTTCATCTGTTCAGGTTTTTCTGTCTTTGACGTTTTTTCGCGGTGTCGTCGAAGCAGCCAGCGGTAGAGGTGAGTCTTATGTTCGGGGTTAATTTTGTTGAGTGAAGTGAGCGTGAGCAGGATGTCTGCGCGGAGCAGCCGGTTCATTGATAGTTTCGCCGGCGTCTTTGTGTCCTGGATGACAAAGTTTGTATCCTGGAAAGGTGTTTACTCAGGCGTCGTTGTATTGCTTACTGCTAATATGCTCTCAGGTGAATTGGACACTTTTTCGGATTGTCTTAATGCAGCGTTTTTGCGGTCCTGCATAAGTCTATTTGGGACAAAAGTGCAGTTCATCCATTGATTGTGAAATGACTGCAAATTTGAAAAGCTTCAGAATCTGTGTCTCCATAAATACATTAGCTACACATTACTTTCAGTGTGTAGATACACGAGACACAAAATCTGTAATATTTTCTTGTAAATCTGTAAATGATCAGAAAGTTTGAGGCTATTCATGTTAAAATTAATTATTATATTTAATTCTCCACTGTTTAAAGGTCCTTAATACAATTTGGTCAAATTCATGTACAAAATGTAAGATTTCTTTGAGTTTTCTCAGGTGAGTTTGATTGGCTCATCAGAGACTTTGAATGACGTTGACTTACAGCCGTAGTTCACCTGTTATACTTGAAGTATGGCTGTACCTCCAGTTTCCAGGATACATTTCCAACAAAATAGCACTGCGATAGTGGGAAACATGGCATTGCAACTAAGTGAAAGTGTCAACCAATGGCTGAGCTGAAGGTTCAGTGCAGGGCTTTCAAAAAACACTCGCGGTACTTGTGTCAGCAGTAGAGGAAAAGTCACAGATATTGAAGCTGTTACTTTACAGACAGTCCGACTTTGATAAAAATGCTTGATCACACTAAAGCTATAGTTAAAAAAAGCTTTTACTATTGAAATTTTAAGTTAAAGTTTGAAAGATGTGCAATAATACTGGATCATATTATTTACAAGTCTGTATTTTTCTATAGGGTGTAGAAATGGATTTCTCAAATTAAAATGCAGGCACATGCCCCCTTCATGAATTAATTAAAGATACCACTTTTACATGATTCTCATCTATGGGATCTATTTATTTAGGTATATAGTAAATTCTATACTGCAAAGTATAAGCGAGAAATTTGTGCTGAAAACAGTATATTTGTACCACTGCTACTACATTAAGAGCTAGTTACTGTAAGTGGTACCATCTCCCTGCAGCTTAATATTGAATTACTGCTCGTTCAGTAGTTTGCCATAGTTTCCCTCCACAGTTCCCTTTGTTGAAACTGTATTTAGGGCAGATCCACCCTGCTGTAGAAATATAATACCATTTACACAAGAAGCGGTGCTTATTGTTCAATTCTCCTGCAGGCTTTGGAGATAACATCCACTGGAGGACACTGGATGATGGCAAGAAAGAAGCAGAGGCCAGGTGACTTCGCACACACTGAGAGCTAAAACACTCCATTTCTGCTGAAAAGGCTTTTGTGAAACCACTGCCCTGAGGCTTAATAGGAATCCACAACATCTATGTTTTTACTAATGACAAGAACAGACTGAGAAGTTCATAGCAGTAACATCATTAAAAAAAAAACAACAACATATTGCTGCGTGTCTCCAGTTGCAAGTCTGAGAAACAAATGTTGGAGGCGCTAATTGTCAGTGATGTAGAGATAATAAACTTTATTTTATTGACAGCGGACTGCCGATCATGGTCATCATCCACAAGACCTGGTGTGGAGCCTGCAAAGGTAAAACAACCTTCTCAATTTAAGTATTAGCATTTTCTAATGACAAAGCTTTGTCCCGTATGTCAAGTTTAAAGTCACAACACTCCAGTTAAACTAAACACTATTATTCAAGATGTCATTTAAAGCTATTATGGAACAATGAGAAGTGAACATCTGCTTGAATGGCAGCCATTACTTTAGCAGGTAAAGCAAGCAATGTTCTGTATGACACAGGCTTTATTCCGTCGGACTTAAGTTTTCACTATTACAATGGATGTAGACGCCCTAAAACTGCAGCCAAGAAAGCAGTTGGCCGTTATATTTGAGAAGGTGGAATCACAATATATTGACAGTTTTGGTTAAAAAGGGGCTTGAAACGACTGTCATAATGGTTGATCGTGAATTTTCTGTTAATTCTGAAGTTGAGGACGTGTTTTTCTGCTGCAGGTTTTATATCAAAGGTGCAGGACTAGGATGCTATAATTTTTATGATACAAGTGTTTCAAACAATTAATTGTGTTGCTGTGGTTTTTACATCAGCACTGAAGCCCAAATTTGCTGAGTCTAAGGAAATCACTGAACTTGCACACAACTTTGTTATGGTCAACCTGGAGGTAAGGAAAAAATGACCAGTTAAGTCTGATATTAAACATATTAATACTTATTTATTTCCAGTGTATTAAAACATCTTAAAATTTAAATACTGTGAAATACCAATGAATAAATGTAATTAAATTATTTGGTCTTTCCCATTATTCATTGACCATTTTTGCAATGACAATTTTCAGTATTTTACTAGAACTTCCTTTTCATACACTTGTTAGTTCTGACAGTTAAAGTGTTTTTTTTTTTTTTGTTGTTCTTGTTCTATCTCGTATTTAAACAGGATGAGGAGGAACCAAAGGATGAAGCCTTCAGCCCAGATGGTGGATACATTCCTCGGATTCTTTTCCTTGGTATGTGTGGGGTTCCACGTTAGATAAACACTCTTTAGGTCGTCCTTTATCTCATCAATCTAATCATGAATAGGTCATTAACTGCACCACATATTGGATAGCAAAGAATGATGAAACATTATAAATAATTTAGACTTTCTGGACTCCTTGTTTCCCCTCACAGACCCTAGCGGCAAAGTCCGTCCTGAAGTCATCAACAAGAATGGGAATCCAAACTACAAGTATTTCTACAGCAGTGCAGAGCAAGGTAACCATGCCGACACTTAAATTGAAATAAAATCAAGTCTCAGCTTTAAAGTCGGAGTCTGCAACGCACAGCACCAGATGCTGTGTCTCTTCACTGGTATTGTGGTAGAAATGTGAGCCACGTGCTAAAAAAACTGTTAAAATTCCCTCAAAAACGACCTGGTTATGATACATTACTTATTTTATCATTAGTTTAAAATATTTTTTTTAAAAGCTGCTTACGGAGCATCTTAGTGTTACTCTTGAAATACTTAAGGACTGTATGTACAGCAAAAAAAATATTATGGTTTTTGATAATTTGTATTCTTTACCTTTGTTCCCTTTGCCCCGTCCAGTTGTTTCTGGTATGAAAGAGGCACAGGAGAAGCTGACTGGTGACGCCTTTAAGCGGGGTCACACTGGAGATGAGCTGTGAGGCAGAGCCAAGCGTCAGGCTGTAAGGGCTACACTTCCTCTACCTGAACCTGAGCTTCAGATTGTACTCGTCCCCCAATCACCCTTTACTGCTGTTTTTAGACAGTGGGGTCAATCCCACTCACCGGCCCAAGCTGACCACTAATAGGCATCGGTGCTTGAGCATTTGTTTTTTTTCTGTGCAGTTTTTTTTTTTTTTAATTCACTACTCATTACCCTCCGTTATAAATTTGTACATTTGTATTCTGTTAATGAAATGCCATATACTGTATTTACTGATGTAGAGGATATAAACAACTCAATCTAGCCAAGTTCACTCCACACAGTATTTTCAATATGCCATGTTTTTAATACTAACTAAATGCCTTGTTTTTCATTATCCAACCACAGAATATTGTTTTAATTTTGAAGACTCACAAAAATCAGCACTTTTAACACTCATTAATGTGCTTCCAAAGATCCTCTACAGTACATTGTCTGTGACAATACTCACCATGCACTACTAGAGAGGTGCTGTACTTCTAATTTGTAATATCCACTCTCTTGAAGTTAAAGTTCTACCAGTTATTCTACACTTACTAAACTATAATTGTTATTCTGTTCTTAGTTGGCTTGTGATGTGACTTTTTTTCCCTCTACTGGCCTTGTGAAATTCTTTAAATGGTGGATGGAACTGGTTAAGTGTCTTGATGTATTTTGTACATGTACACAGACGTGTGCAAATAAAGTTTATTGTATTGAGTAGTTTGTCACTGTAAACCAGATGCACACATGACACAGCAGTAGTATAACAAGATATGAAATTTTTATTGTCTATCCAACAAATATCCCTTATAGTATGTCAAACAATAAGTTAACTGCTTAGTTAACAGTAGTGAATAAGCCTAATTAAGCCACAATTTAAGTTTAGATCGACAGTGAATTAGTGTTACATTTATGTGAGACATTGGATTGCAACTGATCCCATTTCAGACAGCCTTCAAAGTGGCCTTTACATTGAGCCACGTCTCAGTATATGAAAGCCATACAGTGTAAGATTTGATAAAATTACAGGGAAAAAAAAAGTCGTGATTCTCTACGTTTTAATGTGTTAGTGCTCAGATACAATATGAAAAACAAAGGTTGGCGGAATGTGTGTTCTCAAAATAAAGGCATCTTGTCTCTATGTTGCTCAGTCTCAGCTACATAGCTCAAGCTGATATGTTTAAAGGGCACAGAGACAAAAAAATTAAAAAATATCACAAAAACAAACATTGCAATGTGAAATGTGGTTAAAGTTGACTGTTTTTCACCGTGAGGTCCTTTAATGCTTTCAAAAGATGGGATAAAAATACAAAATTGAGAGAAAAATATTGCTACTATCACTATAATTACACTAATTACACAATGCTGCTACAGCAGCATTTTCACATATAAAAAAGCCTTTAAAAAGCTGTGTGCTCATCAGCATATTCAAAATTACACAGCTACAGTATGAAGAGGGATTAAAATTAAAGATGTGTACGTACCATTAATAACCAGTGTAATAGAACACCATTCACTAGGTTTTGGTCTTCAAAACAGCAATGAATGCAGCTGGAGCAATCCTGGTTTCAAAATGGGGGTCACAAGGTTTACACAACATCTGGAATCAATCAACAACTCGTCAACTTGCAGGAAATTCTATGGATATCCCTACAAGACTTCACTGAAATGCCGACACGTTAAATTCCTTATGTGCAGCAGACACTTGTGCAGCAGAACATTTCAGCGATACTCATTTGTGTGTTGGTTGAAGTTTGTCCAACCCGTTTCTGAGGATATTAAAAGGTGAGTTGGGGAAGGAGGTTGTTTGCCTGTGTGTAGTGTATGTGTGTGTGTTTTGGAGGCAGGAGAAAACTTAAAATCTTCCTTGCTTAGCGTCTCCAATGGCCCCCCAGACGTCAAAGACAAACTCATCTGGAAAAGCAAAGTCTCCGAGGGTCTCGTCTAACGCCATGGCAAATTCATCTGGGTTCTTCTTGTCACGGCCAACCTCGACCATGGTAGCAGCTGGAGAGAAAAGAGCAGAAACGCCAGTACAGCAGGACTTAAGGAGCTGAGGGTTTGTGGTACAACATTAATTCTCTCATCACCATGTCAATAGGATGCAAACATATCTTGCTGTACAAGCCCATCCCATCTTGTAAAGCTAGAAAAATCCTCGTCAGACACCCATCAATGGATGTATACAGCACTCTAACATTTAATTCCCCAAAAAACTGCTGGTGTCCAGCATGACAACATTTTCATAGAATTTTCCATATAGCTCCACAATCTCTCAGAGCTTATAAAGTAAAACAATTTGGAGGTAGTTCTTAATCCCACTCAATTTTGTGCCACATATCAGGAATGTAATGAATAAAAATGGCATTTACATAACATGGCCTAGATAAGTCCCATTTTATCTCCTTCAGATGCCAGGATTTTTGCTTTTGCTTTTATAACATCATGATTGTATAGTTGTGAAGTCTTGCATCTAAACATCACCTTCATACAGTACATAACACAAATTACTAAAAGTTGTTGCTGCACTGTGTAATGATGCTTTTTATTTTACCCCAAAACACTCTTTACATGATGGACAAGATATAAAGACAAAGTCTGTACTGTGATATTAGCAGTCTTGGATTTCATCACATAAAGCTCCCATTGTTTTTGAAAACATTTGCACCCATTAGGTTCATTAGCTCACAGGAGTTGATTGTTTGCTCCCAATGATAAAATGTATGACTGGGACCGAACCAGTATTTCCATGACAGCAGCTACTGCTTTGTGTGCCACGATAACATTATGTTTTGTTTGTTCACTTTACACAGGGAACATTTTGTGACAGAAGCATGGGGTAACATACAGAGCAGGGTCACAGATAGAGCAATCTAAATTATTACTAAAACACAAGACTTAATATTTTGTAAAGCATCAGCTACTTTCTTCAGACATCTCACTGCTGGGTTATTTACTTAGCTTTTTGGACAATGTGAATAATGTAAAAAGGTAATGTCAGTGTTGACATTACTCACCAAGTTCGGTGTCTCTGATGCCCATGTAGCTCTCCAGGAGGTCATCCACTTTCTTTACTGCCTTCTCCTCAAATTCGGTTGGCTGGAAAACACAAACAACTTAGTTCATATCATTCACTCGCTAGCTTATTGGGGGTGTAAGCACTTGTTGCTGTAATAGAACACATCTAATTGACATCTGATTGAGATCATTGGTGTATGGATACATATGGTTTAGCACATGTATTATTTCCATAGTGTAAATGTCATTGTTTTGAGCCTAATTTGTCTAAACTTCAGTACTGAACCCTTAATGTTATCCTAAGGCTAAGACAGACCTGCTCCATCTTCTGCTAACTGGAGAAACGTACCTCCTCCTCTACAGTAGCTGGGCCCTTAGAGCGAAGTCTCAGAGTCCCTTTCCCTGTGCCAATCTTGTTGTCACCGGCAGGTTTGGCACCTTTTGACCTGGGCTCAAACATTTCTGTCAATCAGAGAAAGAAATACATGTAGTTCTTTGCAGACTGTCAAGGTTCTGGAGTTTACTGATATAACTGTTATATAGAACTAACCAATTTCTTAGTTGCAATGTATGCAGAGAATCCTATATATTTTTGATAGATTAATTATTTAATTATTTATTATTTGTTTAAATAGACCATTAGCCACTACTTACGTAAGTAGCAACTACACTTCCCCAGGTCCCCACAAGTCAATAAACATATTTAATCAATTTAGTAAGTAGTTAAAAATTAAACTTCTATTTTGTATTCTTCTTCTTGTATTTATCAAACAAAAGTAATTTAGCGAAAGACTTTAAAAAATGAAGGAAAGAAATACAAAAACTAAACAGAGAAGATCACTTAGCAGGTACTGTTTTTGTTCACCAGTTAATGAGCAGATTATAATGTGTATACAATGTCAGATACTCATTATAGGTATTTCGTTTATTAATCACAAATGTAGAAGTTGAATTGATTGCTTGAAAAAGTACTTCATTTATATATTTTTTAAAACCTCTACTAATGAACTAATCATTTCTGCTCAAAAACAATCTGAACTCTCGCTTGTGCTTCTGGGTTAATTGTGTAATGTGTGGATGCTGGTCTCTGAGTCAGTGTTAGCGCCACCTCCACCTTGTCTGAATCGTTCCCTCACTCACCAAAAGCCTTCATCGGCTCGACCAATTTAAGGGTGAAAGATTTGTCTCTGGGCAGGTCTTTAAGCATGCGGGCGACTTCATAATGCCGTGTCCCGACAACGTTACATCCGTTAATGCACTCTATGTGGTCGCCTACGCAGATCACCTTCACCCCGTCCACAACACTTCCCTCTTTGATGCGCTGCCAAGAGGAGACAGGAGCAGAGTAGAGAACATGGGAAGGAAACAAAAAATAAATAAACACATCAGTGATAAATACAAAAGCAAAAGTGCCACATGGAAGGAGGTTTGTTAGAGGGTTTCTCCAAGCAACACAATACAAAAACACAGATATAAACAAAAAGGACCAAGTGTGTGGAGGCCAAGGAAAAGCAGGTTCGTGAGTCAACTGTTGTGAAACCACTTGACTCAGAACAAAAAGATGATATATTATGTATAAAAAGCTTCTGTGAAAAGCAAAATCACAGCATTTATTTCTTTGAGGCTTCAAAAGCTTTGAAAAAGGAAACAATATGTGATGCAAAGATACTCAAAAAAAAAGTCGACGTGATAGAAAAACTGCAGTACAGTTTTGTCTATAGGTTGTTAGACATATTTTGAATAAAGACTTTCCTTCATCATGCAGTGCTACTGCAGAATCACAGGATGAACCATGTGAGCAGTTTGTTCTGGTGAAAGAATCTGGCAAAATACCAAGTTAAATTAGGATTCCAATTACAAAAGCATGTAAAATTACTTTGAATGTAGTATTTATGCAAATATGTAAACGACGTAAACCAGTAAGCAAACTCTTTATATTAACATAAGCACCACCAAATTTTAAGCAGAGCATAGTGCAGTTATTACAAACAAAAACAACAAAAGATACTTTTCCTTGAGGCCTTGTGGTTAAAATGTTCCTCACCTTTATGAAAGCATAGCCTGCTCCATTGTCGGTGATGGTGAGGCCCAGAGCATCTTCAGATTTATAAATCTCTACCTCCTTCTTTATCCCTTTTATGTGGGCAAAGATAAAATCCTCAAGACCAATTTGCCCCCCCAGCAGCTTGTCCATATCAATCTTGTGGGTGTTCAGGGTGCAGAACATGATCTGTTCAGAGATATAAAGCAGTCATATGTAGTATTTCATATAAACAACAAGAAAATACACAAAACTAAAAGTGTTGTACCTGATTATTTAAAAAATAGTTTTTAAATGTTACTACGAAGAAGCTTCTAAAAGACAAAGAAATAATCAGTCATTTGTTGTCTTTTAAAGGAAACGCCCAGATTAGTCCGAACAGTCCCAGAATATTTCACACACAATGCAAAAAATAAATAAAAGTAAACTCTTTTTAGTCACATCCTGAAAACTAAGCTGAATTCAAAAATATTAGTATAAATGACAATGCATCAGTGGGCTAAAAACAGAAACAGCTGTTATGCCTTCTTCCACCCCAAGGTGCCACCAGTCGGCCAGTGCGTTTAATGGAGCTTTAAGAAGTGGCACCATTTTATGCTGGAGTCAAAGGGGAAAATTACTGTTTTGTTTTTTTTTTATATGCGCCACAAATGTTGAGATGTGGCTTCACACCTTGTTGTTGTCACCCCTTGGCAGGAGAAGAGGGGGAAATGTGATCACGGGGAACATGATACAAGTGACCAGATTTAACAACACTTAAAGAGCAACTGGACAGTGACACGTTACACAAGACTAGTGGATAGTGAGTCATTTATTCCGCTCTCTCTCACCTAGTCAGTACACCATTTACTTCTTTAACTGCTTTTTATTATTCATGGAACTAATAAACAGACTCAAATATGGCCAAAGATAAGTCATGCACTCAACATCTCTGATGGGATCAACTTCCTAAATACTGTGCCAGGATTTACTGACTGACTTCCGGGTTTCATAGAAGAAAGGGAGTGATTCATACCAGTTGATCAGGAGAATGGCCTCTGTGCACAATCAGGTTCTGGCAGCAAGACCTGCCTTGTTTGGGCCTTTATTTTACTGTGTACCAACAGCCATACACACACAAACACACACACACACACGTTGCCTTGGGTTACCAGACTATAAAAGAATGGGATTATAATTGAGGGGGGGCACTAGAGGAAAGGACAGAGAGGGGAGTAGGAAGGATAGGAGAAAGGAAATCTAGGCACTAGAGTTAGGTTGTACTGTAGCCAAAATGATGGCTCTTGAGCTCCACCCCCCCTTACCAGGAAAAGGCCAGGGCATTACCCAAGAGTGAGTGGGAGGGACAGCAGTAGACGCCTACACTTGGTTTGGTTACCAAGGCTGCCAAATGCATTAAGCTACTTCTGTGAGCATGCAGCTCTCAGCACTCATCTCCTCCTGCTGGGCTGACAGCCCCAGCCTGTTCACACTGCGGGATACAGCTACGCTGCAGCGAGCAGAGTCACACACTACAACAACAACTGCCTCTTCTCAGACTAAATGACAAACAAGACAGATACTACACCTCCCACTGCCCAACCCGACAACCTTGATAACCACATGGAAAAATGGCAAGCGAAAGCACAGCGAATGAAATGTTTTCTGCGTCCAGCTTGACAGATTAAAAATAGAGTTTAGATTGAACAAATGCAGGTTTTCCCACGTGCTTTGCTTGAAATAAAGAGCACCTGTGCTAATGTCAAAGGAAATCTTTACAATTTCACAATATATATCATCAGCCTTTTTAAGCTTGGGAAAAAGAGCAGCACATCACAAAGGCCACATGTTAAATAAGGCAACTGTCAAAACGGTCTCTCAGTAACTATAGTACACTGATGATATGAGACACGCTGCACTAACAGATTCTGCTTCATAAGCTGTATTTGCTTCACAGTCAATCACAGCGGTGGAATGTAACTAAGGATATTTACTTGATGACTACAATTACAGTACAATTCTGACGTATTTGTCATGTAATTGTACTACCATTTCATGCTGCTTGAAAAACTGTTGCTTTGTAGAAAGAAATACTGTCCTTTTTAAACCAACACTCTCAGTTTATAAATTGTCTTTTTCTACATTAACAACTACTTAATGCCATTTTAAAAAAGGTTAATGAAGGCTCCACTTTATTAAAATATATAAATCATAATGCTTCGGACTACCACTACATACTAATCACTAAATTGCAGACAGACAACGGTACAACAAAAGAGTATAAATTTTTTATCTAAATTTTCCACGTCGGCAGAAAGCAAACTTAAAACTTTATGATACCTTTAAGTTTGAGGATAATGTTTCTCTTATTTCTTAAATTTGTGAATTGACTTATGACATATCAAATTAAAATCCATTGGGGGCGAGTGTAGCTCAGCTGCTAAAGGCAGTCGTCCACGGACCACAGGGTCATTTGTTCGATCCCCGGTCCCCAGCTTTGCAGTGCCTGTCTAAGTCCGGTAGAAATTGGGGAGGGTTGCGTCAGGAAGGGCATCCAGCAGTAAAAACTGTGCCAAATCAACATGTGGACAATGACCCGCTGTGGCGACCCTGAACTCACGGGATAAGCAGAAAGGACAGAGGACTAGAGCCTATAGCAGCTGTCATTGGGCGAGACGTGGGGCAAAACCTTGACAAGTCTCCATTCTATCTCAGGGCCAACACAGACAGACATGCACAGACATGCACAGACAGACAACTATTCACTCTCACATTCACACCTACAGGTAATTGTGAGTAAACAATTAACCTAACAATGATACCCAGAGGAAACCGACGCAAGCACAGCCGCCAGGAAACCAGGGACTTCCTGGATGTGAGGCAGCAGTGCCAATTACTTTATCAGTGCTATTCCTGCAAAGCCCTATGGTACGTGACTTTTCAGTGTTCATCCCAGCAGAAAAACTAAGGTGCAGCAGCTTCAGTGTTTTTGTGGAGCAATTTAAAATCGAATGAACATGCAAAAGCATAAAAGCAATCAACTGTATTAAAGTTCTGGTATTCTACAGAACATTAATACCAGTTCGCTGATGCACTCAATTACATAATATCTTGGAAATCAGATTATTATATTTTCATTTTGCTGGTTATTTGCTTTTGTGGGTAGAGTACAATACGTCTGGTGTCAACGGCATTCTCTTATGCACTGAGTTACTAAGGGGAACAGCCAATCCGAGTGGTCTCTCTGACTGACAAGACAGACGCTCGTGAAAAAAAAAAAAAAAAAAAAACACGCTGAATCAGCTAGAAAGCCACAGGAGTCCAAAAGAGCAGGACACACTAAGACAAGTAGTAGCCGACAAAAAAATGTTCTCAGATTAATGTATAATTAAAAAATAAAAAAGCTATAATTCACTGTAGACTGTAGACTGTTACTTTATCTCTTTAGACCAACTGTTCAACCACAGCTCAAACAAAGGTATCTAACCTTTTCCCCACAAACATCCACACGTGTACTCTTTATCCCTACAATTATAGTTAAAAAGTTATAGTTAAATAAGAAAATAGATTTCTTCTCCTGTCTGTGTTTAAATGCTACCAATCTCCCCACTAAAACGAAAACCTGTATTGAATTAGTACTGAATAAGATCTCAGGTTTCTTTGATTTTCCCTTATTTTATTTTATTAATTTTCTCTTCTAATGTAAGAAAAGATAGTTGAAAAAATATAACAGAAAATATTACACAGTAGTCATTTTTGGTCATTTCTTATTTGTGTGTTGGGTATTTTTAGTTAACAGAGAATGCTGATGTAAGCGGTGTGTACTGTGGCGTGGCATTTTTAAACCGGAAATCACATTCATCAGCATTTAAGCCAGTGTAATCATTTACCTACTGTAACTGTGGTTGTGAGATTCATCGAAATGGCAAAGGGGTGTCAGAAAAGCAGGACTGCTTGTAAAGAGCTCGTCTTAAATGAATAAACGGAACCAGGATTAATCACTGTCATACAGCTGACTCAGAGCTAATGTGATCAGAATAGGTCAAGCATGGCTGGTTTCATGACTGAAACAAAAATCTAATTCATAAACAGATCACATCACTTCACAATGAGAGAAACAATGTAATATTCACTATAGAAGCAGCATAATGAAAATACAGTACATATGAATAGGAAAATAGAAACAACAATAACTACTGCAATAAACAAACACGTTTTTGGCAACATGTTATTTTACTCAGTTTGTTGCTTAGAGTCATGCTGTCCTGTGAAAATGCTAAATATTTATGTATAAATCCAAAAGATGCTTTAAACTTTAAACATTCAAATATGACTTCTCAATCTAGTTGTAACACTTGGTTTGTACATTTGGACTTTTGAGGCCAATACTGATACCATGAAATCTCATAAAGGCATATTGGTCAATAGTATTTCTATAAAACACGACGAATCTTTTGATAGATCCCCCAAAATGTTTTTAAGAATTAATACTGATGTAGCTCTATATATCAGCTTCTACATGGTGTAACTCACTCTCTTCCCTGTTGTGTTGACTGATTTCTGTCTTTCTGATGCTTTAATATTTTATATGACTTTTCAAATAAGTAAATTGAGTAAATTATTGTATTATTGTAAAATCTTTCTCCTCACTTGGAGGAAAAAAAAGTGTCATGCTTGTGTCCTCTGGCAGCACCAAATCTCTGCCTTCAGCAGACTAACACCACTATTTCCACTGAAGCAAGAATTAAATCCAACGGTATAGAAATAGTAAAAAGGTACAAATGAACATATGTGAGTAAATACCTTATTGTCAACTATGCAATTCAAACTGTAACAAGATATCAGCCTTGTGCTACTGTGACATATATTGTTGTGGGGATATGAAGGTAATTAAATTGGGATCCGGAATTTTGGTAATTTTGCAAAGCCTTAATGATAAATGTTTATGCAGCCTATCTAGAGTGTACAGAGGGATACAGTATATACAGCCTATGGGTGTACACCACCTCACCCTCTGTAGGATGCACAGTATAGATAATAGATGCATAAGCAAAGTGTTTTACTGTAACAGGTTGATTTCATTATTAGTTTATCATAGCTAAGCCTGAAAAGGTTGTTCTACTACTGAGCCAAAAGTGGTTACTCATAACGCAATAAAAACAAAAACAAAAGAAACAGAGGTCAGTTCGACAACAGATAAAACACATACGTTTTCATCTTCAATCCACATTTGTTTTATCTAAACCATTGATCCTCTGAGAGAGCAAAGGGAGACGCACCGGAACTCAATTCCTCAAATCTGCTGTTGTCATTGTGAAGGCTGTCAATACTTTCCTTTGCATCAATACTGGCAAATAACCACCATAACACAGACCAAGTCCAGTCAGTGCTCCACACACACACACACGGGATCTGTTTCTGCAGCTTATCATTTATCATGCCATTTGTTAGCATCGCATTTGTTTCTTGCTGACGTG
The DNA here is from genome assembly GCF_033026475.1 of Channa argus. NCBI lineage: Eukaryota > Metazoa > Chordata > Actinopteri > Anabantiformes > Channidae > Channa > Channa argus. The sequence goes on from NC_090210.1 coordinate 19,544,751, forward strand.
CAGTATGCACACACAGGAAGAGTTCATGCTCATTTGCTTGTCACATGTGTAATGAAGCCCAATTACCAGTAAACACATGTTTTCTGAAATCATGTTGCAGGATAATTCCAGCATGTTATTAGGCACTAATACAATATAACTGGGTTTATGTAACACACGGGGAAACATTGGCCTGAAGTTAGGAAAAACATTAATAAGATTGTAGTGACACTAATTGGCAAATTAATTTTTGACGCAAAAATGTTTTCCTACCAAGTAGGAAAATGTTGGCTATAAGAAAATAATAAACTTGGGAGACCATATTTTCCCTCTTTGACAGAAAACATAATTGCACAAGCTGAGCGGAAATAGTAAATGGAGAGATTAAAAATTATTGTTAGCTGCTGCCTTGCATAAAAATGAAAGAGCCTGCAGTTGTGGAGGTCCAGTTCTTTATGTGAAACCAAATAGTCTGTGACAGTGTGGATTGTCTGTATTAAGTATTAACTTTATGTGAAATTGTAATTAAAATTACATAGTACCTTATAATTTAACTAAATCATATTGTTCTAATTAATAATTCTCCTACTAATTTAATTATATGTAAACAAACTTAGTTTAATCAAATGTAATATGTAAATATAGCAGCAAAACATTTAAATGGATTGAACATTATTTTGATAATATTGGTATTATAGTGATTTCATTATCACATTTATTATTGAGGTATTTGTGTTGAACTGGGCTGATTATATTGAAAGTATTCCTCATCCTACAATATGAAGTGGGTAGAATATCAGAAGCATATTTAAACCATACCTAACTGCACTGTCGGAAAACATTTCGCTGAATTACCACCTCACTGAAAAGATCTGACAAAACAAATGCAATTACAGCCTATGTAAAGGTAGACTAGGTGTAGAACTATTGTAATGGACTTCATTATATTGTAGAGGGTCAACTTAGAAGTCAAATAGTGTATAATCTTATGGAGACAATCCTGTGAGCACTTTGATTTAAGTTGCATTGCTTTGCATCAGAAATACAGGCCCTGATGGTGTGTTTTTAGACAAACTGAACAGGCTATAATGTGAGTCTAAACCAACAGCATATTTCAACGATATGTGACCAAATAGCTTAAACTTTCGTTCATCCTGATGCTTTTGTGATTTTTACAACATTTAGGAAGTGAGTACATAAACCTAGTTGTTACAAACAGCAGACTCAAGCTTAATCAAATGAGATTATTTCACCCAATCCCCCAGATTAAGAAATGTCTGGCTGCAAACACGAAAGTAAAACTACATGGAACCCGCAAAACAAAAACAATTTGTGTGTTTCTGTGAGTTGACTACAACTCAGATATTCAAAACACCAGGCAAATGTCTGTGTGTTTTATGATGAGCAGAGAGCAGCAGGTGAACAAGAAGCAAAGTCACATAGCCACACCTAAAATGCTACAACTGAGAAAATAACCAGACTTTAACCTGCACAGAACAACTCAAACCTTAAATAATATTACATGCATGTCTTGCTGGATAAGACAACAAACACACTGAAAAGAGTTTACAGTGATGTATGTTATTCCGTCTCTTTAATTCTAGTGCATGTGCTGTAATTCATTCGGACAATTCCCATCAGTTCTGCTTCATAAATAAATTGACTTTAGGATTACTGTCTAATTAAGGCACAACAAATAAATGCATAAACTAAACCCAGGCATGTTTAAATGCAATGTGGTGTCTGTTTAGAAAGAAATAATTATCCTATTAGAAGCAAAGAGCAGGAGGAAGACAACACCATTGTTTATTACATAACTAAGCCGTGTAACCTCAGTGTCACAGGGCTACACACCCACACACACACACACACACACACGTCATTTCAGCTTGTTTTGAGCTCATACTGCATTTGACAGAGCATCAAATTTAATTTATAGCAGTGACTCTGGATTTGGTTTTCAACAAACATTCACTGGTGGAATTGACTGTTGAACCTCAATACTTAATCTGAATGACACTTAGTGAAGTTTTAAAAATTGTCAAGTATCACAAGTTCATTGTGATTTTCAAGATTCTTGTTTACTTATTGGGTATTTTAGGGATTTTAGCCATCAAGGGCCACCCTGATGCCCGTCCCGAGCCAGGAAGTTGTGGCATGAAGTGCATCTGATCTAAAACTCATGTCAAATCAACGTGCAGGACAAGCTGAAAGCCACTGATCTTTGACTGAGCATATTATCATATTATCAAATCTTGGGGAAAAAAAAACTAACAAAAACTCAACAGCAACTAACAATTTTTTTATCTACTGATAAATTATTTGCTAGATCCTTTTGTCTGACCAAGTTAAATAATATTCGTCCATCTACTTAATTTTCTAAGCTGCTTATCATGTTTTAGGATTGTGGGGGACTGGATTCAATCAGTCTACTACAGGGCCACACGTAGACAACCATTTACACCTACAGCCAAATAGGGTCTCAAAGAAACATTAATTTTAAAATAAAATAAAACAAATTAAAGCAGCAAATCTTCCACTAGATAAGGTTAAACCTGCGCACAGGTTTATTAAAACTAAAAATCACTTCAATGGTTAATATTCTGTCAATAATAAGTTCCCCAAGAGCTTCTAATTTATTTCCCATGAAGCTGTGAAAGGTTTTTAAATTTTATAAGGTACACCTTGATTAAAAAACATGAATACCAATAAATCCCATGTTATAGTGGGAAGGTTCCGGTTATAGTGTTTTTAAAGAGTGTTTATTCAACTGTTCATTTAAGGATGTGATGTTGTTGAAACACAGATAATACTGTTGAGAGAGGGGCTTCTAACATCAAGTCTACACTCACTGATATAAATAGTGATAAAACTATTAGAAACTATTCTTGAATATGATTTAAGTATAATTTGGGTTGTAGGTAGAAAAATGTAGGTACTGTACAGTACCAAGCTTCCCTTGAAAGTACACATCAAATGTTAAGACGTCCTGCTTTATTCCTGAAATAATATGTTTTGTTGGAAAGTTAAAAGGCTTTTATCTCACAGCACTGGGCCCTGATTCAGTCAGCATGGGAACAACAGTAGGGCTTGACGGTGTTTATGGAGGGAGGAGCCCTTGGGCAGAGCTGTTCTCCTGGGTCCTCTGGGACACCTCTGGGACGCCTCTGCCTTTGGCTAGGACAGGTTATCTGCTTAGATTTGAGGCTGTGCCCACTGAGCCGGACACAAGGGACTTCCTGTGGGGAGTCCAACCACTAACATTATCTAACAACAGTCCCTCAAATTGTCTGTGTTTGTCTCTGCATCTATCTGCATCACATCACATGAATAGGCCAGTGTTCAAAAATACTTTATGCATCTACTGTAGAGACAAAGAATACCACCGTCCCATTAACTGCTTAACAATCTTTATATGTTGACTTTATGTTGTAATTTTTCTTCAGATACCTGCTTAGCAAGCATCCAGGAATTAACTGAGCCAGAAACTTTTGTTTTTCTTTCAACATGAAAGCTAATGTGATTATTCATTCATTGCTGTATTAAAGATTTCTAGAGGTCACTTCTGGAGTTGCTAGGGGATCAGTGTCTTGCTCAAGAAGGCTTGAGGGTGGAATGAGCCTGTCAGCATCAGGGTATTTACCTGGTCTTCTAGAGCAGCTGATGAAACTCAGCTAAAATCCTGATCTCTTTAACTCTCCTGTGTCTGTGATTAGAAAATGTTATTAGGCTGTTTCTGTACTAAAGTAAAGTATAGACAGAAACATAAAAACAATACCCCTAAAATACCCATAGATAGACGGCAGTTGTCCCGTTTAGCCAAAAAAACTGCATAGTCCCAGTCTAATTAAGGGTAATTTCTAACATTAGGGCAGTTCTTCCTTTAAATGCTGCACACCCTATTTCAGACATCGCCTCCTTTCCGTTAATCTGATGACATCTGAAAAGTTCAGCTTAACGTGAATGAGCACCCTGGTCACTTTTCTGTAAAACATGTGACTACAATCTCACCAAGTCAAGACCTCACAACATTTACATAAACACTTTTAACTTTTGAACAAGTTATAACTGCAACTTGTCACGTTAATAGACAGGTAGATAAAACATTATGATGTACTGTTGTAGGATGATGTTACATTTACTGTGGCCCAACTAATCATGAGTGGTGAGTAAGTGACACCTTAAAATCTGAAACCTGTGAATAATCCCAAACATTATTCAGAAATTAAGATCCCTAAAAACAATGATTTGGCAAAACGCACCAAACAGCACTAACTTCAAAAAATATAGTATAAAGAAAACTAAATATTGAAGTCAGCAATGTCACATATCCCACGTCTCAAAATGGCTTGTCTAAATTCCTGTGCTGTGTCACCATTTAGTTACGTCACTAAGAAAAATTCCTTTCCAATTAGTTTTCTTCTAGAATTAGGCAAGTCTGTGAGCTTTCAAGTCCAGGAAGAAGTTTACATCTCCAGCGCCTGCAGCACATCAGGCTGATAACAGGCTGCCGCGCCTGACTATCTAGTCATAATCAGGCTGACAAAAGCCAAACATGCCACTCACACTTTCCTTTGAAAAGAAGAGCTTAAGCAGTCTGGTACCAGAGGAGTTCACTGAACCTTCTTTTGTTTTCGATATCTCCATATAGACATGCATTTTGATAATGTTTCACAGTGTTACGGTATGCTTAAAGCACTTTAAAATAGCCATTAGAAATTGTATCTTAAAATAAAGGCAACATTCATTCGCCAAATTTTCTGAGATTGTATAATGAAGATTATGCAGATATTGCTCAATTTGGTAGGAGTGTAGGAGCGCAGGTTGACAGAGAGACTTCAGGGTGTGCCTTTACAAACACCAACTAGCTCTGACACGAGACGATCTAAAGCTGACTTTTACTGGTCACCCTAAGACAAAAGCCACTTAAGTAAGAGTTTCACTCAACCTTTTTGCAAAAGCTCATCTCTCAGTGGTGGATGAAGGTTTCCATTGTGTGTAAAGGTTTTATATAGTACTGTCAAATTTATACTTGAGGTAGTAAGTATGTATGTAATATCTGCATTAAACACAAATACTGAGGTACAAGCACCTCAAATTTGACAGTAGTGTAAACAGGGTTTCCAGCCCTGCCATTCACATAATTTACTTAAGTGAGTAAAGTAAGTAAAACTAGCAATATTATACTCTACAAATACTCCACTGCAAGTAAATGTCCTTTTTCCAAATACAGTTAGGTATTTTATTCCAGTGGTTCCCAATTTAGGGGTCCGGACGTCTCATGTTGGTTACAAGACAAATTTGGAAGTGACAAATATTGGCAAACATTCACATTTACATTTTGTCATTTGCCAGATTCTTTTGTGTGGGGGACATATAGAAGCAACTTAAGGTTTAGTATCGTGCTCAAGGGCTCATTGACATGTGGGTTGGATGAGCTGGGGTTGAAACTGCTGAACCTGTGGATGGTGAAAAAACTGCTCTCCCTTAAGCTATAGCCTGGAAAAAGAGAATATTCGCCATGTATTCATAATATGACTTAAATTGTCAGTTACTAAAATAATTGCCATGTCATATTTTTTGCAGTCACATACAGTGCTACTTAGTAATCCAGGTGTTCCCAGACTCTTCCATGCCAAAGCACCTAAACAGGATTAGCTTCTAGCCAGGGTCCCCCTTTCCCAAGACGTCTTAAAACTCAGGCCTACCTGGTGCCACCTGGGTCGAGATATTTCTAACAAATACTCCCCAAAAGGCTCCTAATCGCCATAATTTTTCACAGCGCTCTAAAGTAGGTTAGTGCAAATGTGTGAGGTCTCAAGTGGACTTGTGGCCATTTAAAGCATTAGGGGCAATGCGACATGAGAAAAATCCTCTATAGGCGTGAATGATCTGTGTTTGCATATTTGTTTAGAGTTTGCTCTATTGGCCATTATGATTAAGGCAATTCAAATACACATTAAGACATATATATTTACTTAATGTGTCACAGTGTTTGAATTAAGCAAACAAAGCAAACGCATTGTTGAAAAGTCCATAATGTATTTTTAAAGTTGAGGTTTGAGGGAGAATGAGTTGAGAATGAGTTGAGGTTTGAGGAGATGTTGCCCCTGTGCACATGAGTCTTGTTTACTTTAGTCTGCTGTACTAAGTTTTGGAAAATCTGATTATTTGGGGGAATTTTTTTTAAATTAAAAATTTATAATAATTTAATTAATAACAAAAGTCACCCAGCGGAATATGTGTCTAGTTGAAGTGTTTTCAATTGCTTTTACACAGTAGAGGTCTGAAAGACAAAGAAGCTGGTCCAAGTTGCCTACTGACATACACCAACCTAGGATTTTATAGAATCATATTCATTTAGTAAATAAAAAATAATTTACAGAACAGAAAAAAAAACAGACTTTTTTGTTAATTTAATTCAATAAACCTTTCAGCCTTATGGCGGGGCCCTTAAAACATTTGCCCTGAGGCTCCCTAAGAGCTAAATCCGGCCGTGACAACTGCTAAAACTTTTCAGTAAAAGTACCAACAAAAACAAGTTGAAGTACTTCACGTACTTTGCTTAGATTCAAGAGTTAAGCCCGGACAGCAGCGCGCGCTCACACGCACACAAAAAGCGTTTTCGACCCTCTAACAACAGGTGAGGTCTTACCTCGGGTGGGCTTATATTAAACGCCTCGGCTATTTTCGTGTACAGCTCCTTGACGTTGGTAAAGCCCTCGATGCGGCCCGTGGGGCTGCCGTGCGCCAGCTGCGTGTGGAACACCAGTTTGGGCCGCAGGTTGGCAGGTGGCGGCGGGAGCCCCGCTCCGTTCACGGGAGATTTACTCAAGCTCCCGGCACCTGCGTGTCCGCCGCCGACCTCCTCGTTCTCCACCAAATGCTCCTTCGTCGGCTTGTTTTTCTTCCGCCACGGTCCCAGTGGCATGTTTGCGTTGTCTTCGTGGGTGTTTCGACGTTTATATGCAAAAAGTCCGAGCTGCTGCTGCTGCTACAACATTGAAGTACCTGCCGAGTTCCAGTCCCGACGCTCGTGTTGTCCTTTACTTCCTCCTTTCCTCCGAGCTTCACTCAATTTCTTCCTTTCCTCACCTGCTCCGAACCGAGGTTACGACTTCGTTTTTCCACTCGAGCCTCGCTCGCAATTAACACGGTGTAAATATTCAACAGGTAGGAGGGGGAGTGTGGGCTAAACTCTGACACAACCTGCTGGCCGGTCCTCGGCTAACAATAGCCGCTCTGTTTGTTTCTGAGCGCGCCGCGTGACGCAGGCGCAGTGGGACGTCCTAGGGCTCCACAGCAGGCTCGGTCACGGTGCACCTGTACCCGGACGCAGGGCGGGAAGACATGTTTAATTTTGCACATTTTCATTAAAGTAACCTATAATTATTCTCACACACAAGCAAAGTGGTTTTTAAGGATTAGTGAAACAGAAGACCCCATTATAGGCATTATGTATAAATTGAGTTGCCCACTGTAAGACAAAAGTAACAAAAGCTGAAGCATAAGTGCTTGCTTGAAAAAAGTACTTTTTTAAAAACATTTTTCATTAAATTTGAAGTAAGCGGGCCAGATGTTCTATAAACGACTTCATAGGTACAAAAGTAGTCTGCTCATAAACTGATATATCTGTACATATATAAAACAAATAACAAAACTACTGGTTAAACGCTGTGTCAGAACAAGGTATTTTAAACACAACAGATTTGTCCAACACGTGTCTCATAAATAATGATTCTGCAGAAAAATGTTCAGGCATTGTTAAAGGTAAATTAGTGTACAAATTCAAGGAAATTGTTTTGTTTTGTTTTCTCATTTGGAAAACCGCCAACATTATATTTAATTTCTTTGATTCAGAGAGTTAGTCTTTGGTTGGTAAAACAGCAAAAGTGAAACAACTCTTTAAGTGTATTCGCAAACTAAAACCCGCAAAGACAAGACAAAGACAAAGAAGAATTTCTCAGAAATAAATCAAAGAAATCTCAATGTGGAACAAAACAGCACTGCTGGTAAAGGTGGATCTCCTGCTATTTAGCATGTCCTGCCAGGTTTTATTAGTGTATAGCATGTTTAGTTTGTGCATTTAAAGTTAGCATACTTTACATTTTCACATAATAATTGGGTCTAAATTTTGTGTCTGAAGAAAGGGTATGAATGTTTAGCCAAAGCCTGGTGATGACAGTAAATCCTTTTTATTCTAAGTTTAATCATTTCTAGTGAACAAATTAATACAGTAACAGTATAAACTAACACACCTTCATAAATAAATGAAAAGCTACATGGAAGCATAATTTATCCGATTTAATTAAAGGGAAATCATAATGTGAGACCTGCTGTGATCCTTAAAACATTCCTTCATAACTACTTTTCACTGACACAAGCTAAACTATGTTGTGGCACTTGTCAGAACCTGTCAAGTGTTTTACTGAATGCCATATTTTCCCTCGGTAAATAGGCTTGTTAAACCGAATACCGTTAATACCGAGATTTCACCTACGCATTTGCAGAATGTAAAATCAATTTTAAAAAGTTATTGTCTTCTTTTTTAAATCACGCAGTTTAACAAACAGCCTATTATGCAATCAACCACAGACAGAAAATGTAAGTTAACTAAAGGTAAAATGAATGAATGTCATTTGTTCCTGTGATTTTACACAGTGAAGGCTGTCATCAGACTGGTACAGTCGCACATTAAGAAGGAGCAGGTGTGTTTACTCTCTACCTAAAGTGACTCATCATTTGCACTAATCTCTAACACATGTTGATGTGCTTGTAAGTATTTTAAGAACAGCGCTGCCATTTAATACAAAACCTTGTTAGACAAAGGAACGATTTGTGCACACTGAGGCCTCAGTCTGGCAAACAACACGAAAGATGACAGTTTTGTTTTTGTTTTTATAATAAATGCGTGTTGTAGGTGTGTAAAACCAGCCTTTATAATACTTCTAAGAAATGCTATTTTTTTAAGCCACGTTTTCTGCTTTAAACTTACAAACCGATGAGTAAGAGTATCAGCAGCCAAGTGGCCATCTCTGTCTAACATGGACCCTCTCATCTGGGGGCCCCTGAGCCATGATGAATGATGTGGCGTCCCCTAGTGGGAAAACATAAAGGCCTCTGTGTTGGCATATGAGATGTAGCAGCTGGGAAAAGACAGCTATATTTACATGCATTTCTGCCATTAGTAGCTTTGGAAATAGAATTCAGTCAATATATTTTTAATAATGATCTTGGCACATCAGAAACAACAAAAATAGTCACATTTTACTATCAAAATATACTGTATTTCTGAACAACTGTTTTATATTCTACTGCTGTAGAGAACCAATTTTGTGTAATATTTCTGTCTCAGACTGATCACAAAAAGGCCTCAGCAGTATTAGTGGTTTAAAAGTGATCATTGTTGCTTAATTCATGGAGCCGGATTAACTGATTTCCTCGGTTCTTTTGGAAATATTTATTTTAAAATTCAAGTCTAAAGCTTCACATGTAAGTTTCTAAAATGCACAAAATCCACTTCATTCAAGCATTTTCCTCTTGAATAAAATGTACACAAACGTTAAGACAGCCCCCAAACTAAAGCTTGAATTTCTTCATAACAAAACGCTGATAAATGACAAATGCCAAATGAGCAATGAAGCTTTTTAAATCTAAATAATAGCATGAAAATGTACTGTTCTGCATTGCAGTTTTCCCAACACACTGATACTCTTTTTGGCAACGGTAAACTATTGCACAGCCAAATAGTTTCAACAAACAAAAAGATAAAGTGAGTATGGCAAAGACCCACATACATAAAATGTGTACTTTCAGATATTAACAACCAGTCTTTCACTTGCACTTGGCAGCATGCATGGCATTTATAAAAACACCAAATAGCTCAAAAATAGAGAATGCACATTCATCAGTAGGGGGTCCATCTGGGAACTGTCAGAACTGTCCGTGTGTGTGTGTGTGTGTGTGTGTGTGTGTGTGTGTGCACGCGTGTGAGATTGTGTGTTTGTTGACGAGGGCGAGCACTGTCATGTAGTTTTCTCCCCTCATCCAGTCCTTCATCCTAAGCAGGTAAGTGTCGTTTCAGGACGTCCTTGGCGTTGCCAGGCAACGTTTCAGGAAAGTTCACATCGAACTCCACCACCAGATCTCCTCTCTGCTCCGGGTTTTTGGGAAAGGGGAGACCCTGCCCAGCAACAGTCTTTCTCATGCCAGGCTTGATGACGTCTGTGATTTTCATGTTGCACGTCTTGCCATCTATCGTTGACACGGTAACCGAGCATCCACACAACGACTGCAGAGACAGGAATAAGGGTGTAAGATAGGAATTTACACACATGAAGTCTTTCTTTATTTGTTTGGCTCTTTAGTGTTTAGCCGTGCTGGAAGAAGTACTCAGATCATTTACTTAAGTAAAAGTACTTAGTTACAAGTGAAAGTCCTGCTTTCTGGTACGATGTTGATGTTGATGGCCTTATTGTCTGTTTTAGTGATCATATGATTTGAATCTAGGGATTAGAATTTAAATCATTTTACATTTTGCTGGGTACCTGGTGAATTTCACGCCATGGATCAATATAGTGTATCACTTAAATTAAAACTAAATCTCGAAGTGTAAAAGCTTGACATTTGCTTCTGAAATGCAATGAAGTCTAAGAAGGAACTAGCGGAAAATGGAAATACTCCACTAAAGGAAAAACATATCAAAATTATACTTAATTACTTTTCACCACTTTCTAATTCTATGCTTTGTAAACAGCTCTCAACATTTTACCATTTTTGAGCAATGATCGTGAACGGTATAGTCAAACTAATCCTGGGTTTTTGGAGGCCGATACTGATGTTACTGTTTCGGTATTTAAAAATTTGATATGATCGTTGATTTTGTTTGTTGACATAATTATATAACACCCCGGTATACAGTAATTTATGATAAGGATCCATGAATTTCAAAGAATTTATGCACTGAGTTGAGCATGTTAATGTTGATAAATAAACTTCTCGGGCCTCTCTGGTAGACAAACTATGCACCTCAAACCTTTATTGGGCATTTCTGTGCTTTCGTCTGTCACTTACTGAATAAACTATACACCAAATAGTGAAACAGTGTTATTCGTTAGAGAGTTGGATGATCTAAATGATCGTGCAGCATCATGGGTCCAAACATTTTTGCACAATTTGTGCAATGATATCATCCACACGTTATAATAAGACCATTAATGTGATTAGAAGGTGTTTTATTCTGATCTAGCATTTCCCAGCATGATCCAGGAGATGTGGAACTGATCTGCTGATGTTTGCATTAAGCAGTCACATATTTAGCAATGAGGCAGAGAGATCTATCTGTGAAGCACTGCAGAGAATAAGAGGAGCCATATAAGTACATCTTGCACCGTGTGCGCGGGCGTCCGCCACCTCTCTGGGTCTCCCTGTGTCACAGCTCCTATTTCTCAATGCTGATGATCCACATTACATAAGTGCACATCCAAAGTGGGTGTGTGAAGTTCGGTACTACACTCATTCAGTATCCCTGGACCAACTTTTGAGGCACACTGTTTTTATTCATTGTGAACCAGGTTTTTCAACACTTTAAAGCAGCACTCTCATGTGAATGGGAACTTGTTCGGATTCTGCCCTGTGTGTGACTAATCCATCTATCAGACTCTATTAATACTGCTGCACTCAAAATAGAAAATGCCTCACCTGTCGTAAGCTCACGCGCACAGGATACACAATGTTGGAGCCTTCTCGCCTAAAGTGAGGATGTGGTTTGTCCTTGATGACGAAAACAATGTCAGCAGGAATGGTGTTAGGCGACTCGTCTCCCTCTCGCGGGAATGTGATTTTGGTTCCCTCCTTCCAACCACGCTTGATCTCGATAGTGAGAATCTTATCCTCATTCCGCATGGTCCTGCCATCTGGATTTAGCCTTTTGCGAGAGATTTTCATCCTCTTGGTGCAACCATGGAAGACCTCTTCCAGGGTGACCCTTAGTTCGTGGACGATGGCCGGGTCCTGCTTCCGGCGTTGTTGGCCTCCAGGGCCAACGTGGCCGTCCCGAGGGAATCCGTTCAAGTTGAAATTGGTGAAAGACCCAAAGGGGTCGTTTCCATCTACCTCCATGTCGTCATCATCCCTCCCGTTGGCTTTACGCCCGAAGAACATCTCAAAAGGGTTTGACCCCCCAAAGAATGTGGCAAAGGTAGCATGGGGGTCCCCATGGAAGGTATAGGTGAAAGTGCTGCCCTGTCCATCACCAGTGGGCCCATTTCCTCCCTTGAGACCTGATGGCCAACAGAAGTGATTCATTAGTCATCGTAACATTGACAGTCAGCAGTGTGAGAACTTTTTATGCCACAAAGTGTTGTCACTTTGTGACAGTGTTGCACCATCCAATCTGCTGGTTTAGTATTATCCCCAAAATAACCAGATCGTGTATCACTCACAGGATGAGCGAAACACATTACAGTCAGTTCATTGCAGCTGCAATCATGGAGGGATCATGAGAAAATGGGTCCCATCGATTCTTTTTGGTTGTTTTGAATTTGTTCATTGTAATTTCACGCTCGTTTTTAGATATCTTGCATCTGTCTTGGGAATTTTCAGGTTGTGGTTTATCATTGTTCACTTCATTTGCATCTTTTGTAGTGATTTTGTTTCTTTTAACCGAGCTTCTCAAACACAACGTATGAACAGTAACTTATCAGACTGTGACCCATATGTCCCCTGATCGCTTAATCCATGTATGGCTGCAGTCATTAACTGAATAATTGTTGAATCAATTAAAAAAACTACTTTAATCATATTTTTTTTATTTCAAGCACCATACTAATGTTTTCCCTCATATGAACATAGTTGTAAACTGAATATATACATTTCAGTAGGTCGAGTGTTGATCAGACAAAATGAGACTCTAATATTCGGAAATATTATGATTGGTATTTCTCATTGATTTCTGGGGCAGCTGTAGCATGGTAAGGCAGCTGTCCAAGGACCACAGGGTCAGTGGTTCGATCCTTGGTCCCGGCTATGTGTCGAAGTGTCTTTGGGCAAGACATTGAACCCCTAACAGCCCATTCCCCTCTCCAGCTTTGCAGTGCCGGTCTAAGCCCGGTATAAATTGGGGAGGGTTGTGACAGGAAGGGCATCCGGCGTAAAACCAGTGCCAAATCAACATGCAGACAATGATCCACTGTGGCGACCCTGAACTCACAGGAAAAGACAAAAATAAATAAAAAAGTTTTCTCATTGTTTTCTGGTCCAATGATCAGCCAATTTATTGGATTTGTGAAAATTATTGTTAGTTGCAGCCCTACAGATTATGAATATTGTTATAAAAATGCACCGAATCCGACTTTTGGATTCGGCTTTTACTGCCATAGCAACCCCTGAGCTCATGTCACATAAAAATAATTCCAGTGAGTACAACAGTGTGTATTATACAGACACTAAATCTTGCAGAAGGAGAACACTGGCAACAGCTCGGTACTATTGATCGACGATCTGAAGAGAAGCGTCAGAATTTATACTAAGATGTTTTTTAGAGGAACTGGTGTCTTGGTTGGATAAATTTTAAGACTTGTGAACAGAAAGCATCTTTAATTTCTGAGGATATTACAGTGACTAATCAGTGGGGTTGTCAGTGTTAAAGACCCTGCATTGTATTATCCACCCCCCCCACCCCCCACCCCCCCGACACACACACACACACACACACACACACACACACACACACATATATTTATGCTCTGTCTGTTGCATGTAAGCTTTTAAAGAAGACCATTCTTCCTACATAACTTTACATGACCTTTTCATGCTCTACTCTTAAAATACACCAGATTTCACTTAGATTGACATTTCCTGGCCAACTGTATCCCCTGTTACAGTAAGATTAAAAATGGATTTGCATTAAAAATAATTAGAAGCTGAGAATGTTTCATATATGGATGTGAAGATGATCTCTGGTCTTTTCTTTCCTTCCTTACTTCATACATGCTTCCCACCCATAACCATCTGGACTGAGAAGCAAATCTTTGTGTTCAGACACTGTAGGTAGCACAGACTGTACAGAAACTTGTGACTCATTCAAATTATCTTTTTCTGTAGTTAGAACGTCTTTTTTGGGGGGGGGGGGGGGGGGGTGCACATATATTATAGAATTATTCCTGCAATAAAACGCACAAAACTCATTCTGTGATCTGCTGAACAGCTGTATTTTGGGGCCTGCTGGTTTGCTGGTTACAGTGTGTGACTTGAATTAAAGCCAGCTGTTTTCACATCCAATCACCCGGCTTTATAACGGCTTTCTAGCGGTGTTTTAAATGTGAATTATCAGCCACAAAATTATATAAATGCGTTGTTTTTTTTTTTTTAATACATTACCTTCTTCACCATACTGGTCATAAATTTCCCTTTTCTTCGGATCACTGAGGACTTCATATGCTTCGGCAATTTCCTTAAATTTCTCCTCGGCGGCTGCAGACTTGTTTTTGTCCGGATGCCATTTCAGCGCTTGTTTTCTGTAAGCTTTCTTAATATCCTCATCCGTGGCTCCTTTAGAGATGCCCAACGTTTTATAGTAATCTTTACCCATTTTTCCCCGAATAGACTCAATGAAATAAAGATGGGGTTAGAAGAGCTGCTCGACTGATCTGAGCCTGCTCGGAGGGCGAAGCGGCCTTAGTCCGGACTGATCAACAATAAATGTCCACAGACAGACACGCAGTGCAGGATGAAGACCATTTAGAGCCCGTTAGTCAACGCCGTGGACCCTCTGTTATTTATCCGTGACTGGGCGACCCTCTTTAAATAGCCACAGCTCCCTCCCCTGCGGCCACAGCGCCAAAGTCAAGTTAGACAACGCGAATGATTCTGATTCCGGTGGGAAGAGCTGCTCTGACTGCATCAGATACTTCAGTGCAAAATGAGTGTTAGTGTTGAGAATGGGGATCAGCTGCCCCCAACCCACAGACAGCACAACGATCCATGATCATTGTTGCAGACTTAACAGCCGAAGCTGCTAAATTGCTGCAAAAAGCGGGAGTATTTGGGAGCTTTTTAGTGCTAAGACTTGATTTAAAAACCTGATGTGTGCAGAATTATCCGTGTTTGAATAAGAAGAAGCTTTCTCTCATTTCAGTTCAAGAGAGCAAAAGTTCAAGTTTTAGGAACAGACACAAGACCCAAACCTCTGGGTTCTGTTCTAGGAACAAGTCACATTTGTAAATAACCTATAGACTTAAAATCAAGCTGTCGAGGATGTGATAATGTTTTTTTTTTATTATTATTATTTATTTTGTAATACAATTTATAAATTGCATTTTCCCTTTTTTCAGTGGTAAGAATGGACAAAAGAGCCAAGTCTATGAACAGGTTGAGGGGACATGGTGGATTGCAGACATAACAGCGTTAGTGCAGTCATGAGTTCATGGGTGCTGTTTCTTTTTCTTACAAGGTCATAATTGTAAATAATTCTATTGTTCAAAATTTGGAACATGCATGTTTTTTTACAGAAACACTAATCCTAAACCAGAATAAAGACTTGTAGAATGAGAAATTGACTTTGGTTACAGAAATGACTGAAGCAGGTACAAACCTGATGTTAAAACAAAATCCAGCTGTCAGCACGTCTCAACTCACCCATGATCTCAGCTTTGTTTTATTCAAACTCAAGTATAAAAAAGCCACCAACAGAAATCTCAACTCAGTGGTGTAAGAAGTACTCAAATCACGTGCTTTACTTAAATAAAAGTCCCACACACTTCAAATTTTTAGTTACAAATCCTGCATTCCAGAATATACTTGATTAAAAGTATTTTCTGTGTACTTTCTGTGTAGAGTTTACACAGAGTTTACTCCCTGTGCTTGTGTGTCCTCCCAGAGTCCAGGTTAGTTTAGGGTAATTGCTGCCTCTAAAGTGCATGTAGGTGTGAAGGTGAATTGTTGTCTGTCTGTGCATGTCTCTCTGTGTTGGCCCCAAGATAGACTGGAGACCTGTCAAGGTTTTACCCCACGTCTCGCCCAATGACAGCGGGTATAGGCTCAGCCCTGTGCAACCCTCAACAGGATAAGTGGTTACAGATAGTGGATGGATGGTTATGAAAAGCAAACACTGCGTTTTGTTTTGAAAGGCTGTTTCCGGTTGTTTTGCCTCTAAATGTTTAACTTGGCACCGTGCTCTCAGGCTTGCACTGGAATCCAGCTGCTCTTTCTAGAAAGCAAATGCTGAGGCACGTCATTCACTATACCGGGGTCCCTTACACATCATCCAGGTGAGAGGTGAAAAAAAGTCACTGCTCTTTGTGTTTTATGTAGCTTATAACCTGACACCATCAAACTAAATGATAAAGTGTCTATTATAACAAAGGCTGCTGTTACCCACTATAGACACACAAGACTGATCTACAACCGGACGAGCCTCTGGTGTTCTTGATAGTAATTGTTAGTGATTTAGCCCTGTACAAGTACAATGTCAATTACTGCGGGACTCAACTGTACACTATGACACAAAGCCAAGGGGAACGGTTCCTCCTGGCTATGTTCCCTTGGGCAAGACACTGAACCCACAGTTTCTCTTAATGGGTCATGTGAACACCTTGCATGGCAGCCACTGCCATCTTTGTGTGAGCGTGTGTGTGAATGGGTGAATGGGAAACAACATTGTAAAGCGCTTTGGATAAAAGGGCTATATAAGCGGCCATTTACTCAAAATCTACTCCATCATTTTGGTTTATACGCAAACTGGCCTCTTTGTTAAGTTCTAATGTTATGGCCCTTCTTCATTTTAAATAGGGTGGCATTAGATCCACCTCTTAATATATGGCACCCTAGTATGACCCTGACCTCCACTATGACCTCAATAATAAACTCATAGTAGAATTAACACCTAGTTTTAACTTAGTAAAAGTAGAATTCTTGCCAGAGCTGCTGTATTGGATTGTATTTGACTGTACGGGTGTACCTAATGAAATGACCACTGAGTATATTTCTCTTATATGTTATGAACTTTGGGTAAGATAGTATAAATGCAAAGTAGAAAATTATAGCTGCAGCCAGCATCTATTTTTATGATAAGTTCAGTCATTTGTGAACATTTTTAGAATATGTTAATCCAGAGGCGGCAGAAGTTCACAAGCTTCATTCTCAAGTAAAAGTGCCAAAATTTGTATTCTACTACAAGTAAAAGTAACTATCTGAATTCTTTATTGAAGTTGAAATAGGCACATGTAATTTAAGTGCAAGACACTGATTCTTTTGGACATCAATTAGACTGAGTTTTTTAAAAAAAAAGGTTTATTATCAGTCGATTCCATTAACATAAATGTAAGGTCTAGATTTACTCCATGTGTGTCATAAGTACCATGCAAAATCTAAAACATTCAGACCTTCATAAGTTCAGTTCATGTATAGATTCAAGGAGGGAACTGCATCAAAAAATAAATGGAAATACTTGTGTCTGAATACTGTTGATTAATGTACTTGAGTAAATATACTGAGTCCCTTTCCTCCACTGCCTCCATCTCCTCAGACAGAGGAGAGGGCACAGTAACAACGAGGGTGAGTGAGGATGATGCTGGGGCTGCGGTCGCCTCTTTTGCAGCCACAGCGCCCCCTGCTGGAACGCAGAGAAACTGAGGGTGTTCTCTGTGGCTCTGAGTCCTGCCAGTGAGTCAGCATCGCTGCAGAGCTGCAGGTCAAACATATCTGATGAGTTTTAATGCTTTACTTCCCTCCCTAGCTGGTAAAGCAGTCTGGGTTTTGTCTCTGTTTTCTCATATTCTATACAAGCTATGAATCAGTTTCGTGATTTATTTCTCAAACTGGACCAAAACCACGATGGATTCATATCAGTGGCTGAGCTTCACAATGAAATGAGGAAGCATGGGATCCTCTCAGCGGATAGTAAAGCCCAGGTAAAACTATAAACATCCTGTTCTTTTATTCAACATGCATGAGCCCGATTCTGATTGGATTCCTCATTACAAACCTACTGTACTGATTACAATGTTTTTTTTCCCCTCCAGACTATCATTGATTCTTCCGACAAAGACAAAGACGGTCAACTGGATTATGAAGAGTTCCTCAGCTACATGATGGACAGAGAGAGGAAATGGAAGATTTACTTTCACGACCTTGACAAGAACAAGTGTGGTGAGTTGTGTTCACATAAGAACATGCAATAATGTACAATATAGGCTTTTTGAATATTATGAACACAGTTTTTTTCACATGTTTAAAGACGTCGCACATATTTTTTTGTTCTCCTTCAAAGAACATCCAGCTGATGTAGTAGACTCATCTACTACTTTAGCTTATTGTTTTTAAACCTCCATTATTGGCATTTCTTTGGGTTTTTAATTATCAGTAAAGCAAATGCAACCATGCAAATGAAAGATTTTTATGGTACAATGCAAACAATAAAACAAATTGTGACCTTCATATTTTTAGGCATCACTTCCCAGAAACCCTGAGCACAGTCACCACTTGAACTGGAGGATCAAAGAAAGACCAGTCCCACTATCTGAGTGTAATTTTGAGTATTTCTTTTCTGATCAGGGGTGATTGACCACGATGACATCATATGCCTGTTTGAGGAGATAGGAGTGGTCATTTCAAAGACGAAGGCCAAAAAAATTATACAAATGTAAGTTTTTTTTGTTGCATTAAAGTAAAACTGCATTTATCTGCAGTATTACAATTACAGCTGTAGTGCTGGATATAAACTGAGTTCAAAATACTTTTCACTAACATTCAAGAACTTGTTATTTTTTTCATTTCACAACAAAGTATAACTCACAGTACACTTAGCTTATTCAGTATAACACATTTATGTATTAATGGTAAATAAATCAATTCCTGCTTAGATATCAATAATACAAACCATAATGCAAATTCAATAAGGTTTTACTTACAAACTACTGTACAGATTTATAGCTACACACTTGATGAAGAAGTAGTAGTTTGTACTTCTTATAATAGGCGGTAACTTAGGTAACTTTTTACTCCACCTTCCTCTAACAACTTTTTGAAGCAACATTTTACAACAAAAAAGCTATTAAAATACCAAAATCTACTGGTCCTATCTTTGGTCCTATATTCTGGGAAACCTGAGGTTAACTCTAATATCTATCAAAGCATTACTAACAACCTTTACTAGTATGGACTTTTGTAAATTTGATGCTTCAGACACAGTTGATGGTAGAATTTAACACAGCTACTGTAAGTAAATCAAGCAGTTGATGTTCTGTTGTGTTTGTTAATGGCAGGATGGATAAGGACAGTTCGATGACGGTGGACTGGGATGAATTTCTGCATTATATCATCCTCAACCCAGTGGACAACATCGGGGAGCTGGTGTCCTCGTGGAAACACAGTCTGGTGAGATTGTGGCACTTCCATGATTCATGAATAATAACAACACAGTGACTAATGGAGAGCAAATATAATTCCTCATTTTAATTGTTTGTTTTAATTGCTTTTTTAAATCACACTGAGTGGCAGCTGTGGGATTTACAGCGAGGAAAATACTCTACATATCATCGTCCTATCATGAGGACAGAGCTGAATTGACCAAATTAAGATCTCTATTGGCATAATCTTTTATCATTTTTCTTTTAAATACTTTAGTGCACATTTGAGACCAACTTTGATAACTTAGGTTAAATTAATATAATTAAAATGATAAAAAGTAAAAAAAAGAAAAAGAAACAGGGCTGGAAAAACAGCCAAAAAACAAAGAGGAAACACATAAATTTAAAACAAGAACAGATTTAACAGGAATACATCCTTGTAATAAACATTACGTACAGTATTAGATTCAATTAAAGTCTTGTCCTCGTTGTCTAATGAGCTCAGTCTACCTTGGGCTAGATATTTGTAAAAATGTTGTCAATTTCTCTATTATTTTTAGTGTAGTTGATTAATTGTCTCTATCCAGTTGTAAACAATGAAGGGAACCACCAGTTTTAGCCATTTACGAGTCATAAGCCTTTTTGCATGCCACCAGTAGAACTGCTGTGAGGGACAAAGGCACTGATTAAACTCAGGTGAATGTTCTTCCTGCAGGAAATTGTTACAGGTCAGCCGCCAACAATCAGTTCTGTGTTGTTTTTAGGTTTTTGATGTAGGTGAGAGCCGCGCGATGCCCATTGAGTTTCCTGAAGAGGCCTCTAGTTTTGGTGCATGCAGGGCATTTGTTCTCGCAGCAGGACTGGCAGATGCTGTATCCCGTACTGTGACAGCTCCCATTGACCGCCTCAAGACGCAACTTCAGGTCAGCTCTACAATCCGGTGACAGTTTTAAGCCACTGCAGACGCTGGGATCAGAGGGAACTGTTTGATTTTAAATAAGCTGGGAGGTTTATGCAGGTTTTTTCCTGAAGACTGTAAAAGTAATTTAACTTGATTTTAACTTAAAATGTAATTATGTATGATTACATAAGAAAACACTTCAAGACATGCATGGAGCTGTCTTGTTATTATACAGGCAAACATCTTTTAAAATAAGTTGCCAAATTGAGCATTACTTTGGTGGGCCAGGTTTTAAATTTCAGTTGTTGCACAGAACAGAATGTGTTGAGGTACAGAGCTTTTCTTACCACCACTAAGGGATGCACAGATTTTTGGGATAGTGGCTGGTATGAACCTCCAATAAGATCTAAGATGAGTGCAGTAACGTTCCCTTTACAAAATATACATAAGTTTCAATCGTTCAGCTCTTTTTATTTTGAAGTACCAACCTGCCCAATGTTCTGTTGTTGCTTTCTGTTGCTCTTTTCTTTTCTCTCTTCACTTTCTACTCACCCGAACCCGAAAGAAGGACTGACTCGGTTTTACTGATTGTGAATTTCTCTACCTAGTTTTACAAAATTAGTCTTTTCCTGATACTAGAAGAGTTTTCAGTTGACCGTTTCTTATCTATGGAGCAGTTGCAGATGTTGTAAATCCTTAATTCTGCAGGAAGTCATTGCTTGTTCATGAAATAATGGCTGTGTGGAGCTAACACTGGCCTGTGCCCCCCCCTTACATAGAGACACCACAACTGGCTGTTAAGCTGTAACTCTTTCTTTTCCAAATTATAGGTTCATGGGTCCAAGGCCTTGTCCCAGAGCTTTCAGGAGGTGAAGGCAGGTGGTGTGCGGTCGATGTGGCAAGGCAATGCTGCCAATGTGCTGAAGGGGACACCACAGTCAACACTGCAGTGTCTAATCTATGCACAGGTTAGGCAGAACGGCTTAGAAATTACTTTTTTTTTTTTACTGTTTTTCTTTTGAAGATTACACTAAGAGCTTCTCTGCTCTATCCAGATGAAGGTGACCACTCAAAACAGAACTGAGGAGACCCTGACTATGCAGCAGCGCTTTGGTTTGGGTTGTGTCTCCGGTGCTGTTGCTCACACTGCCTTCTACCCTTTAGAGGTATCAGAGATCAGCCTCAGGTCCGAATGCCATTTCTGCCCTGTCATGTATTTTGTTGTATGAGGTCAACAGTATTAGAATATACAGTACATGCATCTTTTTTAACTGTGGACACAAGATGTTTCGTTACTTGTACAGTGGGAACATAGTTCCTCTGCCTGCATTTCCACCAGATGAACCAGGGTTTAAATTTAATTCCAGGGCTGTAGCTCTAACCCTGAAAAAAAGCACATTCTGAAGACCCAGGAATTGAGGGATGTGGGACATGTAGTGCCTGCACTAATGAGCATTTTTAAACTGGTCAAATACTGTGCAGCATTTTAAACACAGAGGTATTCATGAGATTTTAGCCCCTATTTTGTCTTTTTCACTTACTTTTACTATGAAATGAAAGCATACTTACTACTTACTACAGGTCTTAAAGGTGAGGCTGAACCTGCAGCAAGCTGGCACCTACAATGGCATTGTGTCCTGTGCGAGATCCATTTACAGAGAGGAGTCTTTGTCCTCTTTTTACAGAGGATTCAAGCCCAGCATTCTTTGCATGATTCCCTACGCAGGTGTGGAGTGTGCAGTTCATCAGGTGAGAAACATTCAAACATCACATACATGCTCATCTGAAATATACTTATTTGGGCTTTTTTTTTACTTCTTATTACAGTCAATTATGAACTGGGCAAAGAGTGATCCAGCCTACAACAGTGACTTCAAACTGTTTTTCTTCAGTTTTGTGGCCTTTGCCTCTGGACAAATGACCAGCTACCCTCTGGCAGTGATTCGGACTCAGCAGCAAGCACAGGGTAATATGTACATCTGTTTTGATGGCTGAAAAGAAATGACACAATACTACTGGCTAAATACTAATTGCCGTTTATCTTGTTTTGCAGCTTTCAGCTCAGACTCACGTCCAATGCCGAGTGTTGTACAAGCACTTATTAGGATTTATAAAAGATGTGGCATCCGCGGATATTATAACGGCATGGGAGCCAGCTTTGTCAGGGCTGTTCCATGTGCTCTGATAAACTACACCCTAACTACAAAGTTTGAAAATCACTTTTCCTCCACAGAGTCTTGAGATTTAGCAAAGATGCTTTATTTATTTATTTATTTGTTTGTTTGTTTGTCTTTGGAACAGCTCCTTGAAAAAAACTTGTTTTTAGGGATTTTATCAGGAACACAAAAAGAAACTGTGAACTTTTATTAATGAGTGAATGAGTAAATAGAATGCAGATAAATAACATAAGTGCTGGAATTGGTGAAATTGCAAAGGTAATGTCTGCAAATCATGCATTACCATGTGACCCAACTTTAATGCATGTCTGTGGGATTTTTGAAGAGTTACATTTTTTTTTACCACTGAGAGTTTGTGGTTTTAGAATATAAACCCAACTGATGGTTGACTTAACATTTACTACATATGATTGCTCACTTGAGACTGGGCAGGGACTTGTGTTAAAATGTGGGCAGTGTAATAAAATTGTATTTTATAACAGATCAGACATCTTTTTCATTTATCATATGAGTTGATGCCATCTTAAATGCATTTTGCTCCTACTAGTTCTGTATATCCAGGTCAACTTACAAATGCAAGACTTCTTTTTGGGAGCAAAAGGGTGTAACATTTGTTTTTTGTATTTATGAAAAGGCCAAACATTTCTGTCTACTGGTAAAGAATATTTCCTGCAAGGAAATATTTTTGAGCAAATTACAGAACAGCATGTACATTTTTACAGATTTTGTGTTGCTTTAAATTTTGTTTCTAGCCCTATACTAACTTCAGCCCTAATTGGTAAAGTGCCCTAATTACAAAAATAAAAAATAAAAATCTAATGGCATATCTATAATCGTTGTCAGCAAATTGCTTAATATTATGGATTTTTAATTCAAGAAAACAATCCTACAGATTTATTATAGTTTTCGAGTACGTTATTTTGTATGTTATTTATATCTGTCCATCATTTAAATTGGGCTCTTTTGTAATAATATTCTCAAAGCCAACCTCATTAACTCAAAGTGGACACGTGGAGAGTTCTTTTCCGTTTTCGAGTCAACCCAGATCTCTTCCTATGTTTGTCGGTGGTTATCGTGAGACATGTGTGATCGCGGGATTTCTCTTCGACATCCCGTGTATGAAACCCGCCATCTTGTCGCGCCGAGTAAGAGAACAGCAGTAGATATGGCCGACTACAGTAACGTGGCTCCCCCGTCCTCTAACGCCGGCGGCGGAATGAACGATGCTTTTAAAGATGCTCTGCAGCGAGCACGACAGGTGAGGATATTGGCAAATTATTTAGTAAAAAACAAAAGTACTCGAAGTCGGCAGTAAGCAGCGAGTTTCGTCGCTTTCTGTCGTTGTCTCACGGTATTACGGCGGTTGTGCTAAGCTAACGAGCGTTGGCAAACGTTACGCCACAAAGCAGCGAAACAAAGCCGAGAAAGGAGCGATCCATGCTCGCTGTAGCTTGCATACAAATTTATTGGGTGTGATCAAAATGGGAATCTAAACTTGGTATGGATTAATAACAACCAGTTGGCTAACGTAAATTGGAAGTTGAAGCTTTCCTTTGTTGGTCCAGACTTCCGGACAGAATTGTAGGCCGCAGCTTGCGCGTCTGCCCTTTATAGCCCCGCAATAGAAGCCTAAACTAACGTCTTTGCTTTCTTTATACTTTCTGCTTTAGATCGCAGCGAAGATCGGTGGTGATGGAGTTGCGGCACCTCCAACAAACGAATTTGGTTACGGAGGCCAGAAAAGGCCCCTGGAGGACGCTGGTGGGTATTTTCCCATGCCTAACCTGATTATCGGTCAGTGGCTCAAATCGATTTAATGCAAGTCTTTATAATTAATGCTTGCTGTATGTTATAAATTGTTTCATCTACTGTAATACTGTTTTTATCAGTGTGTATTGTCTCCAGATAGTCTATCATTTTGTATATTGCTATAAACAATGTGAGCAGCTAATTTTTATTAATGCTTTCAGTTTTTCATGTTTTATGGCATGTGTTTAAGTCTTACCAATTGTTACCATTTTTGTACCCCCCTTACAATGTATAAATATTATACATTACAATATAATATAAGAGTGAAAATGAACATCTCATAGTGATTAAAGTTGGGTAATAGGAAGCTTAATATCTAGGCATGTTGAGTTATTGTTGGTTTCGGTTTCAAAAGAACGATGTGTAAAATATTGACTATATTTTTGTTATTGGGTACCCGGAGAATAGACCATTCCAGTGTAATACAACATCAGTGTAATAAATTCTTACTTCATTAAGGTTATACATTTCTGTTGTAGGGAGCTTTTGGGATACTTGAAAGCTGTAGTTTGTGGTGTAGTTGTGACAGGTGACTCTCAGCAAGGCAGTACAGTTACAGTTGTGTTTACAGCCTTTAAAATAATTATAAAGACATGTATAGTTAAATATTTATCAAATATTTTGCCTTTACATTTTTGTTATACTAATATGCTATTTTAAGATGTTACTCTATAAATGTACATGTCAGATCCCTATAGTAATTTGAGTAGACTGGGTAGTATGACAGATACTCACAGTTATGTTGTGTTGTCACAGACCAACCAGAGACAAAGAAGGTGGCTACAAATGACGGTATGTGACCTGATAAAATCTTGTAGTGAGATAGATGTGTTTGTTGTTCTTGGCGATTCTCAACTTTCTCTACTAATTTGCCTGAAAGACAGAATTTAGCAGATTTTTGTGTACTGACAAACAGCATATGTTTTTCCTTTTTTTTTCCCCAGCATTTTCAGGAATGGGAGGAATGGGTGGACCCCCAAGGTTGTTGCATCACTTGAATTTAAATGTTTATCCTTCACACTTGGTCGCACATTATAAACTTTACAATGATTTTGTTCTTTAAATTCTCAGGTCGGCATCAGAGGAATTCAAGGTTCCAGATGGAATGGTTGGATTCAGTAAGTTTTATTTGAGCATTAAAATCATAACTTCATTATTGTCATTTTAGGTTTTTTGGATGTCCAACTTTTTTTTTTCTTTTTAGTAATTGGAAGAGGAGGTGAGCAAATATCACGCCTGCAGCAGGAGTCTGGATGTAAGATACAAATTGCGCCTGGTACGTTTTTCTTAGTTGCTGATATTGGGACATCGGCGAAATAACTTTAGATTTGTTTTAATGGGTTTTTCTGCGCTCTAGACAGTGGAGGGATGCCAGAGAGGTCGGTGACATTAACAGGATCCCCAGAATCAATTCAGTAAGTAACCATCTTCTTTCTATGTAAATAGCCTACTTTAAGTAAATGTTAGTTTTAGAAGCACTGTCACATGATATTGTTGTTTGCAACAATTTGTTTGTTGACTCCTATGTCAAAACTAGTTTTTAAGAATTCAGTCAGTCCATGATAATGTGCTCATTGCAGGTCTGCAAAGAGACTACTTACAGAGATAGTTGATAAAGGGCGCCCTGCTCCTGCATTCCATCACAACGACGGCCCAGGAATGACTGTTCAGGAGATTATGGTCCCTGCTTCTAAAGCTGGTCTGGTCATTGGGAAAGGAGGAGAAACCATCAAAAGCCTTCAGGTGTGTCCATCTTGTCAATGTTTAAAGACAAATGTTAAGGGAGAGTAGAGTGGTTTAGTGATACGATGGGACTGTATTATAAGCAGGGGGACACATTTGATAAGTTTACTAGAAGTATTCATTTTGTAAAAACCTCCAGGAAAGAGCTGGCGTGAAGATGGTCATGATCCAAGATGGACCCCAAAACACAGGTGCAGACAAGCCACTTCGCATTTCAGGGGAACCCTTTAAAGTTCAGGTTCGTTTTCATCATGTCACTTTTTTTTTTTTTTTTTTTTTTTTTTGTGAAAAGGGGATGGAGAATACAGTGGTGCTGTAATAAAGTGTCTTTTCTCTTCAGCAAGCCAAAGAGATGGTGATGGAGCTGATCAGAGATCAAGGCTTCAGGGAGCAGAGGGGCGAGTACGGATCACGAATTGGAGGAGATAGCTTAGATGTGAGTATTTGTTTTTTTTGTTTGTTTGTTTGTTTTGCTTGAGACTTGAAAGCAGGATTTCAAGCAGTGGCTTGAATTTGGGCATTTTCTTTCATTTTTAGGTTCCTGTCCCCCGGTTTGCAGTAGGGATAGTCATTGGCAGAAATGGAGAGATGATCAAGAAAATACAGAATGACACAGGAGTCAGGATCCAGTTTAAACCAGGTGAGTGATTGATTCTTAAAAATGTAGGCTTGGCAAGATTTGGGAATCGGTCAAAGTCAAATGTGAAAGACCGCGCTCGAAAACTCATGCGCCACGCTGAGCTGCTTTTATGAGCCTACGGGAGATTTCTGTGTTTGTTTTGCTTTAGTTTATTCTGTGGTCTCTGTGTTTTAAAAGATTAGGTACGATAAAAAGTGTATGGAAAGTTGTGTGTAGCTGTGGAGGTACAGTTTCTTAATGTATTCTGTGGAATTATGTTGTGGATGTGTTTGACTTTATTGGTTATCGTCTCAAAATTTTCTGTGGAAATACTTTGAGCTCAATTGTGGAACATGGAATTCAGTAAGTGTTGAGTATTTATTATACAAAGACGATAATTGATGGACCACCAGACATGAGTAAGCCTGTCTCTACATTCATGTATAACCTCACTGTAAAATATTTGAGATACTGTTATTATCTGATACTATCGTTTTATAAATTATCAGTTATCAGTACTGGTACAGTTAAAGTTTAAGCCCAGCAACAGAAACCCTCTTAGGTCTCTAATCCTCCACTTTTCCCTCTGCAGATGATGGCAGCACACCAGATAGGATAGCACAGATTATGGGTCCCCCTGACCAGGCTCAGCATGCAGCAGAAATCATATCTGACTTGCTGAGGAGCGTCCAGGCCGGAGGACCTCCAGGACATGGTGGTGGCAGAGGGCGTGGTCGTGGGCAAGGCAACTGGAACATGGGTCCCCCAGGAGGCTTGCAGGAGTTTTCTTTCACTGTCCCAACCATGAAGACTGGTCTCATCATTGGAAAAGGCAAGTGGCTTTTTAGTAATATCTGGTCAATTAGCATTATATTAAGCTGCAATTGAGAGACCTTTAATAGTGACTCATTCTAGTATGAAAACCACAAAATGTACTTTGGGAATTTGTATCTATCCTATATTAACTACAGTGTTACCATAAGGGTTTGGAATATATTACACAATCACATTTTTTTGTGACCGAGACTTATTTCTCATTAGTCCTTCATGGAGGGAGATTCTCATGCTTCTTAGACAAAGAAGCATAAATCTGTTATACTTGATGGATAATTGTGGATTTCTTTTTTTAAAAAAAAATTTTTTTCAGGTGGTGAGACAATCAAGGGCATCAGCCAGCAGTCTGGAGCCCGAATCGAGCTACAGAGGAATCCCCCACCCAATGCTGACCCCAACATCAAGATGTTCACAGTCAGAGGCTCCCCTCAACAGATTGACTATGCACGGCAGCTGGTGGAGGAGAAAATTGGGGTGAGACTGATTACAATCCCCATATTGTTTCATCAATCTTTCATTTCCTGGCTTACTGACCTGGATCTGTTGTTTTACAGGGACCAGTCACTCCGATGGGTGGCCCACATGGTCCCCCTGGTCCACATGGAGGTCCAGGCCCACATGGTCCGCCTGGACCCCCTGGGCCCCCAGGTGCTCCTATGGGTCCGTACAACCCAGGACCATACAACCAGGGACCTCCAGGCCCACAGTAAGTACAGTTATCCCAGAACATTTATAGTGAGAGTGCTAAGACGATGGTGAGGGATGTGGAAAATGAATGATAATTTTCTTTCACTAGTGGTCCTCCTGCACCTTATCAGCCTCAGGGATGGGGCAATGGATACCCACACTGGCAACAGGGACAACCCGATCCAAGTGAGTAGCTGCTAATAGTTGACACACTGGTATATTTGTTGAAAAGTCAGTAAATTTGAAAAGCATTCTCTTGAAATACATGTTCACATGTAAAGGATTACTTGTTTGATCATGTTCACGACTTTGTTTGGCACCCATTTCTTATAAACTGGACGCTTGTGTCCAGATAAAGCAGCAGCCGATGCCAACGCAGCAGCATGGGCAGCCTACTATGCTCAGTATGGTCAGCAGCCTCAGGCTCCCATGACCCCAACAAGTGGAGCTCCTGGCACAACTCAAGCCAACGGCCAAGGTAACTGAAGCGTTTCTCAATTAGTCGAGTATCAGTGCTTCTAAAAGAAGCAGAAACTATTTAGGACTGAAGTAGTGCAGTTTAACTTAACTTTAGTAGCATCCTGTGCTCATGAGTTTGTTGTTGCACACCCTACAACAACTTTGCTTTTGCAGAGCACCTATTTTTATTTTTTTTTATCTTTTTTACTTTTCTAAATTGACCTACGGTACAGGGTAGTTTTCCTCCACCATCCCTAGGCTGACAGTCCGATCCAGGCAGGTGGAGGACAAACTGCTGAGAATGATTCACTAATTACAAGTGCCGTTTTTTTTAACAGGTGACCCACAGGCTGCAGGTCAGAGTGGACAGGCAGATTACACCAAGGCCTGGGAGGAATATTACAAGAAAATGGGTATATGAACGTAGTTTCAGTGTACACCTCTTAACACAAGACAGTCTAAACAGCCACTGGCCATTCAGTCAGCTTCTTTTTCAGGTGTGGGTATTTGTAAGTATTACTGGCCTACTGTGGAGCGTTCAGTGTGCCTCCACTTGGTTTAACATTTACCGCCTGTGCTGTTTAGACACTTGAGTATTTGCAGGACTGAGCTGGTGACACAGAACCACTTTTTATGAGTGTAGAGCAGCTTATTTTATCCAAACTGAGTATTGCATTTATTCTTTGTTCCATGAGCTGCTACTATATGCGCGTAGAGTTAAATGTTGCAGTTTGGGGTTTTGAGTCACGAATATTATTAATGTAGAATTATTATACTGTCACTTGTGATATTATTTGACACTTGGATGCATTGACACGTTTTTTCTTTTCCTCCTTTGTGTTTGCAGGTCAACAGAGTCAGCAACCTCAGGACTACACAAAAGCTTGGGAGGAGTATTACAAAAAACAAGGTTGGTAGTTCTCTGTATGCCTCGCAAAATTTATTGAACATGTTCTTTCTTTCTATGGTTCCAAAGTCCCAAGTGTAAATAATTGGTGTAAGATTGAAACTATGGTTGAATGAATTGAAGTAGAGAAACTAATTGTAGTCAGGTCCTAGTGTCTGTTGCCCATAACATAAGGAAGTGCATAGATTATATTAAAGTTTTAAATGTTGCCTGAGAGTTTCTTAAACTGGACAATCTATTTTTCCTGTGTAAGCATCTGTATTAGGAATTATTGACGCATTGGGCCATGACAAGCTGAAAGATATAAATAATTCTTGCACTTGGAATTTTTAATACTATTTGTTTTTTACTTGTTGTCATTTTTAGTTTACTTTTCAAGAGAAAAAATATTCCTATATTCTATGTAAAATTATTTTTAAGTCCTTCTAAACTTGATGGAACTTTGTAGATGAGTGATAATAACTAAGGGTGGCTGCCTCTCTGCAGCAGCTCTCTTTTAGTAGAGTTGCTGCTCCTCCAGCTGCCCGACAGAAAGGCAGAAGGTTTCTGACCTGCCACTCAGAGCAGTTGGTGGTGGGTTCGTTCCCCTTCTTATAATTGTTACTAACAATTTCTATCATTAACCTGCCAATTAATTGCTCTAGGAGAACCAGCAAAGCCTAAAAGATGGCAGTGAAAATGTTATGTTGCTCAAAATGAGTTCTTCCAATAGGTTTTATTTAGTTTTATTACAGTATATACATGTGTAGTACAAACCTGGAAAAAGTTGGTCCTCTAATGTTTATACAAAAGGACCTTTATATGATTTACACAGTGAAAAGGCGACTTGTATCTTTGTCATACTCCAGTTGAATTATTAATGAATCTCTGGGTTTTTAATGTCTAGTAAATGTTTTTTAAAAAAAATCAGCCTTCTGCCTACGACCTTGTGGTTTTGTAAAACGATAATTTGTATATGGAGTGTGTGAGTGAAAGGGAGAGAGTGAGTACAGGTCTAAATATGTCCGTGTATATGCATGTCGAATTATTTTTGGACTCAACACCTACATTGTGCAATGCAGCTCCATGGTCCCACTCAACATGAAGCTGGCTGTCTTGTCCAACTGTTCTACAAGCAGCAGCTGTTGCTTTCTGTCTTTGTGGGCTCAGAAACTCAGCTGTGGTCACACCCAAATTTTTGATGGAATACAAGATCTTATTTATCAGAGGTCAAATGTATAAAATACCAGCTATAGACAGCTGATTGGGTTGTGGCAAAGCTTAAAAGTTTGGGGGATTAGAAAGTGGTGGTCTGTAGTTTGTACAGCTTGGCATGAAGTTTGGGATGAAGGCTTTACAACAACCAGTGTTCCAGTTTTAAATACTTGGTTGGAAATTTGGAAGAATTTCTAGTTTACACTACTGAGCCTTTGGAAAACCAAACCTGGATAGTCTGTCCCCTTTTTTTCATGGGCGTGTATTTGTTGAAACAGTTTTCTCTTCTGTATCTCAGGTCAAGCAGCTCCTCAGGCCACAGCGGCAGCGGCAGCAGCAGCCTCTCAGCCCGGAGGACAGCCAGACTACAGCGCTGCCTGGGCGGAGTACTACCGGCAGCAGGCGGCTTACTACGGCACGGCCAACCCTCAGGCGATGGGTGCAGCACCACAAGCCCCTCAGGTACACCCGTGCTAAGAACCTGCCCTCCACATTCACTTATATCCAAAAGTTTTGCACCTCGACTCCCTTCCTTCCTTAGGTTTTTACAGGGATCCAGTGGCTGCAGCAGCTTCACAAACTTAACAAACACTGTTTCCTTCCTGCACAGGTTTTTAGCTTTTTATTTTGGGAAGCTGAGTCCACTGTTTCTGCTGTTAACATGCAATGTATCTTCTATGTATTTCTTCTGCACAGGGCCAGTAATGTGACGTGGACATAAAGTAAATGCTACATTGTCGAAACAAAATCCTTTGTTAAATGTTTGGATGCAGACGCCTTGATGAAGATCTTAAATTTCCTTGGTTTCAAAGTGTTTCACATAGATGGCAGATATCCCGGCGAACACGTCCTCTTTCTTTTTTTTGTTTTTGTTTTTCTTGTAAATGCTTTGTTTTTAGTGAGGTAATTATACATATGGTCATTCCAGCCCTGTATCTATATTAAATGTGGTTAGAACTCATGTTTATTAAACTGTAGACATTGCCATGTAAATCATCTCAGTTTTAAAATGCTGTTGCCTGTTTTGTTTCTGCAATAAAACAAACTGAAACCTCCTGTGTTGGTAAGTGGGGTGGTCTGAAAGCCGAACTGTTGAGACACATTTCTGTATGTTTTGGTTGTACCTGAAGCGGGGAAAAGATTTTTGAAATGCAAGCCATGTTTGGGGTTAATTGTCAAAATGGTTGACTCAAAGCTGTCCTGTCTCTCTCCAACTATAAGGCTCCTAGAAACATTATATGCGCTGTCATCCTGAGTGGTTCAGACAAACGTCCTCTTGTTTCCTGACATTACTATTGACTTTAGCTCTAGACAGATCTCTATCATAAGAACAGGTTTCTCTGTATCATGACTTATGCATTATTGCGTTGCTGTGGCACTCTATAATTATTTTGCCTGGTTTGCTGACATTGTTGAGGTAGTATGCACTGTATTTTTGCCTTGATAGACACTTCCTCCTCCCACAGGCAAGTTTAGAAAAGCGGTAAGCAAGTTTTTTTTTTTTTTTTTGTTTGTTTTGTTTTTTCTTAACATGTTCATCAGAAAATGTGGTTGCAAGAAATGTTGCCTATTTTTAGTGTTCTATAAACATATATATATATATATATTTTGTGCTGTTCTTTTTCCAGGACAGTGAGATAAATTGCCACTGTATCGAAAATGCATTGCAACGTTTGTCTTGCCCATTTCCAATTGTGAATTAACTCATGTTGAATTTGTTTTTTAAAATGTTTTTTTAATATAAAAACATGCAAAATCATATTTTTGCTGTGCCCATTCTGTTAGTGTTTATCCAATATAAGATCATAGATGTTATAGGGGCGTGGGTGGCTAAGCAGTCTTCATCCATCACTTGAGCCCTACTGTAATGTAAGTACAAAACTGTGATTCACTCTGAGCGATACACGCCTCCTTTAAAATGCTTTATAAAGTGCAAACGATGTAGTATTTTTGTCCAATATTGCCATTTCCCTCCCCCCCCCCCCATCTCGTGGGTAAGTATAAAATGTTTTGAGGAGAGGCTTCAGTTCTTTAGCCTATGATTCTTGTACCACATGTTTCTGAGACTTTACCCCCATCCTGACTTAATCTTTACATCATGATGATTCTGTGTAGATTGTTTAGGCTGTCTGTGTAGGTAGCATTTCAGTGCCAGTTGGATTTCTGAGCTGAGAGATTAAATGCTGGTAGGAACTGATTTAAGGATGTAAATGTGGGATTTTTTTTTTTTTGCATATCTGACCTGCAAAGTGC
Organism: Channa argus; assembly: GCF_033026475.1. Lineage (NCBI taxonomy): Eukaryota > Metazoa > Chordata > Actinopteri > Anabantiformes > Channidae > Channa > Channa argus. Next base: position 19,577,659 of record NC_090210.1, read on the forward strand.
CATTGTCTAGTTGAGACAGTCATGTTTTTCAATTATACTTACTGCAGCATAGCATGCTTAGGTTTCTTTAATGTCCTATATGAGCATGTGGAATGATAGTGGAAGTGCTTCTCACTAGTCCAGTATTGATTATGCCATTTTCTGACTGAGCACTGTTGTGAAAGGCTGTTCATTTTAAAGGTCAAAACTATCTTTGACTACATTATTCACTGATGGCAAACAGTGCAATATATCTGATCTTTGCAGTGTCGCCCCAGACCTTGCACCTTAGGTTCTGCTGCAATAACACAGGTAAGCGAAACCTAAGGAAACCAGTGTTTTTGTTTTTTTTCTTTTTGTTACGTGACATGACCCATACACATGCAAAGAAATGCTTACCTGTGTTGTTAACATGCCTCAATGCATTTGTTGTTAGTCATGAAGAACTGTTAAGGAAATTCAAGTATGAACAGCCCTTTTTTTAATTATAAAGTTTTGCCTTTATGAATAAACTGCATGATTTGACTTTGAAACAAGTGATCAGAGAGTTGTGTAGGTTCACTGAGGAAATATCACTGTCCTATGTGCTTAATATTTGATAATGGCCTCTTCTTTGCATCTGGGTAAGTTTTACAGTGACGCATTGATGCTGTAGACATTGACACCGGTGTAACAAACTGCATGCTGTGCAAACCTGTTGCCAGAAGTTAGCAATGTGATCCATTGATAGGTCAAAAACGTTGAACCACTTGATTGTTTTATTTATTTTTGTTTTTTTATTTTATTTAGTTTTTTCCTTTTTAAATGATTTTGTTTGTCGTGGTGTGAATCTGCCCCCAAGTGCAGTGCAAATCTTCTATTGAAACGCTGCTGCCTTCACTTCTCGCTCACAGTGTTGGAGGATGCTGCAAGCTTAGGTCGTAGAGTCAGGCCCTGTCGTAGTTTGTCCCCAAAAGGAGGAATCCTTTGTCAGTCCCACTGCTGAACGTAGACCGTTCAAGAGCTCCAGTGATAAGGTAAACATATTAAACAGCAACGCAATGAAATTTAAAATCTGTAATTGCAAAAGTGTTAGTCAGATACATGTTTTTCAGCTCGGTTTGTTTAATCCTGTTAGTGTGTTTAGTTTTCTAATGGTTTTTTAATTGCTTGATTGCCTTCAACAATAACCTGAACAGGAATGTGCTTTAGAAAGTTGGATGAGGACAGGAGCTGATGTAGTTTGAATGATACTTGCACTGTTTTATTGGAAATAACTTTGGGGTTATCAGTAAAAAAAACAAACAAAAAACAACCCACTTTTCTCTGTAGTTAGTCACAATGTTTGAGGCTGTTCCTTCTATATATGAGATACTCAGTGTTTCAACACAGTTTGGGGTGGGGTGGGGTGGGGTGGGGGGTTGAAGACTAAACAAGGAGCATGCCTTAGAAGCAAAGGTTCCATGTGCGGTATATATATTAAATCTGTTGGTTTTTGAATGACATGTTTTGACTTCTGAAATGTGGTCATGTTAATAAAGTTGTATTAAAACTGTACAAAAGTACTTGAACTTTATTTTAACTGGGATCAGTCAGAAGTTTGATTTAAAAGGAAGGGGGAGAAGTATTTCTACACAGGAACATGTAAAAGTTTCTTGGGTGAGGACAACTGTCGTACCAAAATTGGATTTCCACCTTAAATTACACAAACCTGTCCATTTAAGCAGTTTCATGTTCACATTCTTGTTTAAACTTGCCCTGTGAAAAGGTATAATTAGCAGAGAGGGTTTCAACCTAGTGTAATATTTCATTTGGTTTTCACTGCTCCGTTAAGTCTCGAACTGTATCTGAAACCAGAATGGGGGGAAATAATGAACTGAGATGTATCCAAGCTAGTTCATTAAGAGCAACTAAAATCATACAAATTTAAACCACCCTAAACACCTAATTGTACCTGCCCAACATTGCTGTAAGACCACCACCACTACTAGATTTGGTCTTAAATGGTTTGCAGATGCAGTGCATCCAGAAAATATTCAGTGCTTAACTTTTTAGTCTTCTAACATGGGGCAGCTGTAGCTCAGGCAGTTGAAGTGTCTCTGAGGAAGACAATGAATCCCCAACAGCCCTTTCCCATCCCAAGCCTGGTAGAAATTAGGGAAGGTCGTCAAGGCGGACATCCGGTGTATAAACTGCCAAATAAACATGTGGACAGTGATCTGCTGCCGTGACCCTGAACTCACAGGATAAGGATAAAGGACAGACACACACAAAATTGCTTGGCACACGTGTTTGGGTGGGCAGTTTTTTCCATCCTTTGCAGTACAGCTCCATCAGGTTGGATGGGGAGTGTCGGTGCACAGCCACTTTCACATCTCTCCAGAGATGCTCAAGGGGATTTTGTTATATTTAATTATTCAGTTTTACCATAGTAATTCCTTTATCTTGGGATTGTTGTTTTTGGATCTACTGTATAATTCATTTGGTCTGTAGATTGTCAGCAAAGTATTTCCCGTGTTGGATAAAACACACATGCAGGTACTCAAGACTAAGGAAAATACTCACAAAAATAAGCAATAATTTGTTTTTCAGCCGTCCACTTTCAGAATAGACTGATTTAATTGATCTGCTGAATATTTTTACACTGATGCAGGATTGTTGGTACCAAAATTTTTCACTTTAAGATTGACTTGAAATCCTGCAAAAAGAATTACACAACATGGATGTAGGAGCTGTAGCTGATGGATTATGGCACCTTTTGGGCTGCATGTGTTGGAATTCATTAAACAGTAAAGATTGAGTCCTGGTGTTAAAAAAAAATCCCTTTTTATGTTGCTACACATAATGACTCCAGTCAGTTTTCTCCTTTATGATTCATTGTTCTATCAAAAACAAAGTATATTTAATAGTTTTGCGTTGCTCATGTTCAGAAGTGTTTAATACATAAATCTTACTCATCACAAAGACACTGCCCTTTCTACTAATGAATGTTTGAAGCTCATTACAAATAATGCATACAGGCACAACTACAGTTTAAAAAAATAAATCCTGCATCATTAAAAAAAAAAACAACAACAAACCCTGCAAAATACATTTTCTTCACTAATGGCAATAAATATGCCTGGATTTACAACACATCTACTGCATTGGTATCCATGACCGGCTCACACTAAGTATAAGTTACAAATATTATTGCTATGATAAACTAATGTGCTCCGCCATGATGGCACAGTGAAAAGAGGATGAGGCCACACCAGCATTAAAGATCACATGTGAAGTCAGATGGCTGGTACAGTTTCTAGGTCCTCAGATATAGAGCGATGAGAGCACAAGATATGACGGAAGATGCCTTGGAAGATGTGGATTTTCATGAAATTACTTTATGCATTGAAGTTCTTAGATTAGGGTTTAGCTTTAAGCTGATATGTTCACTACAAAAATAAGAGGCATTCACATCTACGGCCAGCTTTCTTTGGTGCAACAAATGGCGTGAAGTCACCCTGTAATAAATACAGAGATGTCCTTGTGTGTATTGTTTGAGGAGCTGGGTCTGTCGTGAGATTTCTTCCCGTCTCTCACTGTACTTGTGCCTGCAGTAGGCTGCTGGGGACCAGCTGTACCTGTGGGGAACTGCAGCCATTGAGTTGCAACAGGCAGTCGGCTCCCAGATAGGCCATCGTCAGTTCAGAACGCTGGTGCAGCAAGTGGAGGATGTCCTCTGCCAGAGTCTCCACTGAGGAATAACGCACCTTGTCTAGGTCAAAAATGTCCTTCAGCAAGTACAGCACCTGCTCCTAGAGATGAAAAAAAAAAAGTGTAGTTGAATTTATAAAACTGCATTTGTACTTGGGGTTAGCAGCTACGGCTTTTCTCCAGGCGGGTTTCAGATAATGAACCTCAAACCCTGCCAGCTATTGGACCAGCTCAGCATTTTCTCCATTTCACAGAAATCAGTGTGTATGAGCCAAGCAGGGTTCCCTCTGTCTATATTGTACTAGGTTAGTTAGATTAGGAAGCGTATGTAGAAGCGTACTGATGATGTCATTAGTAGCATCATGTCACTGCCTTTGAAGTTTACCTTTCAAGGTTGTTCAAGTAGTTGTCGTAGAAACAATGTTATGAAAAGTTTGTTACGAGAGAGGTAGTTCAGCTCAGCCTTGGGAAAGAACACACAGCTATAGGAGCTCGAAGCTACAGCTATGAAAGCTGACAGGTTCAGTGTGTAGCTGTGGAGGCACACGGTTTCTTACCTTGTTCAGTGGAATTGATTTGTGAAATTACGATTCAAAGACGTGTACTGTAGAATGTGCTATTGGCCAAGTTGAGAAATGTAAAATTCAATAAATAAATTCATCATACAATGAACTCTTTCTGAATAACTATGTGGCACAAATAACTCACTCATTGCAAATTACTTAAGCCTTTTTGTGCAACCTCAAAAAAGTATCTCAGCAGCCGATTCTGAGTTCATGAAGATTTCTGAAGATGGCGTCCATTTTTCCCTTTCCCCAATGTCGTATGAACTAATTAGAACCTAGTAATTCATTATCTCCTGGTCTATTCTGTAGATTAATTCAGAAGCTACTCAACTCAACACCTTTCCGTTTGTATATAAAAGTATCAATATTTGCTATGTGGAAATGTGCTACATAAATAAATTAGCCATTTTTAAATGTATATTCCAAGTATTGTTTAGTTTTATGAAACAAAGATTATGCTGAACTGAAGATGACTGTTTCAAAGGTCTTTTGTTAGGTCCAGAAGGTGAACAGTAGCAAATCTAACAATAAATTAAGAGGTTATAAAAAAAAAAAAAAAAAGTCACTAATAGCCGTTTGTCTTTAGACAAGAGGTGTGAACAAGAAAACCAATAATGTAAGGGTCATTTAAAGACAGGTAACAGCTTTTTCTTGATCCGGTCTCTGGTGCTGAGACACTCACCTTGAAGAAGCAGCAGAAGTCATGCAGGGAGCTCTTGGGCCCCAGGAAGCCCCAGGCCAGAACAGGGCTAATCTGTTCACACACAGCATAGAAGTGAGAGATGAAGCCGTCCGGTACCTGAGTCGGGTTACAGGAAAGGATTATGCATTGGTTTTTATAAAACAAATTTTTGAAGTAAAACTATTAAACACTCATTCAGATTTCTGTGTAATAAATAACACGTAAATTAGTGTCTATAAATTACTAGCAAATCAATCAGTTATGGCAACTAGTGCTAGTGTTTGCAGCCCTAATCTCTGAGCTCCAAGATGAGTGATAGGAGCTAAAGCAGCAATACTGTGTACAGTCCTGCTCCTGTACCTTCATGTGCTGCCTCTTCTGCTTCAGCACAGACCAACAGCTTGATGCCACCGCCTGTAAAATGCATTAAGATTAATCATCCGCAAAAAGCCTAAACAGTCATAACTTCAGTGAACAGATGGGACGGTTTTCCTCACCGTTTCCTTGAAGGAGCTGTTCAGCCAGCGGTTGTTGATCACATTCTGGATTGAGATCGGTGGATTCTCCAGGTCCTCAAATGAATCTATCAGGATGAAGTCCAGCACTATGTCATAAAAGGTCAAGTGCTTCACCTGGTATTTAAAACAAAGCGAGAACAATCAATAATCGATTATTCCATATAGGATCCAATAACAAGTCAGAAATGATTCTGTATGAGTTTTAGAATTTAAAATTATTAGTTGTCCTCTAACCCCTCGTGTGGCCAGCTCCACCTCTGTGTTTTCCCAGTGCTCTGTGTGCTCCAGGAAGGACATCATTTCCTCATAAACCTCCTCAAATCTCTTTGGGCTCTGCAAACCACACAGTAAGTGTTAGAAGGGAAGACAAGACCTCTTATCTTACAATTACTACCTGTGGCTTCAGTCTCACCTTTTGTGCTTTAACTATAATTGAAGACAGTATTTTCTTTCCAGTATCGGTCAGAAACAGTCGGGTTGTCCTCTCAGACAAAATGAGCTGGGGACAAAATAAGTACAGGACTTTGTTTCAGTCGAGAATCAAGCAAGCAATTACCTCCATTCATTGCTTATTTGTTGTTTTAATTAAGTAAATATATAAACATTTATTTACGAAATAAAAACTATACTAAAATTAGGTTTGGTAAGAACATTCATTAATATATTGGGAGGAGTATTGGATCCAATTCTCTGGAATTCTATATAGTACCTTTAAGGAACGTAACTCTTTAACGTTTCCAAAAAATCATGTTGCACCAGCCAGAACAACGTCAATAGGTTTACTGGTTCACTGTTAATAGGAATTATTCTGTACCTGACACGCCTGCCGCACACAGTGCAACTTGGCCAAGAAATCTAGGTCCCCAAGACACTCCAGCATTTCAGTCCTGACAATAAAAGAAATGGAAAAAAATTAAATGTCTTCAGATAACACAGAACAATCATTTGTTGTTAAATGGAAAAGGCTTCAACTTGTGAAGGAATCCCCACAAAATCTGGTCTGGGGGCAAAGGTTCTTGTATGTTACACTAATTTACTAATTTATTTACCGCAGCACCCTGCACGAGATCTTGCCCTCCTCAGCCATCCGTAGGGCCTCCTCGTAGAAAGGATGGTGGCCCACAGCAAAGATGCTCCTAAGCTCTCTGTGCTCTGACGGCTGAGACATAGACAGCACAGGTAAAAAGGGTAATTATGGAAATATGAATTTCTAACCTGGAAAATAAGATTCAGATCCTGAAATGAAACATTACAAAACAAAGTCCTGCTCCTATAATTCTTGAAAGTGAAACAAACAAAAAAAAGCTTTCTAGTCTGATAACAGACACCAATATCTCAAGAAGTATGCATAATATATAAATACTAAAAACTTAAAACAGGAAATATGAAGGCAAAAACAGAATCTGATAGAGTTTCATTGCTTCCTCTATATTTTTACTGCTAAACGTGTTTAAGAAAGAAGATGCTCAAAGTTAATCTGACGTCTGTTAGTACAAATATTAAGGAGTTAAGAGTCTTCAGAATATTTTGAGGAATTCAGCTTGCAAAGCCAGTACAGCTGAATGTCCACAACTTAGGTTTGAACACTAGTGGTTTGCCAGTGAGTAAGGGTTTCAATCATTCAGTGTTCCTTGTTTCCTGCTTAAAAAGTCAGATCACCTATTGGTAACATTAATTCATGATTTAAAGTGATGACAGGACATAAAGAAGGTGCCGTCAGTGTGTCTGCTCTCTACAGGATGGTGGACAAACAGGCTTTAACACTGCAGCCTGTGCCAAAAGATTGTCATAAGAGAAGAGGTATCACTCGGTTTTCAGAACCTCCCAGTTCCCTGCCACCAGAGTATCGCCGGTCAGTCAAAACAAGGCTGAACAGCTGGATCTACGGCTGTAGGCTGGTGGCTTAATAGACAGGTGGGTGACATAATGGAGGAGGATTGGGTTGTTAGGATAGACTGGCTAACAGAAACCAGGGATTTCAAGTTAATGGTCTCGGTGTGGATGGACTAAGCCTGTCCTGATGGTGATCAGGTCTCCATCATGTTTGTTTGGATCACCAGCATAGTTATTCGTAACTCTCCAAAAGACTGATGTATGCATGTGACATAGTGCATGTGTATTTTAAAAGGCACCAATTGACATGCATGAATAGTGAAATGGTACATTTATACTTATTGTCAACATAAGCAGGCTTCACTTTGCGGTTTTTGTTTTGTGGAGTTTTATTTGGTAGAAACATGAGATCCAGAGTCAAGTTTAATGCTCCTCTTACCTCTGCAGCAGAAACAAAAGAGTCAGTGGAACCAATGCTGAGGGTGTCCCTCAGGAAGGCTTCTTCCAGCTCCTCTCGGAGCAAAACGCCTGCCGTTTTATCTGGGGAAGAAGAAATATCCTGTTCACACAACCATAGTGTCACTTTTTAACGGGAATGTAAAGCACTCTGAAAATGTAGTGACAGCAGAATCCACACCAGCACAGCTTTAAAGAATGCAGTTCACAAAGGTGCTGTATGAGTTTAGATTACACTGTGTGGATGTGGCTCTTTTTCTGTAACTGTCAAGAAAACTGATATCATACTGTATGCGTGACTCACCCTGGCTGTTGCTGTTGTATGAGGGCTCTGACATTCCCAACAATCCCTCAAACTCCTCCTGGAGGTGGTAAGCCCTCTGCAGCAATGACTTCAGCCTGTAGATGAACTCTGCACTGATGACATCCTGAACAGACACACACGCACATAAAAACAGGGCCCAAAATGTACCTTCACCTTTATATATTATATAATACAATTATGGGCGAGAGATCTGTCTACAGATCTGATATTAGATGATCAGATTGATGATCTACAGAAAGATGTGACTACATGGCTCAGTTGCATGAAGACAATTCTGAAGCAGCAGACAAGATAAAAGTTACAATAATGCACTTGCCAATCCTGTGATCAGCTGACGCTCCTTTTGGGATTTCAGTTTTTGTTATTCCAACTTTAGAGCAGAATGTGGATTTACCTACTTGAGCCCAGATAAGTCGTATATAACCAGACACATTAAAGATTAAGGCTCCTGACTATGTAAAATCAATACAATTTGATCCAAGTATCCAACTAGTAATGTAAACTGACTTACAAAAGATGCTTGCTGGGACAGAGATTTTACTCAAAACATCTTCTTAGACCTTTCTTGAGAAACTTGTGTAACTTGATTTTTAAACAGCTTTCTACAGAGACAACACTGAGAAAGGAATATCTTTGACAAGACAGAGCAGCAGACTGGAAATATGTTTGGGTGCACAGGCTTAACTATTTGACCTCCACCAATTCAAAACCCTTCAAAAGTACGTCTCAGAACCAATGAGTTAGCTTCTTACACAATCCCAACTCTCTGACGCTGGTGGGCTGTCAAAGAGCCGGTTATTCGTACACGGTATGTGTCAGGCATTTATAGTGACCTGTAGTGGTGCAGTGTTTGTGGGCTGTGTGCACCTCTCAGCTTTCCTCTGGTTTAAAAGAACAGAGTGCGTGGACAGAAGATGTTGGCAGAACTTCAATCAATACACCACCTCTTGAGACTCAGGCATAGAAAGATGCTGTCAAGTCATTTCATCCAGTGAGAGGGAAAAATAATTGATAGAAAAATAACACAAAGTCTTAGAAAAAACAAATTTAGTTCAAAGGGAATTTATATCTTTTAGTGGATGTTTGTGTGTTTACCTCCATGCTCTGTTCAGCAATAGCATCTCCAGATTCTGTTTTGACGGAGGCACAACTTGCATCGTCCTCAGTCTGCTTGCTCCTGAATGTCAATGCCTCCTCCCACCGATGTAGTGCCTCCTCAAATAAATTCAGACCTGCAAAGACACAAAAAAAAACCCTTCTGAATCCTCCAACACAACCAATAACTCAAACTTTCACAAAAACACTGACCATTACAAGGATTTCAAGCAGTTCTACGGGAAAATAAAGTCATGTATTGAGTAGTTCATTCTTACTATGAACAGAAAGGTGACTTAGTGTACAGCAATACTTACCCATCAGGTACAGGTTTTCAGGTGTGGCAACTGGCAAGTTGACGACACTGCAGGTGTCAGCATCCTCCACTCTGTCCCAACAGGTGGATTCATTTGCACAGGTGCTGCTGCTGGATGAGTTCATGCTTTTCAACTGCAAAGAAAGCAGTTGAGGTAATAGCATCTTACTGAAAACACAGAGTTATGTATAGAGGACATGACATTGCGTAGTACTGGCTCGACTCTGAATAGCATCTGCCGCATTCTATTTGCCTGGCAGATACCAAAAAGTGACATGAAAACACTGCAAACCACCGAATGGTCAGAGAGAAGCATCACTACCACAGATGTCTTAATCTAAACCAGACTTCATTTTTCCCAGCGTTTTTTCATCATGCTGATTTTTAGGTTATTCTGAAAAAGAACACTACTACGCAATACAAAAGCAGCTATAGATCAGCAAAATGTTACTGCAACTTTTTGGTATACATGTTTTATTTGCCAATGACGTGCACATAAATTTGCAAAACACCTGAGTTCCTAAATTGTATAATTACACAACTCTTTGTTTATAATAAATCCTACCTATGGTTCACATTCATTATCTAAAAATGCTATTTGACCACATGGTTCATTTATCACAGTTTAATCTATGAAGAAGTCACTTATGTGATCTTGAGACAAACTGACATAAAAGTCGAACAAGGTCAGTCTGGGAAATTAATCTTAATCAGCACTCGTTTGTGCATTTTAGCAGAATGTGAATGACAAAACACAGGTAACAAAAACTGCAACAGTTCTGTATATTTTAAATAAAATTTGATGTCTTTTGTTTAAAACAGAAAATCATTTAACATAAAATCTGAATAAAAACGAAACCCCACAATAAAACTGTCCCTTAGGCTTACCGAAGATAGGCTCAGCACAGACCCAGATTGTTTTCTGTAGTCTCCAGTATTTAGGATCAGACCAGGGGAGTAGTCATCTTTGGAGCTGACGGTGATGTTTTCACTCGTGGTGTCTGTGCGGACAAAGATGAAAGGTGTAATGTTTAAGAGGAAGATCAGAATTACACATGCCCCATTTGCCAATTCAATATGCGTAACATATGTTAAACACGTGACTGTAAGTAAATCTTTCAGGAACATTCACAGCTTTAATCACAAACAGAACTGTGGGATTTCTGCACAATCACAGGGTTCACAGAATCCAGCAAGGCCAAAGTTTAAGAAAAGGGAACAGTCAAATACTGCAAAAGCATTTAAATGTGTTAAGTGTTTCACACTTTATTTTGAGTGCTGATTATAGAGTTCACCCTATTTGCTCATTTCACCCCATCTAATCCAATCCATCTCTGTTAATATCTTTTTATCTTAAAATCCTAAATTAGTTAAAGCACTTATCTAAAGCTGTTTGCTGATCACTGTAATAACATAACACTTCAGCATCTTAGCTACCTCTTTAAATGAAGATCACATGCTAGTAACCTGCTGCAGGTTGTTGGGATAAAGAAAAACAAAAAAGAAAGATCACAATGTCAAGAAGCCTCACTGTTCTCTGCTGTGGCGGGAGGGAAGAACTGCAACCCAGTCTGCTCCCACTGAGGTGAGAGAGCCTTCTTTCGGCCCTTCCTCCTCTGGAAGCGGCGTGCAAGGAAGAGGAGGGAGATGGTACCAAAGGCAGTGACAGCCACCAGCTTCTTTGTGTCTGTGCTGACATTTACCTGGAAGACAGATAGAGGGAAGAAGCAGCTAACTGCATTAGAAATAAGCCCTGAACAGGCTGTGCAGTGCAAAAAAACTGAAAAAAAGTCTTAACACTTAATGTCAAATTAACATCACATTAAAGATAAGTGTTCCAAAGCTTTATTAAGATTTTAAAAAGTGCACCTGGGACTGGATTATTTATTAACTTCAGTAATATGACCACCAAAAAGTACCAACGCTGGAATAAAATAACAATAACAAATCAAGCACAATACTTGAAAGCATCAATTGCCAAGGTCCACAACAGGACCACTGAGAGTCAAGTTCCAGCATGTCAGTTTACAAAAGTTATCATATTGTTCTTTCTTTAAAAGAAAAGCTGCTGAACGGGCTACGATTATTCAGCAGCGGCACAGGTCTGCAGTATTTTCAAGCTCTGTCTGTTAGTGCCTAGCATCACAGGCCACACATGCTCCAACCAAGCCTAATGATATCAGATCTGCTACGTGACTCTGGCCACATAAACACCTTCCATGCATCCTGCTACACGGAGCCTCACTGAAGGAAAATTCCAGTTACCATCCTGAAGGTCACAAATATCAGAAAAATACCTAAAAAGTTAGCATGCATAGATGCAATATTTATTCCTATCAAGTACTGTTAAGGACAGCAGTGCATATTTTTTTACTTTGCCCACTTAATAAGTAATATATAGGCTAGTAAAAAGCTATTTAGAGAAACAACAGAAACAGGAATGCAGCCAAGTAAAAACAGGCCAAATGTGTATTAGTAACATCAGCAATGTTGCCTCTCTCGTGGCCAAGAGATAGAGACCTGTAAGAAATCCAAATATTAGTGGTTTATGAAGTCCCAGAGCTTTTTACACACCCTCACCTGTGCCAGGGAACTGCAGACAGACAGTGGCAGGTCAACCATGCGGAGGGCAGCAGTCTTAATAGACAGCTGGGAACATGTGAAGGTCTCATTTGTCATTTTGGCAGTCTTTCCATGACTTGGCAACTCTCTTACCATCACCTGATCTCCTCATCCCTGTTCGGCTGGAGCTGCAGGGGCAAGTGACATGCAAGGGTTTAACCTTGAAAGACTGGGAATTGGGAGGGGGATATAATTATTACATAAAGCCTTGAACATAGAATATGTTGCGCTAGAAACAAGGCTTGCCTAGCTGCAATAGAGTTGGGCAAATCAACAAAATTTGTACTATTAAAATGATTTATTATGTATAAATAATTACTTACATGAAAATGACCATGAAAGAACTGGCAGACTGTGAAATATATGTAAATTACGGACCAACAGGACTGAAAGTGCACAGTAGTAGGTGTGATAAAAACCTGACCTAACATTGTATGCATGTTTAAACAAGTGGGCAGACTAAGAACATCAGTATATTATAGGCTTTCGCGCTAAAAGCTTAAATATCTTCTGGTTGAAGCTTCTCAAATGAAATGATTCCCCGCTTTAAATTGTTATTGCAATGCCCTGTTTTTTTCCCCCACAAACCCAAAAATATTCCGTTTAAAGTCACAAACGCAAGCAGCAAAGCCTCCCATTTGTAAAGCTGGAACATGGAAAATTGGAGCATTACTTTTTCTTCATTTCAGAATATTTTGCATGATTTTCGACAAATCCATTAGGAGATTGTCAAACACAGTTTGTATTACCTACAGAGATATGTGCTTGAAGGTGTGGCTGTTTGAAGGGGGCTAAGAAACGCGTCCGGTTACTGGTCATTTCTTTCTTTCACTACTCAACTTTACCAGAGAGGCTGACACACCGAATGAATGAAACAACTAGTAATATCTATCATAAAATGAGTAAGGCTCAGCAACTTCTTAAGTTTTCAGCGTTGACAAGAAAAAAAAGGCATGATTAAAAGCAACACCCTGGGTGTTAGTCTGTCAGCGCATGGTCAGAAGGAAAACAACGGGGGTCCTGCTTAAAAAGCTAATCGCTAACTTAGCTATCAAGGCTAATGACTGCTAGCAGGGTTAGCTGAATCTGTTCAAACAGCCTGAATTAAACAGTCTACCAAAGAGTCATCAATACGGGCAGCTATCTTCTAACTGGACGTGACAAACATGAAGTAGAATGAACGTTGCCGTACCATTTTGAAATTACTTCCACGGCCTCCAGTAACTCCGCCGGTCCTCCAACTGACCTCACCTTTGCCGAATGAAGGACGATAACAGCACGCGTCCATCTAACGTGATTTTCAAAATAAAGGCAAGCTCCCGGTTTTCTCCATGGGGTTTTTGCGCCCCCGCTCGGAAGCTTAAAAAACTACAAACCAATTAAACGTTTTTTACAGCATTTTTTGACGTAGAAAGTAGAGAAGAAGTTGTGAATTTCAGTATCGAGATAATTCACATAGTCCAGATGTTGCCTACCTTGATGTATAAATCCCAGGGACCCCAATTGCACTAAGTTACTTTGCAAAAGTTTTAGGCAATAATTTAAAGTGTGGGTGCTTTCAAAAAAGTAAATACCATGAATAGTTTTATGAGTTAACTTTACAAAGGTGCAGTAAGCATAAAACACACTTTAAGTTCTCCTAGGTCATCTACTTTGCACTGTCTCCGAGCATCTTGGAGAATTTGCACCAGTTGTAGGAATTAGGCGACTTCTGTATATCATTTCATGCAACCCCAATTTGTGATGTGAGTGATGAAGAAATCAGGGCTCTCCAATTATACTGAGTAATTTATAAGCATCTAAACATGCCTTAACATTTCTCGCAGCACTGCACATTTCTCCTCATTATTTCCACAGATAAAGAAGCTGATTTATATTAAGAAAAAAGAACTGCTGATGAAAACAAATACAAATTTTGAATACATTTATTGAATGAATGTACGAATAAAGAAATACGTGGTTTAAATAAATTTTCTCAATAATCTCAAATAATCTCAAACTATCTCATTCATGGTTTCATATGTATATGTATATACTCCAGTTATATACCCCAGTTATATAACAAATATAAGGTAAACATTTAACTTATCTAATATCTTTGACTCTCTAATTTATAAATTTTTTAAATGATAGAAAACTAAAGTAGTTTTAAGTTTTGCAACAAAGACTTTCACTTATCTATCAGATATCAGATACTTATCAGATGTCATCTGTTGTTTTTTTAATGGGTCTCCAATTTTTATGATAAGCTAGGCTTAAAAACGCCACTGATGCCCCATGGCACAAATGCATTTAATGAATAACTCACGCAGATAAAGATTTTATTGCTAATGGTCGAAAGACAAAGCTAATTAACGTTGATTACTATAGTCAGTGGTTTCAGAGAAGCATAAAAGGAAGTAACGTAAAATCAGATGTGATGTTTACAGTAAAAAGGGAAGGGTTTGTTTTATTTTTTAACCGGAAATGGGCGGAGACAGTCGTAACGTTAGCAACCACGCTGAGCGACGGGAACAGTTACCGTTGACCTGGAGGTTTGCTCTTTAAAATGTGTTTTTAAATACAGACTGAACCTGTCATCTAGATATCAGGGACAATTGGATTCAAGAGAAACGTTGTATCTTGCAGGTAAGGGTCTTTGATATTTTCCTTGGACGCTAACTAACCTAGCTGCCGCTCGCTGACTGGTGAAGTCACTGTGGGATCGTCATGTAATAGAGGAACGTTAGCTGGCTAACATTAGCTGGCGAGATCGCTGTCAATAATAAACCACCTAAATCTGCATATTCTTTTATGTCGCTAGATTCAACCCCAGTTGGCTTTGTACGCTGTCACGAGTGTTATTGCTATTGTTAGATTGCAAAATTGAGCATTAATTAGACGACCAATTACAGGCGATAGGCTAATGCTAACAGCGAAAGATGCTAGTCAGCCCGTGACGCTGTCAACGCCTCGTCTGGTTTTGACAGCTCATTTAGAGCAGAGGACAAGGCCAAAGCCTCACAGCTGTAACTTAACCGGTCCTAATCTGCCATAAACTTAATCGACTACTTAGCTGAAAACCTGGGGCGAAATATTCTCACAGTTCCTAAAAGGTTTTCAAACTCCGTAAGATAAACTGCCAGGCAACGTTATACTTTTAACATATTTGCTAATGGGCTGCTTGCTAAACGGTGCTGTTCGAGTTGTTAGATTGTGAGGTTAGATATTCGTTTTTTTGCAGTATTGATGTATTACAATTTAACCTGTAATTGAAGGTAAACGAATAACCGGGCACTCAAAGTGCACTGCCTGATTTGGGTCAACGCCCCACCCTGGATCTTGGTTGCCACCTCTTTGTGCAGGTTTAACTTTGAATATCCTGCATAGATACGTTTGTGTATGTTGTAATAGCAGTGAAAGGATCCAGATGGTTTGTGATGGTGAAAGGGTGACGATGGGTTTCCAGCCTTACTCAATGCTTACTGGGGGTTTCACTGGCTAATTAGTTCTACTAGCTTTGTTAATGGTTGTTTACAATTGGAAGCACATGGAGTTTGTTCATTTGACCTTTTGAACTGATGTTCTCTAAGTTCAGGGCTATTTTAGGAGCCTTTTAGAAGAAATAGATAAGTTATGTAAATTAATCTGATAAGATAGTTTGAGCTCCAAGTAGACTCGCAGATAAGGGTGAAATGGATCTGACTTTGGATAGATATTAGAATATAGGGTGTAAACAATAGATTTAATTTCAAAAATGGATTTAAAGTTTTTTTTAGAAACATTTTCAGTTTTATTAATTTCTTAAGTGAAATCTCTAAAAAGTGAAATCTGTTATTTGCAAGAGTATTTAGGGCCATTAAATCAGTACATTTTAGGACATTGTTGGCCACACCTTTAGTGAAGTGTGTACAAGCCTTCTTTTGTCCGTATACAGGCAGTTTATTCAATTCATCTTGGCAGATATCAAGCTCCATCACTTTGGATGGAAAGCGTCTGTGAACTGACCTCTTCAGGTCTCTCCACAGATGCAAAAAGGATGTATGTGATCAATGTTTGGAGTACCACAGCTGCTGGTCATTTTCTCGATTAACTGTTTAGTCTATAAAACTTTGAAAAATGTTCGCCATATATAGAGGACAATATGATGTAATTCAATTTATTGTCTTGTTTAACCAAGAGGCAAAATACTAAAATAATGCACCGTATCAATTTCCTATATTCTAAAATAAAAGTCAGTGTCTTACATTGAAGCTTGAAATTGTTTTGCCTGAAAAAGGCAAACGGTTGACTGATAATTAAATTACCTGCAAATTATTTCAGCTGTAATTATAAGTCTGCCTTTTATCTACAAACATGCACCATTGTGGACTATTAAATGAAAGCAAATGATCAAGTTCAAACGAATTTAAAACATATTATAACCTTATATTATGTTCATAGTTTTAAATTTTCTTTCTAAAATTCGCTTTTCTTTAAACATTTGCACTTGTCATCCATCTTCCATGTTTTTTTGCAAGCCAACGTTGTGGCCTAAAGGTAGATGGTGTATGCAATGACACTCTGGGCGAATGTTTTTCACCATGTGGTTGTGGGTGAAATTGCCTGGATCACGCACAGCCCAGTAAAAAGCTGTGAGCTGGACATTGCTTTCATCACCCTATTGACACCTGAACGCTCCTCGAAGCCAAAAAAATGTCAGTGTACAACCTCTAACAAGCACCTCACTTTTCAGCCTTGCCTTACAGTAGGCTCAGTGGTTGCATATCTAATGTTATGATGTTTTGTGAGCAGCAGAAACATTGACATACCAAAATTTCAATCTCGATGAACACTGCTCAAAAGGATAAACATAGTCATTATGAGGTTTTTTTTAAAATAAATTTTATTATACATTTACAATATTATAGCTAAACAGTAAATTATTAATAGCTGTAGTGGTTCCTGCAGTAAAACTGCTAGTTGATAAATACTTTGTCCATATAGTTTAAGTCGTGTGCAGTAAATGCTTTCACATTCTATATACTTTTACCTGTTCTTTCACATGTTTGTTTTCAGTCATGCTGTATTTTTGTCAGATGTACATGCAGTGTGAGAGTGTGACCTCTCATGGGCATGTACATCTGACAAACACACAGTTCTTTAAATACAAGGACACTTGACAGAGAGACCCCAAGTAATCGCTGTCTTCTTTCCCTGTACAGGCACATCCCTATCTTAGGCAGTGCCTTAGCCTTGTTTCCTTTTGTGGATGCGATGGGTCTGTCGCCTTCTAAAGAAGCCTTGTTATAGAATCCACAAGTGTTTTTTCACAGGTTAGAATGTCAGTTTTGTCACAAAGCTGACCAATTAGTTGGTGCCCATAGATTTAGTTTTACTAGTTCAAACAATAGACATATAGAGTAAAACTGGCTATAGCATCATATCCCCAAATGAATGAACCAAAAAGGGCAGGTCAGTTTTATTTTATGTATAAATGAGCTACTAGCCACAGCTACTGACTATATCATTAATTCAACATTTCTGCAACTCATCTCTACTGACTGAGTACCCTCAGCAGTGGATGATGCACACAGTTTCTGTTCTGGCTGTCTGGATATGGATAGAAATTCACTTATCCATTTTACCACCACTAAGGGAAATGCTCTGCATTAGTGGTGTGTCTTTTACTTTCATTTCAGTGTTTTTATTGCCAATAGACAAGGGCAGGCTTCTGATACCAGACTGTAATGTTTACATGCACAACACACAACTTAGATACTACTAGAGAGCATGTAAAGGCACTCTGTCGCTCTTTCAAACAGAGGTATAGGGCTACTTCAGAGGTACGATCCATTTGAATGCTGTTATCAGTGACAATAAATATTACTACCCACATGACCCATGTTTGAGCAAAGCCTGTCTTATTTGTTGCTGTCTGTCGGAATAAAATCACTGGTGTAAGGAGAGAGAGAAATATTTCTGAAATCACTGTTTGAGCTGTGTCAGTAGGCTGTTTGCAGAAGATTTGCTCAAAATTATTCTACATTTAATAGAAAATCCCACTGCACTTTCGACCTTGTCAACACAAAAGCCTCTTATGGCCTCACAATTCATACAATACCGGTTCCACATGACTTGTTAACAGATGTGGCGTGATGCTCTGCCTGGCATGCTAGAGGTTGATAATAAGGAAATTGTCATTCCTAAATATTAGGTCATCAGATACAGTCAGACAATAATGGTGCTTTATGCAGTTGCTTTCTGTATAAACTGGCCATGTAATGTAATCTGATCTTCACCATAGTCCCAATTATCAACAAGCACCAAAATTCTGAGCTGATAAAACACAAATAGTCATGATCTATAATGTTTTTATTGATCACACCTATTAAACATACAGTACTTTTTTCATTATCACTATGTAAAGGCAAAAGTGTTTAAACTGGTTGAACTCCCATTGGCAGCAGTGCCTTTAAGCAAGCTTTTCCTGTAGCTGTGGGTTAGACCTGCACAATGTTCACGAGGAAATATGGGCTTTGCTTCAGCTTAGCCATATTCTTATGATGTCTGGTGTGAACAGCTCTCTTGAGGTCATTCTACGCATCGCTATTGGGTTGAGGTGGGGGCTCGGACTAGGCCTCTCCAAAAGGAAGTGATTATGGCTGTTGGGTGTAGATGGGTGGACAGAATGTTTGAAGAGGAAATCTGCCGCATGATATGAAGTGTGCAAAGTCTGGAGGAGGTCTGAGCATTTTTTTTTTGAAGGCATTGTTTGTGGTGTGATGGTGACTCGGGTTACAGTAGCCTTTGTCCTGTGTGCTCTTCTTTGGATATATCACCTATCATGTGTCAAGTATCAGGGGTTGATAAACAGGAAGTCACCTGACACAAAAGGCAAATTGGCAATTAAATAGTGTGTTTCTTCCCCTCCCTTGCAGACTTGGTGAGAGATGCCGGCCGTGTCCAGCTGTGACTGCCCCCACCTGGACTGTGTGGGGGAGATCACCAAGGAGGAACTAATACAGAAATCCCATGTGAGACCCCTATCCCCCCTTTGATGCTGCCCTGCTGTCCTACCTATAATTTAGTCATTGAACTTGTTCAAATAGCCCATTTTCTGTCATCTTCATCTTGATTCCACATGTGACTTTGTTTGTGTATGTTTTTCTAGGGCCAGTGCCAAGACTGCAAAGTTGGAGGACCAAATTTGTGGGCATGCTTGGAGGTAAGATAAAGGTTGCCGGCAAAACAATCAAACAAAAAAAGCTGTTGCTTGGATTGGTTGAACAACTCTCTCCTACCACTTTTTAACATCGTTTTTTATTTTATTTTATTTATTTTTTTGTCTTTAGAATGGCTGTGCTTATGTAGGATGTGGAGAATCTCATGCTGACCACAGCACTGTCCACTCACAGGTGAGAGATCTCAGACCTTAACAACTGTCTTGTAGCTGGGAAACAATAATTACATAATATTCAAGGGAGAACAAGACCACTAAAATAAAAAGTCTAAAAGTCTCGACTGACATGTGGCATTAAAAAAGGGATTATATTAAAGCAAGAGTTTATCTGTGGAGACAAAGGAGGCACAGATGGCAGTCAAGGACAGAAATACCACTTCAGAGTCCCAGGAGCCATGACTTAGAATATAACTGCCTCTTGCGCCGCTTTATTTTTAAAATGTATTCTCTCCACGATCCAAGAGCCTGCACGTGCATCTTTTAGCTTTTGAAGTACATGCATTGTTAAAAACCATTAAGCCAACGCTCTGCGCCTACAGCTCCACAGCTAGTGCAATTTCAGCAGTAGATCATCCATTATTAATTGGAATTCCTTTAAAGGGGAGGGGGGATTCACTCATACTGTCAGTTTCATGGTTACAGTATGTACCCCTCCTGTTTGCTCTGAAGCTTAACTCAGCCTCCATGTTCTGATTGTTGACTAAGGCTTTTTCTCCAGCATGCAAGAGCCAAATGGGGTTAGAAGGAGAAATAAAAAAAAAAAGCAAACCCGTAATTTGCTCCGCCTAATGGTATCTGCTTAGCTGCTCAAACCATTGTCGAGAAAGAGCCTGTTACTGGAGCACTCCACCCACATTAAATATATCCCATACAGACCATGCTGGCAAAGAAATTGAATATTAGCAGAACGATTTGAAATGATATCACCAGTGAATTTGATATCTGTGACTTTATCTGGGACATCTGCCTGTCCAGCTCACCAGTAGCCTTTTATGCTTTTTCATCAGAAGCCATATTTAAATCTAGTATGAATAAAGGCCCTGCTTAATTAGTGTTTTGAAAGCCCTGAGGGAAGGGAAACATTTTAATGCCTTGGCTGTGCAATGAGAAAGACTCTTGTTGCAGTGGGTGTGATGCAGTAATTTTTGGGACTGAGGGCCACTGCTAGTCAAACTGAACATAAGTGTTGTGAGTAGATAAGACTAAGTGGTGTGGAGTTAAAATTTACAGCTAGGTCAGCTAATTTAGGAAGTTGAGGCTCCACTTCTGTGTGCACTTGTGGTAACAAACTGGGACATATCATTCATATGTGGATAATTTATTTTCACAACACTATGCAAGAAAAAAGAATTAGCCATTGGTTGTTGCTTGTCACCTACTGAGGACTAAAGGAGAGTCTTGACATTGTTCTCTTGTTATTTTGCAGACAAAAACCAGACCCAACCTGCTGCTTTATCAGGAGATCATGAAATCTAGTCTGGCAGCGCAACAACATAAATGTTTTTGCAGCATTTCTTTTGGCCAGAATATGTCTGACATGATCAGACAGGTTTTACCACATTATGTCCTTTTCACATGCACTATTCTCTGCATAAGGCAGCACTAAGGTTTGGTTTCACATGAATATAATGTTTTATTGAGGTGTAGTGTTGAGCCTTTTCACCAAACCAGATTTCCTAACATAAGTTTAATCATAAGAGTAGTTCATTGTCATACGGACCATTATGAAGGCTGGTAAAAATATTCTCCAAGCTCTATACTTCCTCATGAATAATTGAAATGAGGGAGTTTCATGCCCATGCTCATTCTGGTTCCCCCCCTCTCTGCCACACCTGCCCTGCTCCTCTCTGCCCCACTGTGTAAAGGCTAATGCAACCCTGATGAATAATGCAGAGTCTGCTGGTCGGGTGCTGCTCACATTTGGTGTCCTGTCAACTTGCCAGACAGCCAGTGTTTTTGAGAGCAGCAGTGGGTCAGCAGAACTTGGCCATGTCCTCCCAGCAGCAAAAAGTCTGCCCTGCAACCTCCTACCTTCACCTGTTTCCTGAGATACTTAGCGTTAGACCCACAAGCAATCACAGACACAGGGAGAGTGAGTGCTTGTTTTGAATGTCAGCTTCTTGAGAAACACATTTTAAAATTAAAAATTGAGATTTAGACTTTACCAATAGTTAGGAAAGTGATTTTTCAGAATGCATGAATATGTTGTAGAGCTAAAACCCATAAGTTATTTATTGCTAAGTCAGTTGGTGAAAATAGATTAATCATTTTATAACTTAAGTTATATATGCCAAAAAATACACCTTCTACTTCCTAATTGTGAGGTTTGCTGCAAATAGATTTTGACTTTCTGGTTAAACAAAACAAACCATTAAATTATTTAAAAAAGGAGATTAATATATGTTTGCTACTCTACTTTTATACTATATTGTCAGTTAGATTAGAGTTACCACATTGATTTTAGTTGCAGATGTAAAACTTTATTTACTTGATTGTTGATGGCAAATTTATCTGAAATCATAGCTGTAAAATGCCAGGTTTTGTTCCTATTGTAAGGATTGTAATGTAAGAATGATCTGAGAAGTTCTCTTGAATTTCTTTTTAAAATAAGAATTAGGGATTACTACTCCTACTAAATCAACATTGCCAATAATGATAACATTATTGAATGAAATTCAACTTTTTGTCAGCAATAAACAGTGAGCCATTGTAGAAGGACATCAGTAACAGAACAGAAAGAGTGGGCGTCTGAAATGATCTCATTTTGATTGATGCTTCAGGGAATAAGGTTTTGTTTTGTTTAAATGTCAGACATCTGTCAATACACACCACAAAGCACATATCAGCTGTTCTTGGATAAATATTAACATTGTCTTCTTATTTTACTTTGTTTATACAGTCAGATGTGTTCACCAAATGTTTTCTTTAATAACTTTGTGTTCAGGAAACACGGCACAACCTGACCGTGAACTTGACAACGCTTCGAGTGTGGTGCTATGCCTGTGGCAAGGAGGTTTTCCTGGAGCGTAAATTGGTTCCTGACTCGTCCCATTCCAACAGCAAATCCCTTCCCTCACCAAAGAAAGCTGATCAAGTAAGAGCCAGACCTTTTGCTGTTTGTCATCATGTTTTATTACACAGGTTTATCTTTATAGTTTAAACTTGTTTCTTTATTTGCTGAGCCATAAAGCCAGTTTGATGATCGACAGTAAAATACAAAAAGTGTTAAGTTAGTACAAATAACATACCAACCCCATTTCCAGAAATGTTGGGATACATGTATAACATGTAAATCAAAAGACAAAGCAATAATGTGCAAATTATCTGAAAATCTAAGTAGCACAGAGACAACATATGAAATGTTGAAACTGAGAGGCTCATTCTTCTCGTATGCACATTTTGAATTGATGCCAGCATCACATCACATAAAGTTGGCGGAGGGGCAAAAAAACACTGAAAAAGTTGTGTAATGGTAAAAAATAAACACCTGGAGCAATATATTAAAACTAATGAGACTTGTTGGTAAAGGGTCAGCATCATGATCAAGTATAGAGGCATCTCAGGGAAGCTGATCTTCGGGCCCTCAGGGGCCTCTGCATTTAAAACAGACATCATTCTTAGTGGAAATTACTGCTCTGCAAACCATTGTCAAAATTTTACCATGCAAAGAAATAATCATATATAAACAAGATGATAATGTTGCACAAATGCCAGCACCTTCTCTCAGCCTGAGCTTATTGACAGACTGTCCTGTGGTCTGATGAGTCTTTTTGGAATTTACAGATGCTGCTTTCCCTGGGCAAAAGAGGAGAGGGCCCATCTTACTTGTTATCACTATACAGTTCATAGTGTTTTAATATTGTTGTTATTGTTGTTATTTGTATGTTGTATTAAAAACAATCAAATGTCTCTGTTTTAACATTGGATATGTAGTATGTACCTTTTTACAATCAAATCTAGATTTCAAATAACTTGCAAACCATTGGATTTTTTTCTATTTACATTTTCCACAGTGTCCTATCTTATTGTACATTATGAATTATGAATAACATAAACATGCTGGTTTATGTTGCTTTTTTATAGCATTGTTTTATGCATGATCACTTAGTTACATAACCACGTGCTCCCCTGTAACACTGACTATAAATACCTCCGATCTATCCTAAGGTACAGTTTGAACTGCCAGTCAGATTGAATGGTTGTTCATTTACCAGATAAGAGTTTTACAATGAGCGCTGTGTGCCGTTCTATTGCTCCAGGATAAAAGCAGGGCCCCTGGGAGCCCACCCTCTATGAGAGTGCCCCTTAATGGAGGCTGTGAAGACCTGGATATGGAAACAGAGGAGGAAGATGAGCTGCGTGGAAGAGGTCAGCTTACCCAGATGAAATATTCATCTTAAAAATAAATGGTTGATTTAAGGGAGTTATTTAGGTCAGTCACTGATATATTTCAAGCATTGAGTTATTGTTGAACAATCCACTTACATATTGCATTAGAACTGGTAGGCTGTCACAGACAAATATATAAAATATTTATCATAGTCAAGCCCAATTGTTTCCTGAAATATCAGTCAAAATGTCAACAAATATATTGGGGAAATGTCTTAATTGTAAATGAACACTTATTTAAAATACTCTAATCTCCAGTAACAGTTCTGCTGGAGTAGACTCATTGACCCTTCCTGTGCTGTCCTCTTAATAATTCAAATTTTATATATTTGTAGTTAGTGAGGTGACCAAAATGTATTCAATGTTTATCACTTCTTAACCCGAGAATGACAAAATTAAAATATGACAAAATTAAAACACCTTAAACACAAAAGTGCTATAATCAGCAGTTGAAAAGGTTCTGATTTAAAATAAAAGAAGCAGTGAATGAGTGTGTCAAGATAAGTGTTTTTTTTTTTTTTTTTTTTTAATTTCTTTTAAAAAGACCCTGACACACTTGCTAGGGCTGAAAAACCACTACCTCATTTTGTATCACTTTTGTCACTTCACCTCAAGTCTTCTGTTAAAAGTTGTACTTGGACACAACACAGAGACCACTGCCAGCATCTGAGGCATCATCAGAAAGACAAAAAAATGTAACTGAAACTGTTTTGTCATATGTTGCTTGACTTCAGGCCACTTGTGTGTTTAGCTCACATTTCAATGCAAATAATGTTTTCACTCAGTGTTGTGAGAAACACACGGGCTCATCCAGTGACATATGTTATGTTAAGCCTCATGCAGTTTTGGCACCAGTCACCGCTTTGGATATTTTTGTCACAAATTCAGATCATATGATCAGAGGGTGGAGTAATTGGGCTTCGTAAGACTAAGGTCTGAGGCAGAATAGGCTGCTCACACGAGGTTTTGAAGCCTACTCAAGTGGGTGAGCAAGAGTTGTAGGGGGCGTGTGGAGTAGTGATATAAGGCAGTAATATGACGTGATGTGAAAGGGACAGGTGCATGCTGTGTTCCAATGAGAGTTTAGTTATTGGGGTTTGGCTGATTTGGCTAACGGAGGCAGTTGAGGTGTTTCAGTCTGATCGCTGCTTTTTTTAAAATTATAAATCAATCATAAACATAACACGGACACGAACCATACATTTTTAGGTTCAGTCTGTCCTACAGTAGAACTTAGAGTAGAATTTATGGAACTTGGCTTAGAAAGGGATACAGTTGGGTAGATGCACTGAATGCGATGACAAAAACCGAGCCATCCAAGAAATTGCCTGGGGACTTCTGCAATAGAAATGTAGCTGTTGTTGGGTGGTCCAGGCTAAGACCTGGATGTTGGCCTAAAAGTATTCAGTGCAAAGATGCTTCCTATCTAAGGAGAGATTTGAATTTTTTTATAAATTAGAAAAAATGTCCAAAACACTTTTTTTTTTTTTCATTTCATAAATATCAGTATAATTAAATCAGATTAG
This sequence comes from Channa argus, assembly GCF_033026475.1. NCBI lineage: Eukaryota > Metazoa > Chordata > Actinopteri > Anabantiformes > Channidae > Channa > Channa argus. Next base: position 19,602,839 of record NC_090210.1, read on the forward strand.
TGCAAAAACCCTCCTCCCGCATGACTTTCATAGCTCCAATTTGTCAGAACATAAATACATGAAGGGGTAATAGAGCTCCAGTTTTACCACACAGCAACATACACTCGGTTTACAGCCACCAAACCACACTGCATAATTTTACCCCGCAGGAAGTGATTACAAAGAAAGAAACAAAGAATAACAGTGAATAAGACAAAGGCTGATAATATGATCTGATAATATTAGCTGTTGCAGGTTGGGATGAGGCAAAAATATCGAACTTTGACAACTCCTGTATAGGATGAATAAATCTCTGCTATTAGGAAAAGTAACATCCGAGTCTATTGAGCACAATTTCTGATTTAAAAAAAAACAAACAAAAAAACAAAAACAAAAAAACCTGCCCTCAAAATTTACGATTGCTTTTGCCTGTTTTAATTTCCCTCGTGTCCCATCTCCATCAGGCCTGACTGGACTGAAAAACATAGGCAACACCTGCTACATGAATGCTGCTCTCCAGGCCCTGTCCAACTGGTAAGACCTTGCCCCCTGTTTACCTGCCTTCTGAGCCCCCCCACCCCACCCACATCATCTCTCTAACTGTGCCTCTGTGCTCTGCAGTTCTTTCCTCATTTTACTTTCTGCTCATTGCTCAAACTTGACACCTGTTTCATTCCAGTAGACATTTGCTGTTTTATTCACTGCCTGTCTGCTCCTTGTTGACTGTGAGAAACAGCCGTGGTTATGTTCGTTTGGGAGAATGACGGCTGAGTGAAAATTGCTGCAGTGCACCATTTGAGATGGCGGAAATAGCCTTTTGTAGATCCCTGTAGGGTCTTCTGTTACAAATGAACTTTTTCCCCTTCTCATCTGCCCTTTCTTCTCCGCTGTTCTTTATCCGTTCACATATCTTGTTATATGTGTCTACTTTTACTGCCCTAGTCTGATGCATTATTTATGGTTTTATTGATTTGCAAATGCCTCTGATTCATTCTTTATGATTGTGATATGATTGTTGGTGTGCTAGCTTTAGTTGGGACTCTGCAGCACAGCCACGGGCTGTTATTGCTTGCATTCTACTTTTTCTACCTAGGGGCTGGTAAATTTTTAAATTAAACTGATGATGCCTTGTGTGGATACAAGTCAAAATGGGGGGGAAAATGTGGGTCAAAATTTGCAATCTAAATCACATTCCAAAAATAGAAGGAAGTGCGTTATGCAGCCGCAGAAGGAGGGATGTTTCAGGAAAATTTCCTTTGATGTTTGGTTGTGTGAGCGCTGTTTCTTTCGGTTTCTATCGGGTCATTATTCAGTTCGAAGGAATTTTCTCTTCCCAAGGGAAGGGAACATGCCATGCCTTATTCCTCCCGTGGTTTCTCTCTTTCTTCCAAAGTTTTGTACACACTGTATCCATCAAGTAAAATCGCTTCACCTGTTTCTCTTTTCAGCTCTTTTCAACGTCCATGAGCCAGTACCTCTGGGAATATGATTTGAGTGAAATATGAATTTAATCGAATAAATTACGTATAAATGCTGAACCTCAACTTCTTTGGATTGTTTTACCATTTCCTCATATTCTACTCTATGTGACTTGTATGAATGAAACGGCAAAAACATACAAAATTGAAGATGATTGCCTGATTGCTATAAAATAATATTATCTTATAGCCATCTCATTAATAAGAGTAGTCAAAGGCCTCTGCTTTTAAGTAAGTAATAATCTATGCCACTTTTTCCACTGCAGTCCGCCTTTGACGCAGTTCTTTCTTGAATGTGGTGGCCTGGTGAGAACAGACAAGAAGCCCGCGCTCTGCAAAAGCTACCAGAAACTTGTGTCAGACCTGTGGCACAAAAACAGGTAGGTGTTTTTCACGGTTTTGGTGGTTGTTTAAATCTTCCCTTCTTTGGCTGTGTTCACATTCCAGGTCTTAAACCTCAATTCATACATTTCTTTTATTTGAGTGCGATCATCATATTTCTGCAAGCAGTGCTGGGTTATAATATGTTAATTTTAGTTTGGCCTAAACAGAAGCTTCACCCTAAATTTCCAACAAATCTAAAACTTCCATATCTCATTTTACTATTGTCCCACGTTTAACCAAAAAAAAAAAAAAAAAAAGAGTTTTGACCTGGCTTCTTTGACGGTGGTAATATTGTCAGAGATTAGATATAAATCTGTCCTAGGACTGAAAATCAGATCTGAATCACTTTGGGACAAAAAGTGTGTAAGGTAAATGTAGAGCATTGAATCTTTCTCACAAGGCAGATTAGATATATGTATGATCCAGGGTAATGGAGTCCAATTAGAAGTTCACATTTCTATAGATCCTAATTAATTTCCTACTCTACATCATGTTAGACTTTTTAAAGATATCGTGTGTTATAATACCATTAAGAAGTCTGCATTTTCTCAAATTGCAGGCCCTCCTATGTGGTCCCAACCAATTTGTTTCAGGGGATCAAAGCCATAAACCCCATGTTTAGAGGATATTCTCAGCAGGTGAGTCACCCCAGATGTTAGAATAAGTTAGCAACTGAATTACATGAATGCATTTTCATTGTGTTAACAAAATCTAGACACACTTAAAATATGGAACCTTTTCCCCAGTTTGTGTTTTTTGCTTTTGCATTAGTGGTTGAGGCAAAAGAAGTTTGAACTGATAATTGTGGACAGTTGTAGTGATGTTGGAGTGTCTGACAATGTGTTCTGACGTGTAGTTAGGTTTTGCAATGAAACAACTTTTTAATAAATTTTTTAACAGATTACTATAATATAATAGGCCCAGCAGATGACACAAAAAGTGGCTTGTCTCTAAAAGTTTTATTTTTATTGAGATTTTTTTTGTGAGTATGAATTTGTGCTGAGTTGGCTTTATTATGGGTCTGCGGTTAAGTTGTGCCAGATCTTATAGAGTCCCTCTTTTTCTCTTCTACTCTATTTTTCTCGAAGCCCATTTATTTTCTACAAATAACATTTGTAGCACAGCTCAAATCATTTAGGACGGCAGACTTTCATTCACATGCAATTGCTCACACTATTTATAAAGATACATTTCTTGATTTGGTTCCCAGTGGTGCTTGGAAATAAAAAGATTTATGCATTTTTCTTGTATTTGTCCACTGTTTGCAAATAAGGGATTGGTAAGCCTGAATGAGGGAACCATCAAAGGGCCTGTTTCATCTTGGCTTGCCATAATGTTTGTTCAGAGGAGTTTGCTGACGACCATTCTGGGCTGCACAGCCTTGGAATTAGCATTGCTATGAATGAAGTTAACATTCCAAGTCCTAAACCGGGACGGTTCATCTGGCTTGAAAGGGAGATAGAGATGTGTGGGGTTTGTTAAGGATCATTAAGTATCAGATTTTGTATGCACTACTGGGATAAACAAGGAGGCATAGTGGCTGTTGTTTGTAACTTGGGAGCTTTGGGAAGCTTCGCCGTGACTGACAAACTTGATTATACTGAGAAAGAATTAGTGCCTTGTCATACTTTAATGTTCTGTTCGGGGAGAAGAAATAAGCAGTTTTTTGCACAGAGGCCAAATCCACTGCAAAACACTTTACCCACTGGAAATTATGTGCTACCTCCTCTAACACTCAAAGAGGTATTATCATTACTCTTTTTTTATGTCCAGGATTCCCAAGAGTTTCTGCGCTGCCTAATGGATCAACTTCACGAGGAGCTGAAAGAGACAGTGCCTGAGCCTTACGACCAGTCCAACAATATCACAGTGGACAACAGCCCAATAGAAGACAACCACAGTCAGTCAGACGACTTCCAGTCGTGTGAGTCCTGTGGTAGCAGTGAGCGCACAGATAACGAGGTGCAAGGCGGGAACGTGCTCATGGACGACACAAACGAGGCTGAGATGCTGATTCCTGAGCAAGATGAGATACAGGCCAACAGGGAGTGGCAGAAGGAGATGAACATGATTAATGACCTTTATCGCTCTGGAGTTCATGATGTTATGGGTGGAAGCTGTGGAGCAGATATGGACAAAGATGTTGACACCACCGCTGAGGCTACACCCATTATCAGCAGTCAAGGAGCCATCAAGGTTCAGGGCAGAACATCAGGTAATCATAAAGATACAAGATGCTGACCCACATTCCCTGTCATAATACGTTTTTCTGAAATTCAATATATTGATTTTATGGCTTTGTTATTCAGAATCAAATGTACTGTACTAAAACTTCATAAATATATAAAATCTGCTGATATATTATATTTGGCTTGTGGCCCCTAGATTCCTTTCCCGGCTTTCAAATGTCCAACAACACAAGACCACAGAGTCCAGTTCCAATGGAGGGACACATTCCTAAAATGTCCAGCAGCCCACCCAAAGCTGCCTCTGGCTGGCCCAGCCTTAACCCTGCACACAAAAAAGGTACTTATAGATCATTAGAGAAGTAGAATTGAAGTATAATCTAGATAGAGATGTGGAAAAAGTCAGGGTTCTTGTAACAAGTCTGGGTAATTTTATGCCTTTTCTATCTTTGCTGACGCCCTGTTGAAGAACTGTTCTAGCATTTCTCTGCCTTCCCACAGCAGTGACCACATTCTCTCCACCAAAGAACAAGCGTCAGAAGAAATACCGCAGTGTCATCTCAGATGTGTTCGATGGGACCATTGTCAGCTCAGTTCAGTGCCTCACCTGTGATCGGGTTAGTTCTCTAAAAACAAAATACAGTTGCTGAAAGGTTCCTACAAAAGGAATTTGATGGAAAGTGAATCGTGCTGCTCACTTCCACCACACTGTTTATGTATTTGTTGATCATCTTTCATGTCACATATCCTGATATGAGTTGTAATGAGCATAATTATTCCCTACAATGTGATACATACCATGTAAAGGACTTATGAAATGCATTGCTTCTGATCATTTATTACTGCTTGCATGTTCTGTGTTTATTAGGTATCTGTGACCCTGGAGAACTTCCAGGATATCTCACTGCCCATCCCTGGTAAGGAAGATCTGGCCAAGCTCCACTCCTCCACCCACCAGACCTCCCTGGTAAAGGCGGGCTCCTGTGGAGAAGCTTATGCCCCACAGGGTTGGATTGCCTTTGTCATGGAGTACATCAAGAGGTGTTTTTACATTATGAACCCTAACCATATTTCCAGTTTCACAAGAAGTAGATTTTTTTTTTTTTTTTTTTTTTACTTTAACTCTTGTGTGATTCTATATTTAGTTGGTTCTGGGGTCCAGTGGTTACACTACAAGATTGTCTCGCAGCTTTCTTTGCCAGAGATGAATTAAAGGGTAAGCAAGTGGGTGTAAAAGTGTTCTACCAACACAAACACTCAGATTGATGCCTTAGTAACAACTGTGCTGGTTGTTTTCTAGGAGACAACATGTACAGCTGTGAAAAATGCAAGAAGTGAGTATTTTATTTTTAGAGCCTTTTGTTGAATATTAAACAGGACTACTAATTTCACATTAATTTAAAAAGGGAAAAAAAATAGAGTTGAAATGATTGTCCATCTTCGACGTGTTTTTTTTTTCTCTTAGATTACGAAACGGAGTCAAATTTTGTAAAATGCAAAGTTTGCCGGAGGTACACAGACATCTCTATTACTTCTTTTCATGAAAGAATGTTTCTCTTATGTTTTCACACATTACATTTCTAAAATAAAACGACTTTGTCTGCTCTTTTGCTCCAGATCCTGTGTATTCACTTGAAGCGCTTCCGACATGAACTGATGTTCTCCACCAAGATAAGCACCCACGTCTCCTTCCCACTCGAGGGCCTAGACTTGCAGCCTTTTCTGGCCAAAGACGGCTCTGCCCAGATCACAAACTACGACCTGCTGTCAGTAATCTGTCACCACGGCACTGCCAGCAGTGAGTGGGCACAATCACTACCATTTTTTGCATCTACCAGTTGGCACATTGTGTCCTGCATTGGTTGGCCTGTAGGGAAATTTCCCACCTCCTTGTTAGGTTTATGAATGCTGCTCTAACACACTCTCTGCTCTGGTCCCAGGTGGTCACTACATAGCCTACTGCAGGAATGATGTAAACAATCTGTGGTATGAATTTGATGACCAAAGTGTGACTGAGGTGTCTGAATCCTGTGTCCACAATGCTGAAGCTTATGTGCTCTTCTATAAGTAAGCCATCATACTGCTTTGAAATTCATGATTTAACATTTTACTTTTGATTACTCAGTTGCAACAGTGATTAAACTGTGGTCTGTTCCTGTCATAGAAAGAGCAACGAGGATGCAGTGAAAGAGCGTAGGCGGGTGTCAGGTTTGTTCAACATAATGGAGCCCAGCCTTCTGCAGTTCTACATCTCTCGCCAGTGGCTTAACAAGTTCAAGACCTTTGCTGAGCCAGGGCCTATTTCCAATGATGACTTCCTGTGTTCACATGGAGGTACATATGACCACATAATTTTCTTACTGAAACCACACAAATGTGAAATTGACTCTGAGCAGGGATACTTTTCCTTGCCCTGTGCCCAATGGTTAGTGAAAAAAATTGTCCTCTGGGATTTCTTAATACAGCTTTTGCTTCCATCTTGGCCATGGATTTTTGATTTTGACAAAGACTGCAGAGTATTCCCTTCGCATAGCAGATTTCAAAAGGGGTTTTACTTCTATTTGTGCAGATGATCCTTCTTCCTACTATTTAGTAGTGATGAGGGAAGGATTCTAAAAGGGATTGTGCCAGTCAAGCTCTTTTCCTTTCAGGCCTGTATTCAGAGGGTCCTTGATATTGTGAAATTAAGTAGCAAATAATATACACTTATGATAAAGCAGGCTACAGTAGCAGCAGACAGTGTGTTTTTATAGTGAAGATAAGCTTAAAAAGCAATGAATAGTTTCTATATAGTTTCCATAATAGTTTTTTTGACAGATCTATCTTGAGATTCAATTTAGCCTGCATTTTGCCGTGTGTGCATTGTCAAAACATCAGATTTCTATAACAGCAAATTAAAAATAAAGCAGCAGATGACAAGTCCATTCTACACAGCTGCATAACAGTGGATCCCAAACTTTCCATTGTGCAATAAAACGGTGCCTTTCCATTAGACTTTTCTTGTTTTTAAAAAAAATACCAGTTCCCTTCTAGTTTAACTCTAGAGTTAATTAATCAAGTCTAATCTGATGTAACGCTGATGTCCTAATCAAGGCTATTTTTTTCTATACATCGAAAGCTCCCTCCAGAGCCACTGTCATCCATAAACAACAGATTTGTGCTGTCCATGACCAGTACAATAAAATATGAATATTGGATCGACTGTTCTTTGATTTTATCATTTTGAAAGAAAGGCAAAGCATGACTGGAGAGAGTGAATCAGTGAGGTCACCAAATTGCTAATTCCGCATATTTTTGCATTATTCAGCATTTTGGTCTGTTCGACATATAATGCTATCAGCAGTACTTCCAACGGAGTCTTGATCTCTGTGGGATCTCTACACACAACCATTAAAATGTTAGTGTCTGATGAATGTTTCAATGTGTTTTATCAGGTGTGCCACCAAACAAGGCCACATTCATTGATGATCTGGTGGTGATGTTGCCACAGAATGTTTGGGATCACCTTTACAGCAGGTACGCACAGTAGAGATTTCAGCTTACAGATGTACTGGTAATTTTAATTGTGTTTGAAAGTCCCATGGATGTACTGTACTACTGTTTCCTTTGTAGCGTTAGTTTCATGTGAGTTAACGTGAGCTGCTGCCTGCAGGTACGGAGGGGGACCAGCTGTCAACCACCTGTACGTTTGCCACACATGCCAAATTGAGATAGAAAAACTGGAGAAACGGCGCAAGTCAGAGCTGGACTTATTTGTCCGGGTAAGCGTTTTAACTGTATGTACGGGATCAAAACTGGGAGCAGCAAGAATGACAGTGTCTTTGGTCAGATATACAGTACGAATAATTGACAATGGTGTTAATATGAGTCATTGAGCCTGTTTTGAGCCAGTGCTCATGAGTTTGTATAGGCTTGTTCTTCAGTCTTTTTAACCAGTTGATAGGATGCATGTGTTAGTGCTCTTCACCCCAGCAGGAGATCAGAGGTGTGAGCCTGATGCAAGCCTTATCATTAATGCATTGGGACAGATGCAGCTGTTATTGCCTGGCCGGTCTGCCCACTCACACAATGGCTGTGCAGCAAGCGAGATGGATGATGTGTGTGTGTTTTAGTGTATAAAAGAAATGTCTTCAATAAGCTAAAAAGAAAAATGGGGATTGTGTCATTTCCAAAAAAGATTAAACTGGTGCAGTGTGGTGTTAGGACTCTTCTAATTATAATATCTACCAGAGAAAATTGATTAGGTTTTTCATCTCCTCTCCTCTCAATCCTTCCATCCCCACTTAATTTTTTTTGTCTCTCCCCCCCCCCACCCCCCTTTCTCCTTTCTACTCCCCATCCCTTTGAATCCTTTCTCCTCCCTCTTGTCTCTGCTGATCACTCCTCCCCCATTTCCTCTCCCTCTTCTCCCTCTGTAGCTGAACAAGGCGTTCCAGGAGGAGGAGTCTCCAGTGGTCATATACTGCATCAACATGCAGTGGTTTCGTGAGTGGGAGGGCTTTGTCAAAGGAAAAGACAATGGTAATTGGACAGAAGTCTTGCCTTTCCACCCCCAGTTCATTTTAAATGTCTAATTAAATGGTTAAATGTATCATTATCGACAGTTGGGCTTTAGTACCTTTTAGCTGGTTAACAGTTATCATGGGAAAGGTGATTGGATTTTGTTTGACATATATTTCTCTTCTAAAGCAAAAGGCTAATGTCAGGCCTATAGATTTCTCTGTATGAGTGAATATGGCAAAAAAAAAAAGCATTTTATACGGGAGATCCTTCTGTTACCAAAAGCTGCTCATGTTCAAAAGAAAGTGTGAAGTCCCATTTCTTCTCTTGATTTATCTTCAAAGAGTCCACTTTAGTCCCCTGAGTCAAGCTTCCCTCCTGCTACAGCAAAATGAAGCGTCAAAATAGATTTCATTTTTATTCCAACAGCTTCTCTTTTTTTCCCCTTTCTGTGCTTTGTATTGTCATATCTATTTATAACAGCTTAAATCTGGCACGTCTGCAAACGTCTCTTTTTTTTTTTCCCTCTGACTTCTGCTCCTCTTGTATTTGTTTTCTCTCTGTCGCAAGTGGGGTACAGAAATCGCTTTCAAAGTGTGACAGAAACATTTGACATTTGAACATTATTGCTCTTTGAAACAATTAGGATGGAGGTTACATCTGAATAAAAATTGTGCTGTGTACTGTATATTGATGACAACTATTTGACTTTGTTTTCTTTAAGATCCACCAGGGCCCATTGATAATTCCAAGATTGCGGTAAACAAGAATGGCCATCTAACACTCAAACAAGGTACAAACCAATATTTTTATTATTGAAATATTGTATTGTTATGTCTCTGCTTTTATATTCTACTTTAAGGATAAGCAGAAAATTGACAAATTATAACAAAAATTATGCATTTCTGTTGGAGAACTGCTGTTGATTGTAGTGGCACCTGAACCAATTTAGATTTTTGTGATTGATGTGTTTGTGTTTGAATGTGTGTATGTGTACTTGCATTGACCTGGCAGGAGCTGACTCGGGGCAGATCTCTGAAGAGACGTGGAACTTCCTCCATTCTATCTACGGTGGTGGTCCACTGGTGACAGTTCGGCCAAACATCAGCCATCAAGAAACAGAATCATCACAGTCAGAGGAAAAGATTGAGGTGGAGACGCGTTCTGTTTAATCAAGCGCTCAACGTGAAACAATGGAAAACATTTAGAAAAATGAAAAGCCTTTTATTTTGCACTTGACTTTTATTTCAAAAAGATTCAAGCAAAGGACCTCATCTTCACTGCTACATGACAGCTTTTGACAGCTGACAGAGGGAATTAACATGTCTAAAAAGGTTTGTCATGTTGTACAAATCTGTATAAAGGGCAATTAAATTTCTATTAGCAATGTAGTATTCATTTGTCAGGTTGTTATCAGTACCAAGCATTTAAAGTATGTGCAGCTAAAAATTCCACTGAATGCCATATTTTTTTTTTGTCTTTATCAAATGAGCACATATTGTTGTCCATGTGTCTTGTGTTTCTGATATTGATATATAAATCACAATACATCTTGCTGTAGATATATCACACATTTTTCCCGTTGTAAGAGAATAATGTTAAATAAATTGTAGGAGAGCAAAATGTGACACTTAAAGTGCTGAAAATCATAATGTTATGAAGGGACTTATTACTGACTGCTCTCAGGACTGAAATTTGTGTTTGCACTGTTCTGTAGACTACAAATTGGCATGCTCATGCAGATGTCAGGTTTGTATTTGAATGTACCAGTACTAATATTATAACGGTCAATATTCAGCACTGGGTTATATATATCAAACAAGGGAGTGATTTCATATGTTGTCAATAGATTTTTTTGTAGAAAATAGGAGGCAAGCAGAATATGTTTAAGAATGCATGCTTCAACACAGAAGTCCCAGTTTAACATCACGTGTAACTGCATGCAAATGCAAAGCTGCTCATAAAACGTGCACGCAAATCACAATCTGGATCCATTGTCACAAAATTGCATAGTTCCAGAATGCATATAGCAGTATGTAATCAGCATCATGAGCAACCTAATTAATTAGATGCATTATTTTTGTGTGTGGGCATGTTAATGTGTTGGCTGAGGGCGGCAAACAGAATGCTGTACTGTAAGTTTTTGCATATGAATGTCACTTGAGTAAGATCTATTCTGATTTGTGCTGGCTGACACTTAAAACTTGATGAAAACATGTTGAACGCTGTGGTCACGTTGATTTGTGTCATTCAATGGTTATTTCTACTGGTCGGAGTGGTTATCAAATGCGGGAGGACATTAGACAAAACTGACTGATGCAGTATATTGTCAGTCATAAAAAGTGCCGATAAATAGTCGAGATGACCCCGGGAGTGTGTGGCCGAGTGCACTCTTGGTGCCTGGCAAAATGTACAGTATAGTGTTGCATTTTGACGAGCGCGGCTGAATCGGCTCACACACCCCGACTAGTTGACTGGAGTGAAAACATGGCTGCGGCCGAATGTGCAGCAAATGTACGGAAGTGAGGTATGTGTTATTCTTGAGCTACAAAATCGATTTGGAAGTGTACCTCCAATTTGGCATTTGTAGTACAACAAATGACAAAACCTCAATTTAATATCCCACGAAAAATGTCTCGGACTGGCATTGTTGGCAGTACACAAATACATCGGCAAAGTTGTGCGCTGAACAATCAGCTAGCTTGGCTAGCTAATATTAGGCTGCTGCTAGTCGTAGCTGCTAACTGGTTACCAACTGGCGTTACGCTGCTTGGTGGCTAACCATGCTACTTCTGTCTGTGCGCAGCAGTTGAATTGTAAACCTCCTCGAAACAGTGATCATAGCGATGTTCTCCTGCTGTAAATGTACTGTTGGTGGCGTGACCATCTACATCGGTTGTTGAGCTACCTAGCTAGCATGTAGCTAACGTTACCAGAGGGGCTCCGGATGAAATCGCCACGATTCTTTTCTGCACGATGCGGTTAACGGGGAAACTAGCCGGGGAGAACTAGCAGAGGTAACGTTAGCAAAGTTTGCTAACTAGTCGTTCACATGGGGGGGAAAAAAGAAAATGATCTCATTGAAATTGGGGTGTACCTGCTTACCCGGTGTCACGAAAAGCGTGTATGATAATTTTTAAGTTACGTTAAATTTTCATGGGCGCAACAATCTGCAGTTTGGTGACTCAAGCGTTAATGTTTTATATTTAGCCCCAAGAGCTAACGGTAAGTTAGTTTTCTGCTAAGGTTAGCCAGCTAAACAGCAAGCTAAGTCAAGTAACGTTTTGCTATGAAGTTAGCGCGTGCTAACGTTTAGCTCCATAAACCAAAGGGGTTGTTTTGCCCAAACGCGCGTGTGTTTGTTTGTATGTGTGTGGAGTTTCAACTGTGAACTTTACAGCCCATCTGCAGTAAACCAGCGTTAACTTAACCGGCGGCACCGTTGTCTAGTCTGTGGACTTTCTACAGCATCCTCCTGCCTACAACTTTGTCGGCACTGAGCTCGCGGCAGCTGATTAGCTGGGATGTTGGGGTTTGGGCAATTCTCCTCGGTATGTATACCAACACCACTTCGTGGATATTTGTGTTGCCAGTAGGCCCAGTGGAAGGGTTGTACTACAAGTCAGAAAAGGAGAGAAACTGTCCAAGGCGACGGTAAAATGGTTCACAGTTCATTTGTTTGTTATAAAGCAAATGAACCAAGTTAAGGTTAACTTAGTTGGTCTGGCAAAAATAGCGTCCACAAGTTGCTTGCAAGAAGCGTTGCAGCTGGAAATTGCAGCCGTTAAATATTTGTGAAATCAGTGTTTAGGATGTGAAGATAAAGCGAAAATCTGTAATCCCTAATCTGTCATGATCATAGTAATGCAGTCAGCACGTGTTAAGCACAACTTCACTCCCAAACGTGCTATGTCGAAGAACAGGAAGTTGCATGATAGTGAATTACAGTCACACACGGGTCCCATCGAAGTACTGCATCTGCCTTGACTAATAACACAATTGGTTTTTAACACTTTGAACAGGTTCGGTGAAACTGCAGCCTGTAAGCATACGGCGCTCTTCTTCAGCCTTTCCGGATCTGTCGCTGTGCATTGGCAGTATATTTTTAATAACCAAGTCGCAGATCTCCAACATGCTTCTCAGGGTTCTAGGGAGAAAAGGACACACGTGTGTGTGTGTGTGTGTGTGTGTGTAAAAATGGTATGTCACTTCGCTCTGGCTTTTCTATGTTGAAATATTTCCCTGCTTCTTTCTGAAAAAAACTGTCAGATCTCATCTGGAGATTTTCAAGAGAAGTGAGTCAAACCAAGACTCCATGAGCAATAAGTTAACATCATCTGAACTCCAATCGGGATATTTTCAACTAGAAGTAGGGATATGTTCAAAGTAGGGAAGACAGATGGGAGATTAATACCAATCTTATACCCTGACTCCTCAAACTTGAACCATAATATGAAAGTCTGTGAAGTAGTCTTTAAGATTGTAGCGAACTAGCTTAAATGCTACAAGTGCAGGATGTTAAATGAGCAGCTGTGGCTACTGTAACCTGGCATTGTCGTAATGTGGTTTAATAGTGTTTGTATTTAATTCAGTAGAAGTGGCCCCAGGTAAACTGCTACATTTGAAACAAAAGTTCAACTGAAATGGTGGTTTCCTGCCCTTCTGACTTTTGACCCTAAAAAATGAAGCAGTGTTGAAGTTGAACTCAGCCTTGGTGCAGACATTAGTTACTGTATATACAGCTTGATCATACAATGGTTTGGTATCAAACACTTTCCTTTTTAATAGTGACATTTTCTAATTTGGGAACCACTTGCATAAAGTCTATGTATTTTAGTGTTTTACGGTATATTGTATGGAGACAATGTCATGATTAAAAAGTACAATGCAAAGGTTTTTGGGCAAGTGAGGATGCTTCCAAAAATAATTCAGTTGAGTTATATATTAACTAACCTCAAACAAGTGCAATAAACAAGGGGGAAAAAAAGCCCTTGAATTTGAAAAAGCAGCATTTCTCATGTGCACACGTGCACATTTTTCATGGTGTTCTGCTTAGAAGTTGTTCCGAGCATCTTGCCAGAGTTGTTCTCTGTATGTAGATTTTCACAATGTCTTGTGTCTACGTGCAATCCTGACCTGGCTTCATGATTTTATGATCATCACTCTATTGTTGTTGTCTCAGAATATTGTTGTTAAAGGATATTGTTAATGAGTTGGGGCAGGAGTTCTTTGTGCCTACTTGGGAACTGAGTTTATGAAGTTGAAATGGGGAAAAAAGTTGAATTAAAATTCTACCTGGAGATGATAAACAACAATTACTTGCTTTATTTATTGATCGTTAGTTAAGGCTGTGTCAGCTATGCCAGCAACAATTATTTGGTCTAGGAAGTGTGAGCAGCTGTAACCCCTAATAATTTTAAAATAGTATCAGGTTTTCTGGTTTTCAGTCACATGAGCTCTATAATTAGTTTTGTCATGTTGAGTCTAAGGTAAGTGCTACATCTGAATAACCGTCCCTCTGCTTCCCCCATTGTCTTTTTTTTCTCTCTTTTATTTTATGCATAGACAAATCACATTAGCTTTCTCACCTGGAGTCTTTACCACAGCGTGAGTAATATGTGCATGTGGTAGTTCTTGTTCCAGGTGACTATTACATTAACTCCCTGAAGAAATATTACCAGAATGTATTTGTAGCCACGATAGCCTCTGGCTTTGATTTTGCTGTGTTAGCACAGTGTAGAGTCAAGGGAGGATTGTACCAGGAAGGACAAAGAGGAGCTTTTAAAACAGTTTTGACAGATCCATGTACTAAGAATTTATGTAAATTAACATAATTTCCAAAATGCTAATTGATGCCGTAATTTCTCCTCTCTGCATTTGGAGATGGTGTTCTTATCTGCTTCGCAAGTAAAATCCAGTCAGATCGTCTCCCTCTGAATGTCACTTTATTATGACCTTTACCATTTAATTTTTTATTGTCCTTTTTGTTGTTGGATAAATTAGATTGGAGCCGTGATCTAGAGCATAATTCCTGGTAAGCCTCCCGTATGGTGTTTGGGAATGATTTGGGGCAATAATCTGCATTATCTACTTGTGCAATCTCAAAAGTTTCCCCTTATTTCATTATTTACTAGGTTATATACTCATAGATAAAATGATTGCTAACTGCTGTGTATCTATTTATATGGTTTACAGTTGCACTTCAGTGGTTAACAGTAGTCCACTAAAACTAGTTTGTATTTGTTCTTTGTGCTGGTGAGTTTACCGATGAACCTTAACGTAAGCTCTGTTTTATATTATTTTTGTGATGTGAAAGCTACTTTTCTGTTGTGTGTTTAGATTTCAGCCGTGAGCCATGGTATTTTTTTTTAATACAAATGTTTTCATCACATTGCTTTGCATGTGCTTCACTCTTTGACCTTGATGCGATGTGCAGAATAAAAATACAAAGTCAAAAACAATAAGCTGGCTTCATATACAGTGTGTGTCTGTATATGTTAATGAGTAACCAGCTCAATCATTCATATTCTGTTTGCCTTAGTAACATCCTTAAATTCCAATCACGCTAATCTGATAATTGTTTATATAATACATAGTTTTATATTATGTTAATAATATTTCTGACTGTCTGACCTAAATTAAATTTATGTTTTTAGTACACACAACCTATGTTTTATTAGTGATAAGTGAATGATTTAATATAAAGTAAGATATCCAACATTGAGTACCAGGTAGTGCCTAGTAACATTTAGATGGTGTTAATTTTTCTTAGCTCACCCGGTAAGCCAGGATTTTTATTTCTTCTAATGCTTAGTAATGTACCTTTTTATCTGGAGGATAGCTCAGCATCACACAGTGAGTTTTGAGAGGGTTTATTGTGCTTTAAACTTTGTCAGGAAGTTAATCATCATGTCTTAAGCCTCTGTGCTTGCCTGCACGTTAAGCCTGTAAGCTATGTATTAAATTCTTGTTTCAGAGCTTTTCAGTTTTTGTACATCGTAATAAGTGGTGGAAGGATTGCAGCCTGTTGGTCCTCTGGCACACCTGTTCAAAAAAGATAACCAGCCTTCTGAGCAAGACGACAAATGTACATCTGCAGTGGTATCTCTGCTGAATTGAATGTAGGACTTGCAGTGTATCTTCTGAGTCAGAAATCATGAAGCCAGTAAACCATACTTGTTGTTTGTGTGACAGAATAAGCAGCGATGTCTACAGGGACAAAATTAATATACCTTGCTGAAACATACACACATTCTGCAATATGATTTAAAAAAAAATATTTTTTAGTTGAAACCACCTGCTTGCCTGCTATGAGGCTTTTCATTACTTAAAATGCTCACTGCGCTGCAGCCACCTTATCTGTTGAGGTACTAAGTACATACAGATGAGCTTCAAAGCTCTTGTATCAAGTGACTGTAATTGTTCATTTAGGATACATGGGCCTTCTGACATTATTAATTTCTGATTGTTCACTTTTTAAAGGTATGGGTTAAGACATTCAGTTTTTTCTCTAGATGGAAGGTGTTGCTTAGCTACAATGACAGGACGAGTCAATAACCCTCTGGCGTGAGCTGAAAAATTGCCCAAACTGTATTTAACATCGGCTTTTTGGTGGTTGCTTTTGTTTAAAATGCCTCAGGGTACAACCTTTCATTTCGGGCTTGGCCAGCAACTGTAACCCATTAAACCTGCAGCATTAATGTTACAGTTAATGTAACTGTAACATTAATGGCAATTGATGTGATGAAATGTAAAGATTTTTAATGTTCAGTCCTTACATTGCTCTAATGAAGTGGACGTTTCTGTTTGTGTGATTTGCAGGTGCCCACATTCTGCTGCAGAGGAGAGCGCACCAGGATGAGGAGACTGTAGGCACCCGCCGTAGTATGGCCGCGTCCCGTTCCTCGCGTGTCACAAGGTCATCAGTTGGGCTCAATGGATTGGATGAAAACTTTTGTGGTCGAACCCTCAGGAACCGCAGCATTGCCCAGCCAGAGGAGACTTCAGTGTCTCCACTACCTAGGGCCCGCTCGCCCAAGAAGAAGCAGGATGTCAAGCAAGAAACAAAACAAGAGTCCAAGCCAGATACCAAGCAGGAATCAAAGCATAACACCAAGCAGGAAACGAAACAGGAGTCAAAGCAGGACGCCAAACAGGAGGTCAAGCAGGAGTCAAAGCAGGACGTTAAACACGATACAAAGCGGGATACGCAAGAGGATGGCCAGCAAGAGTCCTTGTTGCAAGGAAAGGTGACTGACTCAGATGCTCCTTCACCAGAGGTGGACCCATGGAAAAGGGGCATGAAAAGGGGCATGTCGTGTTTGGAAAAAGACATTAGTCCCGAGAAGTCAGAGAACTGTGATAGAGGTAAGGGGCCGTGGGATGTCTCTCCTCAATTCAAAAGGACCAAGCGGTGCTCGCGCTCTGGAGAGTCTCATGGACATGAGGAAGACCCTGAACCTTTTAAACCCGAAACTCCACTCTCTGTCCCAGAGCTTAGCAAGGACAACAGTTGTGAAGAATTTCCCAGCCAAAACTCTGCTAACACAACTCCTGCCTTTCCTGTCCTCTACAAAGAGGAAGGTGATCTGACAGGGGTGAAGGGAGAGGACGGCCATGTAGAGTGTGATGGGGCAACTCAGTCCCCAAATGCTCACAAGGCCTCTAATGGACTCACAAACAATAAAGCAGAGGAACCTAGCACACTCAACGAGGAGCCTGATGCAATTCCCACCTCTGCCACCAACTGCTCGTCGCTATTCAATGGCAGCCAAACGGGTGCTCCCTTATCCCCTGACCCCACTGTGCCTTGTAGAAACTCTGTCCCAGGGCAAATGGAGGTCTCTGGCACAGGGGAATCTGCGCTGACATTTGAGGCTATTCCAGAGGATCCTGTCCCTAAGTTGATAGTGGCCAAGGAGCCAGATGTGGAGGAGTTGGAGGTTGATGTTGTGAATGACCCCTTGTGTCTCGCCCATGAGGAGCAAGTGACAGCGAGCGATGATGCAAACGGCCGGCCAATAACACCAGTGCTTGAAGCCCCTGCCTCCACCACAAACAATATGAACAGTAGTCCAATCAACAACAGCAGCAACTCAGGAGAAACTACACCCCCACTAGTAACAACCCCCTCCCCCACAGAGCCAGGGTGCAATCTTTTAATATCCAGCACGACCCCCTCTTTCACAGAGCTCTATGAACACAGATACACTCTACGGACTTCACCCAGGAGGGCTGCCACTGGTGGCAAATCGTCCTCCTCCTCCAAACCCGACTCTCCTCCTAGAGACAATGGTCCCTTGAGGGAAGAGGAGGATGTTGTGGTTGGTCTGGAGGAGGACTGCCCCATGGTGGAGGAACCTGCTCCTTCAAATTCTGTTGGCCCTTTCAGTGAGGAGCCAGCCTCTGTGGCTCCAGAAGACACAGCGGGTGGCGAGGTCACTGGGCACTTGGATGGCAAAGAGGTAGAGAGCCGCAAGGAACTGACACAGAGCCAGGCTGCAGAAGAGGAGGAGGAGGAAGAGGAGGAGCCTGATGTGTATTACTTCGAGTCTGACCACCTGGCTCTTAAACACAACAAAGAGTATGTGGAAGCTCCCTAGCGATTCAGTTCTCTGTCTTCTCTTTTGTTAATGTCACTAACTTGTTGATTATTTATATTCTGTGATCATTCCTTTGCTTCCGGTCTGTGGTTTTGAATGAACCAGAGATGGCCTTTAGATTTTTATGTACTAAGATTAATTGACATTTAAATGTGCTGTAAAAAAATGCTGTAAAAAGGTAATTTACATTTTAGTTTTGTACATAAGTCAGTCAGTTGTATCGATATCTATGTGTTTTTAAAAATTTAACTGTTAGAGGTAAAACGTCACAGTGTTTCATAAGGTATCTGCGAAGACAAATATCAGGGAGACAATTTGAGCAGCAGAACAATATTTTTTTATTTTTTAATGTTCTTGTTAATTACACGAAAATCCCTCCAGTATATCTTGCAACAGTGTGATTGTTTGAGTCTTATGATGAAGAAAAAAATAACTTTTCCTGAAATGACCGAAGGCTTGTTATATTTGAGCAATGCTTAGTTAATATTAACTTTAATCATTTTGTTTAATAGAGGTATAATGAAAAAGTAATAATTATTGGCCATTTTAATTTTAGACAGCCAGAAACGAAGGGAAAGGGATGGATCTGTTTTGTTTTTTTTGCACCGACACGTACTGTTACCATCTCAGTTATTTTTGGAGTCTTTTCTCACTTCTTATGGGAATAATGATGAACATCCAACTGTAGCTCCTGCGTTGTTTAGGTTTTACATCTTTTAAGCCTTTAATTTCCACCTTAACTCTGGCCCAAGGAGATAAGAAGCTGATGACATTGCTTCTGTTCTTTTTTTTTTTCTCCTCTGTAAGATAAGTTGCTTTAGAAGAGAGAGCTTTCTCAGCTCAGTGTAGTGCCTTGATCTTAGTTTTTTGTCAGTTGTCATACAAGATGTGATTTATGTTTGTGAACAGGTCTCATGCTGTGCCCAGTCAGGATCTGCTAACTGCACTGTGGCAGGTCAGCTGTTTTATGATGCATCTTCATAGAAGGGGCGGGGGGCTGTAAGGCCTTAGAGACATCATTTACAGAGGTCTTTTTTTTTTTTTTTAAGACCAGTGCTATTGAATTTTTAAAATTTGAATAGGGGTTCTAGGTTCCACTGCTCTCCTATTGCAGTGTAATTCAATCGAGGTTCTCTGACTGCCAAGGACTGGTTGTGCTGAGTAAGGAGAATTTGTGAAGGCTCAGATCAATGCAGTGAAGAGTCATTTTTAGGGAAGCATGACTTGGCATTTAATGGTTGCTGAATATGGAGAATGGACATGATTGAGGATATGTTTAGAAATTTGTATTTTCAGCTTTTGATGATACCTATAAAACATAAAATACAAATATTTCATAATATAATTTAATACCTTTCATTATTAGCCATTGACATTATAAAACTGTTCCCCTGGCCAGCTTTTTATTTGGCACCAGTGTTATTCAGGGGACCTCAGGTCCAGTAGGTGGCAATGGAAGACCAGACATGACCCTGGACACCTTAAGAGAATGACAGAATGCTGAATAAAGGGGCCAAGGCCTTTTGGTTTCTCTGCACAGATCCTCTGCTCATCTGAGGAAGTCGGCATGCTTGCCGTCTTCTCTTGCAGAGATTGTATGTAAATTAGAATCACTGTGTAGTACAGGAAATGTGCAGTAGTTTGTTTTGGTGCCACTATTGCTGACAGTTACTGCTTGCACTGCAGCACATTACAAACTGATGCTGTACGAGGTCAGCTGAGCTAATAAAAGGGTATAAGGTTAAATGCAATTGATGCTTCTGAACATTTTTACTTGTAGGATTTTCAAACCACCAGCAGCTGTTGAATAAATTGTGTCCTGTGCATTGATTTTTCGTTCATGTCCTGTTAGGAGCGATTGATCCTCTCTGCTCCACTGAGCACCTGCATAAGGATATAGCGGTGAAGGATGCTGTAACATTCCTGTCCATTTCTCCAGTTGTGCTTACTCTGTAAGGCCTCTGAGTCAGTAGCACACTTATTGACAGCTCAGTTTGCAGTTCTCTTGTAGCTCCAGGATGTGAGTAGAAAGGTCAGACGTCCACAGAACTGAAAGATCCTCAAGCCTGAGGACAAATGTTATCCATGCAAAGGTTTTGATACTTTTAGCTAAATCTGAGTAATGTGTGCAGTTACAGTTTAAGGTTGTGGTTGTAGTATTTTTCTCTTACCATTTGGAATCCTATTTACCAGCTGCAGTTTTTAGGGTTACACTTGAACAGTAAGTTTAAAGTGTGGGTGCTTAATAAAGCAGCTGGTTCGAGAAGATCCATTCTTTAACGCCAATGCTCCGAACTCATTAGCCCCCGTGAAGGCATTATTTGTAATATGGATGGAATGAATTGGAAAGGTTCTCCTGTCTTGTACAACTGTTTTAGATTCTCAGTATCACGGTTGAACTATGCATAGTCAGAGGTCTGAGAGTTTGATGCACTGCAGCATTGCAAGTGTCAGGTTAGATAATGTAAGCAGTACCTTCTTTTTATTCTTGACTAACCTTGCTTCCCTTCATGTCAGTTATCAGCGTTTGCTACAGACCATCGGGGTTCTCGAGGCCCAGCGCACACAGGCCATCCTGGACCTGGAGACATTAGTGTGTCATCAGCGAGAAGCACTCACTGATCCAATTTGCTTTGTGGAGAAGCTGCAGAAAAAGGTGAAAAGAACACAGACCAGTGTCCTTGATGCAATAAAATGCCTAGATCCTAGAAGTGCATGGGAACTTCTATTACGTTTTAATCTGTACAATAACTTCCTCATGTACGTGGTGTAAATATAGTGTTCATGTTTGTATTTTATTGTTTTCACTTCCTTAGCATTAGCTGCTCTCTAAGACATGGTGCACAAGTTCATAGCTTTACCCCGGGAAGTCCTTGCCTGTCAAAAAACTACTTGTTAAAATGTAGGGTGCAGAGTGCTATTGCTTTTTCACTGACTCTGCAACCGGGGTTAGATATTCATCTCATCTTACTTTTCCACTTGGATTCCATTTTGAAAAATAAATAAGAATAATTATATAAGTCATGTTGCAGTGGTTAAACTGAAAAGTAAAAGCAATAACTAAGCTCGAAACAAATAATGTATTGTGCTCCTCAGGTGAATTTGGGCTTGCCGTGTCCCCAGCGAGTCGTCCAGCTCCCTGACATTGCATGGGAACAGTACACCTCAGGCCTTGGTGACTTTGAGAGAGAGTTCTGTGACAAGAAACGCAAAACCAGGCAGCTAAAACTGATCTTTGACAAAGGCATGTATACATTTAGAAATTCCTGTGATTTCCATTTAATGTAGATAATGTTGTTTGTCTGCTCTCTTTATATGTCAGACAGTACAAGAATTTATTATCACAGTTTTTATAATGCTCCTCTTACAACCTTCTCCCCAGTAGGTTTGCCTGTACGACCAAAAAGTCCTGTGGAGCCCAAGAGGGAGGGCGAATCCTCCACTATGTATTCCTCTCTACCCATGAGTGACGCGCCAGAGAATGGCAGGCAAACACAGGTATAGCTCTGCCTCTTTACGAAAATAACTGCTGCTGCCTGCTGCCTGCTGACAGCTGCGATTGTCTCCAAGTATATTATTAGTCCATATGCAGATACATCCGTTTTTTTAACTGTGGCTGGTGAGTCACCGATCTGCAGGTTTCCCTAAAATTCACCAGTTCCCACTGCCTGGCCTGCTTCAAACCTCATCTCCTGTATTCTCTATTTTACTCATCACATGTGCATATGGCTCGTGTGAGCACAAAAGATGGTATCTATGGAAACATGAGGGGACCGGCTCTCCCACACCTGTGGTTATTAGGTTTTATTTTTGCCCTGTGTTGTGTGTGTGTGGCTTTTCCTGCTACAAATGAGCAATCAGATGTCACTTTGAATTGATGGGGGTTTAGACAATGTCATGCATTTAGCACTGAGCAAACAATTTGATTATTTCTGTTGCTCTTCGGGTTTACATTATACAAGCACATTTGAATTCTTTCGGACTACACTGTCTGAATTTTAACAGGATTCTGTCAGTCAAAAGATTTGCTTTTTTTCTGCGTCTTCCCGACGACACATTTCGAGTCACATCTGACAAGCAGGGCTGTCTCTGTCAAACTGACAGATTCAGTGTGCTACGCAGTTTACATGCACAGATCACTTTAAATGCTGCAGTGCCCATTGTTTTTGTATTGTGTCAGTTTTCTCTCTCTGGTGTTTTCTTAACAGATGATCAGAGGGAGGCTTTGTCACACAAACAAGCCTGACACATTTAACCAGCTGTGGACTGTAGAGGAACAGGTAGGTAGTGTGTAAAGTGCTAGACTATATTTTATCAGAATAACTTTTTTCAACAATAAAAGAAATGTAGTTTTATTGACAAAGCAACAGCCCACTCACTTGTTTCTGTACTTTTTTTTTTTTTTTAAAGAAAAAACTGGAGCAGCTTCTTGTCAAGTTCCCCCCTGAAGAAGTTGAGTCTCGAAGGTGGCAAAAGATTGCAGATGAGCTTGGCAACCGGACGGCCAAACAGGTGAAGATTTTGGAATAAACAGAAAATCTGCATGCTTACGTGCTCCACATTTGTTACCCGTTAAACAAAACTAAATATTCTTAATTGACATATACATGCAAAATTCAACAAATTACAGATGACGTTGACTTGTAAAAATGGAATTGGTTAATTGTATGTCATCCATAATGTAGCTGTGAAAATGCCTAGTTGTTTTTATTAGCAGGTCATGGCACTGAGAAATCTTCAGCTTGTGGCTGACATACTGTTAAATGGCACAAATGCAGGGCATAGACCGTGTAGCACTAAAAGGTGAAGACTGAGCTACATGATAACTGCACCCACTGCAGATACCTGGATGATACATGTGTGTGACCTCAATTACTTCAAGAAGCTGTTCCTCAGATAGAAATCACTAATACAATCATTTTCCTGTAAAAAAAAAAAAAATATTCCAGGTTGCCAGTAGAGTTCAAAAGTACTTCATCAAACTGACAAAAGCTGGTATTCCTGTGCCTGGAAGAACACCCAACCTGTGCATGTACACTAAAAAGGTAACTTAACTCCTGACCGTCACCCTTTAACCACAGTCAGTCACTAATTTCATTAAACAAATGCTTTTCCTGATGAACGTAATTTTTCTTCCAGTAAGGACTAGGTTTTCTATTTGCTGCCACATGTGCTGTATATTGACTCTCATGAGAATGGTATTGTTGTGATATGAGTGATTTTGCAGCCAACTTTTTTTGCTTATATGAGGAAATTCACTGCATTTAAAATAAATCTGACATTTGGTTCTTGAGGAAATATGAATATGTGCTAATTGTATAAAAGTCAGTTTGTTAGTGCTCTCTGGTGGACAAGCAGTTCAGTGTACTCATAATAATTTCATTTGTATTTATATCCATTTTTCACATCCATGCATATATTGGTATCAGTAAACCTACTTTTTAATATCATGATATTGACTTCATGGATATTTTACAGATCCATGAAAGTTTAAAGGGCGTGTGTTTTTAAATGCATCTTTGTTCTCCAGGCATCCAGCAAGAGGCAGCACCACCTGAACAAGCACCTGTATCGACCATCCACCTTCTTGACCTCATATGAGCCTCCAGTCTACATGGACGAAGATGACGAGCGATCAGCGTGTTACAGCAGCATGCAGGACCCGTCTGCTGATGACTCGGTCAGTCCGCTGTTGTCCTTTTATCACTGAACAATAGTTACTGAAAGCCGCAAAGTCCGTGGTTTTATTTTAAAGTATATTTTGACTGTGGTACTTAGCTGCTTAATTTAAATTTGTGAAAGATTCTTCTCCTTTACAGACTCCTCCCAAAGAGAGAGTGGTTAAGACTGCATGCCTTTTCTCTTTGGGAGCTTTATACCTGACTAAATCATTCAAGCCTACTTACATGTGCTTTCGTATGACAAACTATTCCTTTTACTCTTAAATCCACTTACTCCTTTTAAAGCATTTGGCCCGTTGACGATAATTTCTGTGCTTTTTTTTGTTGTTGTTTTATGTTATCAGTCCTACCAGAGGAGTGTGCTGTAATACATTGCTAAATCAGAGCAGAGACCCAGCCAGGCTCTTCTCTTTTTCCACTGTGCCACTCTTGACGCTGTTCAAGAACTGACATTTTCTTTTTCCCCTTTGATGGCAGTAACCTTTAAGTAAAACCAGTTCACCGTGCCCTGCTAAGAACACATGCTGCCGTCTCCACCAGCACTTTAACAAACTCCTGACACAAGGGATATGAAGTTAAGTCACAAAGGTGTTGGGCCTTAGTAAATTTTGACCTCACCGGGTTGTTTTTCATTTAAACCGTGTTTGATGGAAGGAAGTATGGTCTGCTCAGGGCAAGTGCATTAGCAGCATAGCAGAACACTGTTTATGTCAAGATCTGAAAGCGCAACTGATGGTTTTGTTGAAAATGAGGCCACTTTTTTTCCTTCCTTTACTGATATTGAACTAGAACTTCTTTTGTTTGTAGTTCTACTAGTACATGGAATTAAATCCCATTAAAGTTTCCCCTGACTTTCCTACATAAAAATATATTTCTACTAGCTGGAAAATGCCTCCAGATGATATCGTCTGAACTCCTAATGATGAAAAACACCTCTGGGTGATGTCATGTAAAAGCACAGAAATATTTTAATATAGGGAAATCAGTTTGATGTTTGAACTTAACTAAATCTGTAGAAAGCAAGTTGAAAAATGGTGAGGTTTCCCTTCAACTCATGCAACTGCTCACCTGCTACTTTATTAGATAAACCTGTTCAACTGCCTAACGCAAATATCTAAGCAGCCAATCACACGGCAGCAATCAGTGCTCAAGCATATCGGCATGGTCATGATGATCTGCTGAAGTTTGAACCAACCATCAAAATGAGGAAGAAAGGTGATTTAAGTGACATTAAATATGACATACGTGGGGGCAGCTGCCCTCAGTTGGTAAGGCAGTCGTCGTTCGATCCTCGGTCCTATATGTCGAAGTGTCTCTGGGCAAGGCACTGAACCCCTAACAGCCCATTCCCATCCCCAGCTGTGCACTACCGGTCCAAGCCCGGTAGAAATTGGGGGGAAGGGCATCCAGCGTAAAAAATTTGCCAAATCAAAGACGACTGGAAAAACGTTGCCTGGTTTGATGAGTCTCAGTTCCTGCTGCAGCAGTCAAATAGTAGTGTCAGAATTTGGCATAAACAACATGAAAGCATGGGTCCATCATGCTTTGATTACATTATTTAGGCTGCTGCTAGGCTGCGGTGTGGGGGATATTTTCTTTTCACAATCTGGGCCCCTTAGTACCACCTGGTCATAGTCCAAATGCCACAGCCTGGCTGAGTGTTGTTGCTGACATGTCCATCCTTTAATGACTACAGCATGTCCACCTTCTGTTGGCTGCTTACAGTGGGACAACACGCTATGTCACGAAGCTAAAATCATCTCAAACTGGTTTCTTAAACACGTCAATTTATTCACTACACTCAATTGGCCTCCAGTTACCAGATTTCAGTGCAGTAGAGCACCTTTGCTCCTACCTAATAAAGTGCATGGTGAGTGTATGTTTAGTTTGTGCAATTCCTGATGCTTAGCAACCATCTCTTTTTGTCAAATTGTTTTCTGTTTGTGCCTTCTCGCTCTTCCAGGATGAGGAAAGTGTACCCGTGGAGCTCAGAGACTTGCCAGAATACAAAGAGCTTTTAGAACTGAAGCGACTGAAAAAACAGAAGCTCCAGGAGATCCAGGAGGATAAGGCTGGGGTGCGGCATTTAGGTTACAAGGTGAGTACTTGGCATTTCTGCATTATCCTAATAACGATACAGCATGACAACCGTAAAGCTGGGCTTTCATATACACATGTGCTTTGAGATTATGATTATGGAAATCACACTCCCTAACAGGTGTCTAGTGAAGTAGACTGTTGTTAAAAGAAGAGGGGATGCTACACAATGGCAAACATCACCCTGTTCCAACGTTTTTGAGATGTGTTGATGGCATCAAACATAAAATTAGCTAATATTTTGCATTAAATGTTAAAATACCTCAGTTTCAGCAACTTTTTTGGAATTGGGGTTGTATAAGAATTATATTTGAGTTTCATGCATATTTCATTTTTAATTGTAGACCCCTTTTTGTTGATTTCTCTAATAGTTTTGTTATTTATCTACTACACTCGTAGTCATTTTTTGAATGACTATAGAAAATTCTGGATAAATTGTTCATTAGACGGGGGCTTGCTTTGCTTTTTATTATTTTGGTACAGTAAATTTCCTATTCATAAGTTTTCTTAATTTGCACCCACTTTGTTATTGCTCTGACAGTAACAATGGTCCACACTTATACCATTTTTAACCAGTATTTAAAAAAGTTTTACACTGATCAACATTGAGTTCTAAAAATATTGGGGTGTGTGTGTGTTTTTTGTGCAGTGTGACGTCTGTGGCATGGAGCCCATCCAGGGGGTGCGTTGGCACTGTCAGGACTGTCCACCTGACAACTCTGTTGATTTCTGCTCCAACTGCTCAGACTGGTGAGATCCTCCACCCCTGTCATAAGTGTAACTGTCCCACACAGCAGTGACGTTAGGGTTGGGATAATCAATGATTATATATTCTTAATTTGAGTTACTCTGTGTGATATATACTTTTAAGTGGTATGTCTAGCAAATTTATCTCATGATTAGTAAGTATTGTTTTTTTAAAGCACAAAAAAGTAAGTAAAATCATTAAGCTGCTACCAGGTCTAACTTTTGTTTTTTTTCTCTCATCTTCCAGCTTGTTTAAGACCGAGACCCACAAGCCAAACCACCACTTGGAACCAGTCTACCAGCCAGAAACCTTCCTGGACAGGGACTACTGCCTGCCACAGAGCACAGGCTACAACTACCTGGACCCAAATTACTTTCCAGCCAACAGATGACAGGGTCCCAGATGCCCCTAGCTCCAGGCTCTCTCCACATATCCCACAGGCCACTCTGTGCATGGCTCCATCCTCCAAGTCCAAGATAACCGCTTAACCCGCCACCAGGCAGGAAGGCCAGCAGGCAGGCAGACAGCCAGAGGCCTCAGAGCATACCACGGTGCTGCTGGTGGGGGGGCTGTTGGTAAACTGGCCTCCCTGACCCAAGCAAAGGGCGGCCATGTTGGTTCCTCAGAACAAGGGGGCCCTGCCCCACCTCAGCCAGGTTAATCAATGGATCTGTGATTTGAAATGATACACTATTTTTAAAAACAAACAAAAACAAACCAGAATGCACACCAACATTCCCGAGCTCTGTGATATCAGGAGGGCTGTCCCTGTTCCCCCCTTCCCGTCATCGCCCTCCAGTTACCTTATTGTGCTGCTTTGAAGCTGGAGAATTGACGATCAGTCTGGTGAAGCGCCACCTAATAGAGATGTGTGGTCGACCAGTGTCTCATAGAGGACTGTGAAGCCATTAACTAAGATACACATAGGCAATTTGTATGTGTATGTGGTCTGCGTGTTATGAAAGAGTGAAAAATGTCCTAGCTAGGTATTCATAGATTTAATATTTATGAGTCTGAGCTTCTTCAGCAGGAGTTGGTACTGCTCCAAGAGACGTTAGGCGGACCCTGAGGCCGGTATGTTTTTGGCCTCAGGCTGCAGAATGTTCTGCTGATTCACGTGATGTATAGCAGACTGAATTGTATGTGTTTAAAATGGACTCTGCATCATGTTTCAACATGGAGCCGTCACTACCACTGTCACACAACGCTGCTCTGTACCCTCTCACCTCTCTCACAATCACATACACCATTTCCATTCCCTTTGCTGTCTCCACTAAACATGTCTAACTAGGAAGCACTACAGTATGGACAGCAAAACTTCGTGAAGGCAGGGGAATGGGAGCGTATGGGGGGGAAAAATACACAAGACTGTGTTTTTGTTTTTCCTTTTCTTTTCTCCTACCCCTGTGTGTGACGTTCTTGATCATGTTGAGTGTACAAGTATATGGTGAAAGTAGCCAGCGCTAGTTGCTGTGTGCCATTTTTAAAAAAAGAAGGAAAAAAAAGACCCACATTGTCCTACATTACTGATCCAGTCATCATGCCTCTAGATCTTTAATTTTGCAAAGTCCATTTAAAAGATTGTATTTTTATTAATCTATTTAAAAAAAATAATAAAAAAAGAGGTATTGGTTTGTGCCTCCACAGTGGAACAACCCACACAATTTTATACACCTAGGTTTTGTTGTGCTTGAGTAGACACCATTTTGTATGGTTTTCGTCTCCTTCCCTCACCCCCCTTACCCTGCTTCAGTATCTGTGTATAACAGTCTGTTCTTATGTAAAAAAATAATAATAATGTAAAAAAAAAAATGCTAGAGGAGAACCGTGGAAATAAAAGTATGTGAAAATAGTGTTTCTACACGTTGTTCCTATATTATTAATGGTATTGTTTCACCTCATTGTCTGTTTCTGAATAACATAAATATCTGATATGGCTGCAAATTATTTTATAGAGGCAGAAAAAGGTCCCACCTCCCACCGCCTTAAGATTTTTATGATCTGTTGCATAACCAGTCCAAAACTCAAAAAATGTATAGTTTAGCACTGTGGAAAACCAGAAAATATTCCCATTTGAGAATTTCTTTTTTCTCTTTCCATTTATACCTGCAACATCCATAGGACCAACATGAGGCTAAGTGCTGCTTCGAAAAAATTGTGTACTGACGTTGGATGTTTACAATGTGTGTTTGTTTCATTCCTCTCCCCTCTTGACATAATTCCAGTACGGTTGCTGTGGGCTTTTCACCAGCAGATGGGGCTGTCGGATCAGCTCTCATGTCTTTGCAACACCAAGGCACACACTCAGAAATCATCCAAATCCACTGGCTTTATTGAATGTTAGATAACCAGAGCCAAACAAGCACCTGGACGATGAGATTGGAAACATACAAATGTAATATTCTTCAACACTCTTGATTATTTTCTGCTTTTTATTTAATGCACAAAAGGCAGTTAAGCTTGATTGTAATTCTTGCATGCTTGTTACAATATAAAGCACAGTGCTGTGCATGAGAGCATTAACACACAGTGACATTTTTGCTTTGTAGCATGGCAGGAACGCTCCTTCACATTCACTTAGAAACATGCTCTCAGTCACAGCAGGGTCTGCTGTTATCTCAGTACAGTTATTTGCCTCATTCTGGCAGTTGGCAGCGTATATTGAGGCGGATGTTAAGAGAGACGGAGACGGTGCGAGCAGAATATGACAACCAGGCGCTTGAGTGTCGAAAGCAGAGAGGGGTTTCACTGATTGCTGGGAGTGTTTCAAAACATCAGGTGGGACATGCAAACCACTGGAGTTCAATGAGCATGTGTCTGGTGCTGATGTAAGGTTATGTGGGTGAGTGAGTCCCCTTTGAATAATGTGGTAGAGATGGGAAGGCTTCTGGACCGCAGAGTTTAAAGGAGATTGTAGAAATCAGAAGGTGGAAGAAGACTCCATCGCCTGGCAGACCTGGGCAAAGACTTCCTCTGGCGACTGCTCGGCATCGATCTGCAGATGGAGACAAACTGGCTGAGATGAGGCCTTTCAAAAACCATCAGTGTTTTTATGGGCAGTCGAGGACAGCAGTCTGCAGCAGGCTCACGACAGACTGATGACCTCAATGCTTGATGTGGCATTTAACCCCCACCCACCAGCACATGACCCGATGTGGCATTTCAGCGTTCAAACAGTTCAAACCAGAAATTGTGCAATTTTTTACTAGCTTTAATGTCAGTGAAGTGAGTAGAAGAACCAAACGTTGACATTTAAAGCAACGTTCAACAGGTTCACGTGTTGTAAAGTGACGACTGCAAAAAACTTCATTTATTTAATCTGAGTACAATAAACTGACAGTATACAGTTTAGTGTGCAACAAATTAAAGAAAATCAATAAATTCAGAATAATCTTACAAAATGCAGATGTCTCATTAGATGAAATGATGTGTCACTGACTAATTTGATGTGTGAAAATGATATGAATCATAAGCAGTGACCTGCGTTGTCACAGGCAGTAGATATGAAGGTGTAAATATGTTTATGTAATAGTGTCAGTGTTTTGTATCCTGAATTTTCAATGTACTTAGTCCCGCCAGAAATGTATTTATATATGTATATGGATATAGAGATAGATAGATGTAAAGTTCTTCCTTCTCCAAAAAAAAACACAAACAAAAACTTACAGTGTGCAGAAGCCTCTTGCGTTCATAGTGAGCTGCCACCGCCTGATTGTCGCTGCTGAAGCTCTCAGCCCTCCTGTGCAGGGCGCGGCCTCTGTCTGTGTCGGGATGGAAGCTGGAGCAGGATCTGCCACGGCAGTGGAGACGGCTGGACATGGTGTCGACTGAACAGTTCAGCAGAAGAACTGCGCTGGGTTCACCCATCTGAGGCAAGACGGTACAGAACAAGGACAGACGCTGACATTAAAGCACCAACTTCTAATTTTTAACTTATGCTGCATCAGGAAAAAATATGTCATCCTTTCTGCTTGTTCTCTTATTTTCCAGAATAATTTCATCTTTGTATGTATGAGTCATATTTGTTTTTCCTACTGAAGTCAGTTGTATTTGAGCTTTTTGTTTTTCTCTCTCATTTAATGTTTGTGGTTACATGACTTAAATTTGTGTGTACTGATGTTGGAATCTTCCTCCTTTTATTCATGTTCATGGCCACACGTCATCTGTCAGTGCTCTGACCTTGGCCTCATACACCTCAGCCTGTCTCAGGTCTCTGGGGAAGCTGCTGATCACGAGCCCTTTGCCCTGCCGTAATGACGACGCCACTGTGTCACACACCAGCTCCAGCAGAATGTCCTGAAGATCAAACACACACAAATTATAATTCACACCTTAGAAGAAGCAGCGATGTGCGTATGTTGTGTGAGGCCTGGATTACTGCTGCAGACTTCTTCAGACGCCCCATGAGCTTCACTTTTTCCATTAACAAAAGATTTGTTCAGCAATGTGCTTCAAATAATTTTTTTTTTTCAAAGTTTTGCTAACAAGGTATAAACTCTTTTTAAATTATTGATAAATGAATTCAAAAATACCTCCAAAAGGCTACATAGCTATTTTCCTTGTCATTTACTCTGTTCATCAATCGGTTAGTGTACAAACTCGCAGGAAATAGTAAAAAAGACTTTGCCCATACTCTCATGGCTAGTACAACCAAAGGACTAGTAATTAAAAAACAGATATTAGATTAAAAAATATACTTTGTGATCAAGTTGTTCTAACTTGGGAGTTTCAAATACAAATACGAAAACTGAAAACTTTGACCACCGTTTTTCTGAATCACAAGAGTGAAAAAGCCCATTATTATTCCCTGACATGAACATATTAAATAGCTTTTTGGTTGTCAAAAATAAAAGGTACTGACAAACCAGCAAATATTCAGACACTTGAAAAGTGATGTCTTGGTATTTTACATTTTAAAGCAAGCTAGTTAAATAACACACCTCAGGTGACACATTCTGTTCAGTGAAACAAAAATCAAGTGCTCCCTTTGCAATGAGCCAGACTATTTAAAGCTCCAGCTGCTTTCTGACTCTGTAGTTCTGCCGATGGGCGGCTAGTTACGTCAGCTTATCCCGTGAGCTCAGGGTCACCGCAGCGGATCACTTGGCACAGTTTTTACGCCGGATGCCCTTCCTGACACAACCCTACCCAATTTCTACCGGGCTTGGACCGGCACTGCACAGCTGGGGATGGGCATGGGGTGTTAGGGGTTCAGTGTCTTGCCCAGAGTAACTTTGACGTATAGCCGGGGATCGAACCACTGGGGGTCTTTGAGGTTCTGTTGCTCATTGTTGCTGCTGCTCATTTGTTGGTTGTCAGATTAGCTCTGATCATTGCAAACTGGGAATCACATTGGTTTGGGACTATGGAAACACTTCCTGTAATACTGGGATGTCGTCTTCACCTCAACAAGTCATGGTAAGTGTCTGCTGCCTTTTCGCTGCAAAGCTGATGTGTTTGTGAACTTTTCTTTACTGTGCTTTTGCTTGTTTTTATGGTGTTGGCTAATTAGCTCTTGACTTTATATTTGGTTACATTGGTTTACTAATGTCTCAGTGCAGATTTTTAGCAGTGAAACTAGGGACAGGCCGTAAGCCATTGATCTTTGATTATTACCAGTGAAACTAAGAGAGACACTTTTGCACTGGTACAGTTTATATCAGCATTTGAGAAAAGGACTCGCAGGAAGGAAGACGTGGGAAAACGATGCCGGTAGTTTGTGTTTAGAGCCCAGCAGTGATGTGAGCCTGTTCCTGAGCTGAATCTTCATGACCGACAGCGCCACCTTAATGAGAGCTGCAAATACTCCAAGCCCTCCACTAGTTTTGGTGGCGCTTCAGCTGCACATGTGCAGCTTAAAGCGAATGTTTCCCTCTGCGAAGTGAACTTGATGCAAAGACCCCACTTTGCCTCGTGTGTCATTACTTCAGATGTTTCTGACTTTGTGTGCCGACACACAGAAAGCGGTCTACAGAGGGATTTCTGTTCACACAGAATATTAAATTGCACTCTCTGTGTTGCCAAGCAACAGTAACTCTTTTCTAAGTCAAACTCGCACCATGTTGATTGTACAGTTTTAGCCTCACCGGTGAGCTGCATATTACAGTATTTTATCTGCCTTTGAAATAAAACCCTGTGATGTTGGTGTGTTGTTGATGTGTTACAGTAGCCTTTGTAATCCTGAGCACTTCAGTTAATCCCACCGTGGGATTATTCATTCATCTCTCCATATCTCACTCACTCTCGCAAAAAAATACGCGTCTGGCGGTGACTCGGTTAGTGAATACATGGGGACATGACCTTAATGCGCTTTAAGGAGCTTAGACAGCTGAGTCTCGCTTGAAAGCCACTGCATTTCTCCATGGACAGAAAGTTGAAGTAAATATGTGCGTGGGCGGACTTTTAAGTCTTGCAAATCACTTTAATGCACAACTTCTTTATGTAGAGATGATGGAAGGTCTAAGGAGTTGGTGTTTCCTGTCCAATCTCTTGTTTGTGTCGGTTAAAGAATAAAAGCTGATAGTTTGATGGTGGTGTAAAGAAATCTGAGGTGTTTCTCCTCTTCCCTCATTATTCCATCCACTCTTGGTCTTTATCTTTATCTCATCAGCTAAAAAGTCCAAACCAAGGCGGCAGCCTTTTAGTTCATGGTGCTGTGAATTGTGCTGCAGGCAGTGACCAGTTTTTGGTAGATCTGTGCTAAGATGGTTCCTGGGTTGCTCCTGGCCATCTTAGCCAATGTCCTCTCAGCTGAGTGAAACAGTTTGCATCTTCATTGAGAACTTGGAGAGGAGCTTCGCATCCCAATCTTTGAATCTGCAGTTGTTGCTGCTCCAAGTTTTCCTGACACGTGTAAATCTACCATCCTCTTTTCTTAGAGCTGTTCCGAGCTCCTGGGACTTTCCCTTGTTCTGCGTTTGAGGCTCAGTCAAACAAACTAATTTTATGTTGGCACAGAGAAGCTGACAGCTGTTGTCAATCACTATCATCAGCAATATCAGCTGATAGTTTCTAACTGGGCCTGTCAGCGGTGTAGTGCAGCTGAAATCACACAAGGCAGTGGTGAGAGTGAAGAAAGTGGTCAAGTGGCAGCTAAACTATGATCTGTCCTCAACCAAAGAGGAAAACAAAGTCCTTCTAGAAATTCTATGTCAACGCAACAACATATAATGTTGTGAACGTCTGGTATCACTGATCAGTACAGTAACATATCATTTAGGAAAGGAAGAAACGATCATCTATTTGACAGAACTGTAAAAAGCTCTCAGTGTTTTTGTGTTTCCTCTTTCCACTGCTCTACATTAAGGTCTCCAGTTGATAGATTTGGCCTCGGTTGCTCTATGATGCTGTGTCACTAAGGCTGTTAGGCCTTAGAAATTATTATATTATTATATATTATAAGTATTATAACTGCACCAACAAGTCAATCTTGTGTGCGTTACTGTAACAGAGGTGGGTGAGTTCTAATACAAAATCTTATAGATAATAGCTGTCAACTTAGGCAGTTTATGGGGAAATAAATGTATCCTATTCTTAAAACATTAAAAATATTTTTATTTTAAACTCATTAGTCACTAAATTCTTTAGTCATTTCAGAACTTAGAATTCAGAATTTAGTTATTTTATTTTATTTTTTTCAGCTTATCCCGTGAGTTCAGTGTCGCCACAGCGGATCATTGTCCGCATGTTGATTTGGCACAGTTTTACTGACGCAACCCTCCCCAATGTCTACCGGGCTTGGAGCGGCACTGCACAGCTGGGGATGGGGAATGGGCCGTTGGGGGTTCAGTGTCTTGACCAGAGACACTTCGACATATAGCCGGGACCGTGTAACCATGTAGTTACAACAGTTTATTTAGTAATACTTGTATGGATTTCGATTAAGTTACCTAGAAACAGTGTGAGCTCATTTTCATACATGCACTTCCCAGCATGCACGTCGTCAGGTTTAACTTTAACCAGGAAATAGGTCTTTTTTTTTTCCTTTCTCACAAGACAAAAGCTGTTTAATGCCCTTTTTTTACATGAACCAGAGACTCTTTCTGAATCAAAATTAAAATGGCACGATGTAGAAATGGGTGCACTTCAGATACTTTAAGTATCATCCTCCTTTCTCGGGGGTCATACAGTAAATGTGGAGAAGTGTTGGCTCATTGTAACTCCTGGAGGAAACCTGTCCTGATGGATTACACCTCTTTCATAACTCTTGACTTAAAGATTTACCAGAAATCCCAGCTCATTCATGAAGACAGTGTGTGTTAGTAGATCAGTTTATCAGTTCTTTGCTCTATAACAACACACAGACTCTCACTAGCCTCACACTTATTGATTATAAAAATGACTCCTTTTCTGTCCTGACTTCAGCATTAAGGCCACGACGACTTCGTGAATGTGAGAAACATGGCGCAGTAAGTCCTCTCTGGACTGATAAAGGTTTAAACCCCTTTGCTGTGTGCTTTGACAAACTGCGAGCAGGTGTCAGGTGGAATGAATGGACGTGCTGCCACATCACATTTCTTTTCCAAATTGTTTCATTTGCAGGACAGTCGATATTTTACAGGTGAGAAATTTCACAGACACACGCACACACACACACACAGTCATCTCTGCTCAAAGTGTTTGTGAACCTTTGTGTGTGTGTGTGTGTGTGTGTGTGTGATGGGTGGCGTGTTGTGATGGGAAAAGTTACAGATTGTGGGACCATGCAGTTCATTTAAAAAGCTTCCTGACTGCCACTGCGGATTGATATTCACCTGCAGCAAAATGCTCCACTGGTCGTAATCTCTGTGCTCCCTAAACCTGCCACAGTAGCAGGAGTCTAAAAAAATAACTTTAAAAAATTGTGCTCTGCTCTCTTATAACTCAAATGAGGTATCAGAACAGACAAGGAAGAAAAAACATATGACTTCAGTTGCTTAATAATTTATATCATAAAGATAAGGCTGCTGGTTACACATCATCCGGGGTGGCTCTAAACTATATTTATTGGGGTGGCCAGAAGGGGGCACACGCTTAGTGAATTAGAAGTTTTTAAACTCAAATTTTTTGGAAATGATAAAATTTATATTTATAGGCTAATGGTGTGTTTGTTCAGTGTGAGAAATGTCATAATACATAAATGATCAGGAAATAATCACCTGCAATGTTTATGTGATTATTTTGATGCTCAGGAGCCTGTCAGTCAAAGAGTGTGGGTGGCAGATCTGCGGCACCTTTATTTTTGACTTTCTTTTTAGCAGTTGATGTATTCATGCTTGTAATATTTCCAAACCAATGTTTTCCTTTACTTCTCCTCTTTTTATGAACTTATCTTGTTATTTGTTCGAATTTCCTTCTTTTTTTTTTTTTAAAGCGGGTGCAGTCAACTCTGTTGTCCAAAGACTATTAAAAAGACATCAGTAGGACACTAGGCAAAAAGGGCTGTTCACTAGAAATGTTACTCAAATTAATTTGAGTGGAAACACGGCTGCACTGACTGGATCAATGAAAGGCCAATTTGAAGAACGTGGGGCAATGTTTGTTAAAAAACGGGCTCATGATTTTGGAATCAAACGTGTCAAACATGACTGTGTCCAAAATACATTTCAATACAAATCAGTGTGAGCCTCACACAGGCCAAAACTAGGACAAAGTAAATATGCTTTGGGATTTACGGAAAAGTAAAATGTGTTGCTCTTCATTACAAGACAAATGGGCTCTGTTCTTTTTTGCTTTTTAACCCACTGACCTCGGGCAGCTGTTCTCCTCTCTCCAGGACATCCCGCAGGTGGCGCCCTCTGTCACTGTGGGACTGCAGCTCGTTACACAGAAGGTCACCCAGGGTGACACGGCGCAGACCGAGCCTCTCCTCCATCCGCTCACACTGGAGAGACTTCCCTGAGCCTGGACCACCTGAGAACACACACACACACACACACACATGCATTCAATGACATTAAGCCTAAACTTAACCTCAACCCTTTGAGTTGTGAGAACGGCTCAACATGTAGTAGTAGAAAAAAAGGTTTCTCCACCAAATTATTAAAAATCAATCAAGCAAAAAAAATGTTAATAGTACTCAATAGTACTATAGCAAGAAGACAGGGCCAATTGTTTAGTAATCAATTTTCAATTATTCAGCGGTCTTCCTGCTCGACTGCAGGTGTTTTATCAGGTGTGTTAACTGTATTTCATGTCTGTATGAAGCTGAGTGACGCCTCACTGGGAAGCAGGGATTTATAATGACCACCTTGAGCCCAGAAATACGCCTCAGGATGCGCTTCATATTCATCAGTATTCTGCTCCAGTCCCAGTCCTCTGCCGGATTTCAAAAACAAACGTCCTCGCCACCATTTTCTCAGAGAGCACGGGCAGATATGAGTGGGGTTCGGCTCAATCAGGCAGAAGTCAGAAAAGGGCCTCGGCTGCTTGACACTTCTGCCAGGAAACAAAATAATGACCCACCGGAGCCGAACCAGAAACCCAGAGAAGCTTGTTAGTGACTCTTCGAGTGGGTCGGCTCAAACTCAAATCTGAGTTTTATATGTTCGACCATCTGAATTTTACATCCCCTGGTCTCGTCATGGAGTAGTGTCGCTAATGAAACCCTGATAAATCTTATTTGCGCTTCTACATTCTGCCCTGACTAGTGCATAACAACCAAATGTAAGTAGTGTAAAAAGCAAAAAAGTTTACATTTAAACATTTAAAGAATAAACAATAATGATATTCATTTTTAAAAAGCATTTTAAAATCCCTTCCAATACAACTTTATTCTAGATTTTCTTCTGTCGTCAATCTGTTGAGCCTGTTTTGACTGCAGTTTTGAAATATTTTATAAATCTGAAGTTTGTTTAGCTCGTTTGTTACTTTTGTCAACATTTATGCCATAACTATAGATCATTGGCTTTCGGCTTGTCCCTTCAGTGGTCGCAACAGCGGGACATGTTCCGCACATTGATTTGCCATGTGTTTTTATGCCATTTTTATCCAGGCGTGGGACTGGCACCATGGTGGCCCTTGGTGGCTGGGTGGGGCCATGCCTGGTAGGGGTGGGATTTGAGCCTGCTGCCTTCTGCATCCCAACCCAACGCTCTACCACTGACCCACCAGGTCGATAGAACATAAAATGAGATGAGTCTGAATACAAAGAAGTAAGTTGTTCGCACTCTGCTGAGTCTCTACTGACGCTCATGTAGGTGGAGGTTTATATTTGAGATGCCCAAACCATCCCACCAAGTGTGCACAGCTCGAACACAGCAGTGACCTCGACTAAAGCCAAAAGTGACAGATGGAATATTTAGGAAAGAGATGCGGCACATGCAAAGAGGGCAGAAAATGATGTTGAGGATAAATTTAATTTATGACTCGGGCTCTGATAATTTATTCTATTTTACACCAAGATTTTGCAGGCATTACCTTTTTATATACTCCACTACATCAGTGAGTGACGTTGGTGATAAACACCGGTGAAAACATGAAAGCAAATATGCAAAAATGTTTTTCCAAACAGGAAGAAATGAGAGCAGCACTGAGTGACAACCCAAAGGATGGAGGCTTTCAAAAGATTTTTCTTTTACATTGTCAGCAACCACAAAATACACAAATGCGATCGAGGCTTTGGGAGTGTGGTGTTCAGGTCACCGCAGTGAAATGGCTGTTTGGAGCCAGGAGTTTTCTGTGGAAGCCTGTGGTTTAGGTTTGTGCTCAGCACCATTGTGGTCATCAAGTTTGAAACGTGAATGTGGAGAAGTAGCATTTGTGGACTTTAAGACAACTAACAACCAGCAGGTCTAAACACTGAGGGCTGCCAATGGATTCTTCACTTTATAACTCTGTGTCCCAAACAGTTTTGAGACTTTGTCTTGACTTTTAAAAACAAATACAAAGCCAAATGTGTAAAAATAGAGTTAACACTTTGTCTGAGTTGTTAATGTTAGCCGGCCTGTCCCACTAGCTACGTACAGAAAAGCTAAAGGTAACATGTCATTCGGCTACTGCCATAAATTACGTATATTATCACATTAGTATGTCGTGTTGGAGAAGCCAATGTCTAGAATCAGCACATCCATTTATGTTTTTATGTTGCTACACTGTGATCCAGACTATTATTGGAGTATATTTAGGCATATTTAGGACCCTTTTCTTACCGTGGCCTCTTTGGCTTTGTATGCTTTGTTTTAGTCCCTTTTCGCTCACCAGCTTGCTTAACCCTATCGGTCGGCCGAGCAGCTACTTGTGCTCATGCAGGCCCAAAATAGATGTCAGTTTACGGACTGACAGTGTGTCTGTCACATATGTATTAAGAGGGTCCAGAGAAAACCTCAAGGAATTTTGTGGTTTGGAACTCTGCCATTGTTTAATATGGACACTTATCATCATGACAGTTAGGCTAAAACTAAAATTCTGAAAAAATAAAAAGTTAGCTAAGCTAGCTAGTGAGCTGCAGCTCATAAAGTAAGAGAACAGGAGGTGGGAGGCGGTGACTTGGGGTAGAACAGGTTTATCACACTGAAGTGTCCTTGAGCGAGACACTGAGCTGCACGTTGCCTCAGCAGCCTGCTGTGTGACAGCTACACAGTCATGTGTTTACACAGTGTTATTTCATCAGGCAATATTCTGCTTAACGAATGAACTAATCCATGGGCACAGGTTCCTGTTGTTGTTACAGGTTGTACAACAGGGCAAATTTGCATCAAAAGTGTCAGCTTAAGACTAAATATAGTTTTTCATTAACATAGAGCAAAATCAGAAAGTGGCCTACAAGTAATGGGGGGACACATACAGGAGCAAGTTGGACTACAGAAGCTGGGCTTTGATCCACCAACCCCGCAGACGGTCAGCAACCTCCACTGAACACTTTTTAATCCTCTGAGCACTAATAACTAAACTTTCACACTAACTTGAACATGGTACCTTCTGCTTGTTAATATCCTCCTCTAACTGCAGAAAATGGTTTGCCCAGCGAGGGCCACTCGAGTGAAAAATTGCGTTGCGTGACTTCGTACCAACTGTGGTTACCGCTCACACCAGTGGCAGGGTTTTCTTAATTTGAATTCAGGTTATGATTATAGGTGTAAAAATTGTTAATTTTGTTTCTGCAGAGAGGATGGAAATAGAAAATGGGACGACGGAAGTGACGGAGAAGCAGTGGGATTAGAACATGACCGAGAGAAGATAAGAGGAAAAAAAAAAACTAAAAGCAGAGATAGGAGTGAAATCTCACATTATGTGCCTGAGGCACTGTCACCACCTTGTTATTGAAGCACAGCTGCATATTGGATGATGACACCACTTAAAACTCCTCTGTCACAGTTTCAATGGGTAAAAGTTCAGTTATTTTTGTTTGACTGTACCTCTTTGTGTTTTTTTTGTAAGTGGGAAAGTTTAACATAAACCGGTGCCATCTTAAACAATAGATTGTGAAATCATAAATAAAATGGCTCTAAATTGACAGTAAAAGTTTGAAGACCTGATACTCACCCTCATCAGCATTTCTAAAGGCAGATGTACAAGTAGTAGTAGTAATAGTAGTGGTAATAGTAGTAATAGTGTGACTCTGAGCCGTCTTCTGCAGACAAGACACTGAAGTCTGACAGTTAACCCGGGTCTCCCCTGAAGCAGCATCAGCGTTTGAGCTCGCTCCGAAAACTGCGACGAGAGGAGGCGGGCCTGTCAGGAGGACGTGACCGCTTTTGTGTAGAAGCAAGGGAGTCATCGTGCTGTGTCAGGGAGTCTTCAGATTTAAAAAGTCAGCATAACGTCTTATGTGGTGAGAAAGAAAACGTGTCCTCTGAGGTGACGCACATCTCACAGAACCGGGAGTCGTTCTCTATAATGAGGCATTATTCCTGAACGTAAGTTTGCTTTGCAGTAAAATGAGTTTAAAACGTTTTGTACCGACCACATCACTGACTGCTCTTTCTTTTTTTTTGGTATGACCACTAAAGAGTCTACATTTATGTAACATTTGAGCCTGAATGACCAGACTTTCATTATAAGGACAGATCTGAGTCTGGGTGACATTTGTTACATATACAGTTGGCATTTAGCTCCAGTTATCGTCTGCGGCTGAGAAAAAGCTCCTTGTCTCTCTCCACGTCCGTTTCTCAAACATTCAGACAAACCAATGTTAATTTAGGTCAGTGGGGATTTGTCATGTTACTGGACTGTTATCTGTGTGGGTGTCAGAGGGAACAGTACTGATTAAATAATCCTTTAATGGCTGTGTCTCCAGTATTTTGGTGAACAGTGTGTGTGTGTGTGTGTGTGTGTGTGTGTGTGTGTGTGTGTGTGTGTGTGTGTGTGTTCCAGATCTCTCATTAATCTTCATCTCACTGCACCATCTTCATGTAGACTGTGGCATCACAGCATCTTAATCCATAACAATAATACATTTACTCATCTGCAGGAGTTTGTGTATCTAGACTTTGTTAGAAGGGAGAGATGTTGTCGTTGTTGAAGTCATTTAGCAGATTAAAACTTTACGCTGAGCAAAGTGTTGTTGGAGGAAAAGCATCTGATAGGTTGCAACTCAGATCACAGATTGAAAATTGCTCTTTTCAATTTTGCAGAATCCAACACGTTTACAAAAGGACTTCTACATGAGCAGGTTGATGTATTCAAATGTCTTATTTTTTCAGACCAAAGGCCAAAGATGATTAGTTTTAGGCAAAAAATAGACATAGTTTTAGATAAATAATTATCGCAATCAATGGAAAAGTTCCAAACAGAGACACAACGA
Organism: Channa argus; assembly: GCF_033026475.1. Taxonomy (NCBI): domain Eukaryota; kingdom Metazoa; phylum Chordata; class Actinopteri; order Anabantiformes; family Channidae; genus Channa; species Channa argus. The sequence goes on from NC_090210.1 coordinate 19,644,216, forward strand.
ACAAAAAAAGATGCAATATGAACTCAGAGACAAAAAAAAAATGACCAAAAACACAATGTGACGACCAACAATGATGGAGACGTGTAGTTTCCTCTTCAGCTACGCTCCTAAACTAGCTTTTTCATCAAAGATAACATTGCAGAAAAGCATCAGAGCCGATCAACTGCCTGAACTAATTTGTGTGCGTGTCTGTCTGTGTGTCTGTGTGTATGTGTGTGTGTGCTGGCGCTCCGTTGCATGTACGTGACATTGCAGAAAAGCATCAGAGCCGATCAACTGCCTAAACTAATTTGTGTGTGTGTCTGTGTGTGTGTGTGTGTGTGTGTGTGTGTGTGTGTGTGTGTGTGTGTGTGTGTGTGTGTGTGTGTGTGTTTGCTGGTGCTCCGTTGCATGTACGTACCCATCATGAAGATGACCTTTGGGTTCCTCTGTGCTGTATTAAAACCTGTCAGAGGAAAGAAAATCACAGTTGCTGAACTGCGCACAGAAAAACATACTGTATGTCCACATCAGTAATTCACCTTTAGTTCTTTTTAACTGTTGCACAAATGCACAAATAAACTATTATTAGTATGCATGATATTCATAAATGGATGTGTCAATTAGGACAGTGCTCCTCTTCTTCATAGGGCCACATTTTAGTGGTGCAGATGTTTTTGAACAAACTTAACATAATAACGACTTCATTTGTTAGTTTTAATACTTAATACTACTCTAGTTGTGTCACGAACAGATATTTTTAACACTAATGGAGCTTTCAGTGTCACCGTTAATGTTATTAGCTTCACCTGAGAGTTTCCTGATGCACCAAGTCAACATATCTGCTCTGAGAAAGGGACGGTCGGGGTAAGTGATCTGCTGATTATTATCATTAACGTTATATATATCTGATATAGTTGTGGACAGCAGGTTGACTACATCCTGCATTTCCTTTAATCAGACATTGTCCTGCTTCTCCTCTGTGTCCTCCGCTGACGAGATAAACATCAGGTCTAACTGGTGACAGTGAATCGACACATGAGCTCCCCTCCTCCTCCTCCTCCTCCATTACGCAGTCAATACTGTTGATGCAAAGCGACGCTGATGAAAACACACACACGAGCACACAGGGAGTGGTTCTTTCAGACATTCGGGGGAATAACCGTTATGACACTTGTGGCATTTACTGCGATGGAAGACTGTGTGTGTGTGTGTGAGATGAAATGCTGAACGGAGTCGGCGGCTACTTAATGAAAGAAAGCAGCAGCTGATAAATACGGGAGGTAACTGCTAATTAAAGCTGCAGTGTTATGCTGGTGGGGAGAGTGTTTGGCCGACCTTTGACAGATGAAAATCAATCGCGCTATTCACTCACTTTCTGCGGCTCCTTCAGCGTAACCAAGTTCTCCCTCCTCCTCCTCGACCTGGACAATCAGAGAGATTCAGATTTTAGGTCAAACCTTCATTTACACAATAATCTTTAGTTTTTTTTCTTTATCGTAATAAAAACACACAGCATATAAACTTCAGATGGAGGAAGAAGCTTGTGAAAAGTACAGCATGTGGGCCTTCGAACACTCACATGAAAGTGTTGATTATGTAATTTAAAAGCCACGGCCATTAGTCTGCTGCTTGAACATCCTACATTCTTTGGCTTTCAAGCATTTCACAGGGTTTTTGGAAACTGGATGCAGGGATTGGCTCCAATTCAGTCACGAGCATTAGCGAGGATGGATTATATGGCCTGGCTCTAAGGTGTAGTCAAACTCGACTAACCTAATGCTACAACAGCTTAAGCCGAAGCATAAGAAAATCAATCGACTCTGATCCCTCTCCCTGCTCTACCATGCTCTTCTACCAACTGCTACACTTACAGCCCTTAAGATATCAGTCATTATCAAATTATGAAAAATGAAGCTGCAAAACTGGCTGATCAAGCAGAAATAACTGAAATTCTTGTTTAGAAGCGCGAACTTTGTTCACAAGACATTTTGCCAATGTGACATTAATTCTGGTCTCATTTATTTAAAATAAAACTGTAAATTAAAACACTTGGCTTCACGTCGTTTTGCGGTTGCTTTTCTTCCAACAGCAGAATTCAACAGCTACTGCTAAGCTCGTCCAAAATCATAAAATCTGTCAGTCAGGCTCACAATGGTTTAATAGTTGAAGAGAAGCTGACAACAGAAAAGCCGTCTAAGTCAAAATTAAGACTAACACTGCAGACTCATGCATGGAACATTAAAAAAGCCCTGCTATGTAGGCCTCGTTGTGGTTTTAGGCACAGAATGGGCCTCCATTTTACATCAAAGATCACATTGACACAAAGTTGGAAACTCATATGCTGACATCAAGACCAGACTCATGGGGTGTCCACACAAAACATGACAACAAGACAAAGGAAACTGGCCAACAAAGGGGGAGAAGGACAAACAGTATTTCAGAACGACCAAGACAGAGAGGAAGAAGTAATATGACGAAAGACTATTTGAGACAGAGTGAATAAGACAGAGTGCTGAGTAAACCCTCAGTCTCCCCGGAGCAAACACATGGTCAGAGCCAGGAGGACGACTCAAACTCTCAGCAGCCTCGTTCACTGAATCTTAATTACGGAGTTACAAACACATGTCAGTGTCAAGCTGGGGCAGAAAAATTGGCCGAGAGACATTTTCCACTTAGTTTAATCTCTTTGGAGAGGAAATCTGATTCATTTGATTCAAACACACGTCAAGTGTGTCAGTGTTTTGACACCATTTCTAAAAACAATTTCTCATCGCTGCAGGTTTCCATGGTTATCCTCTTCAGCTATCGGCCATCTGCATGGTTCTGTGCAAGGGGGGTACGATTAGAAAAATCATTCATTCTTATTGTCTGGTCCCAGCAGAAACAAACATGTAAAAGCCCGAATGAATGGCTGATATTTAAAACGCCAAAAAAATGTCATAAATGAACGATATGACCAGTGATCTTAGAAGTGTAGAGGACAATATTCAGAGGTGGCAGTAAGGTCCTTTTAACCCTGCTTTACTGTTATTTAATGCTCATTTAGTGTTAGATTTTTTTTTTTTAAAGAGACATAGATTGTTCCCTGAATTTTGATGTGATCTAAACTAAAAATCATTTAGTTTATAAAAGTTTATTTTACTAAAAGTGGATTAAGCAACTGTGTAAATTGTTAAAGGAGTTGGAATCTGCATTACCAGCTTCACCGATCAATTAAAATCTGCAATAATTAGGTTTTGCTACTAAAAGGTTACAAAACATATCATTTTTATTCATACACACATACAACCTCTCTCTCTCTCTCTCTCTCTCTCTCTATATATATATATATATATATATATATATATATATATATATACATAAATTCCAAAATTTAGTACACACATTTCAGTGCAATAAAACATCTGGGACAGTTCACGATGCATCAGTTTCCCCCACCTATCCATTATCTAAAGGGCTTTTCCTGTTCAGGGTCACAGGGGGGCTGAACACAAGGTGAGACACAACCTGGACCGGACTGTTTCAGATCACATATGTAACTGTGATAAAGTACTGAATTCCACATAGATAACATCGCTAAAAGTTGTTCATAACAATCCCTGTCTCCAAAGTTGACATAATACTGGTGCTGAATGTGAGGAAGTGTAGCTAGTTGCATCTTCAACTCTGTGTTTGTAAACAGTATGTGTTAATCAACTAATGCTGTTTCAAGCTGTTCTTCTCTTAATCCTACTTTGCCAATAAATGAAAGTTTTCATGGAGCAGCTTGCAGTAGGCAGAGATGTACATGTACTGTGTTCCAGCTGAGTGCATCACCTTCAGACAGGTGACTTAAGACTAATGACTGCCCCCCCACCGCCATGATATTTCCATCTATTGCCAACTCTTGACCTCACTTTGCTCTGATACGGTCTAGTGATGGATGTGATTTGATGGATGTGATTTAGAGCTGAGTCACGCTGACCCCTCTATGTGCGGGGGGTGGGGGGGGTCAGCTTGGGGTGGTGGTTATATACAGTAGACAGACACTGGTGAAGCAGAGTAAAGCGAAGAGTGAAGAGCTCTGTTGGTGTTCAATAAATGGCGTCAGTGTGGGGGAGTGCTGGGTGCCAGCGACGAGCCAGCTTGGCATGTGGGTACACCAAATGGTCCGATGACTCAGAGAGAGAGAGAGAAACACGTGGCCAACACGGATTGCTTCCATGTGATGAAGAACAGATATATACAAGCATACTGTAGAAACACAGAGGCAAAAAAAAAGGTTGGTCCCCATTGTTGTAAAGTTACTATTGCATGTTGGTGCTGGTTTGTGATACACATAGTTTACAGTCATAAACACACCTACACGATGTAATGTAACATCTCATAATGACAAAAGTCTCCATCTCGTGGGCACCAGATGTCGCCACAGATTCAGGGCGTGAACGTGTCAAATCAAAGAGTCGATAAATAAACAGAGATAGTTGTCGTTTCTTAAAGTATTTATAAAATTACATGATGCACAAATTTTAAGGTCCTGTGTGTGTATAACATTCTTATTTAGATGTCGGGGGGGGGGTGTAATTTGATTTAAGCTCGGGAAACTTGTACATTTCTAGGACTATTTGTCAAAATTCTACCTTCAGACAGGCAACAGTGCATCAGGAGGAAAAGTAGGTCATTCTCTGATTAACTGCACCTTTTTAAATCTTTTCAATCTAAATTACTAAACAAATTAAACACGTTTCCTGGCATTTCTCTGTACGTTGCCTGCATGGGCAAGAGGAAAGCTGCAGTTCAGTCACATTCGAAAGAAACAAAAGACATTAGCCACGGCTGATGCGTCTGTATCACCAAAGTCTTCAAAGCTGCTCCTGATTTTGTGCTATTGTCTTGCGTCTGAAAGTGGAAATAATGGCCTAAATGTGGTGTTTGTGGAAAGGTCAGGTGGTTACCAAAATCACAGTATTCACAGTAAATGTCAGGACCGTTTGCTCTTTGAATATTCAGAAATTTCCTTTTAAAGAGTTTACCTGAAAGAACGATGGTATTTTGCATGTTTCAGCCAGACATCCCCTGATTGACATGGATTATCAGAAGGCAGACTGACTGGATTTTAGTTGCGACTTTGAGGTGTCACTTGATCAACAGTGTTTGAGCTAAATAAAAATAGAAGGGAGTACTTCATTAATCCTTTGACAATTATAATTGTACTACTGTAGATGTCAATGCAAACCGTGTGTAGACTGGAACTGTAGGTCCTGGCTTCACGACGTCTAGACCCCCACATCTTATGAAGCTAAAAATGAGGATGCTGCCAGCATCTTGAAGAGTCTCTCAATCTTAATTTCTGAAACAATTCCTTCGCATCAGACTGTCGGGGAGACACCTGTGTGAGCTAATCAAATAAGCTGCGGCTGCTGCCCTCAACTCATTATTTTCATACGTCAGGACCGTGATATTGATCTGTCATGTCTGTCTAAATGAGTCTGGAGACGCTCTGATGAGCTGCAGAAAGCTCGTCACTGTCACAGTCTAAACAGCAGAATGACGTCCAACACATTTGTCATCCATATGTCATTTGTTTCTGCAATAAATTATACTTGGTAGAAAGTAAAAAAAAATGTTGGAAGTATAAAATTTGGCACCAGAGACCTGAAATAGCTGTTCTGCCACCCTTGTGTGGATCAAAACTCTAATTATATCCATTCATCCGTTTATATCCGGGGCCACAAATATAGGCGAGGTCACACAGTGTCTTGGCTTCTTAGAAAAGGTAGTCGCTGCACGCCACAGGAAGTGCTGCTAAGGAAAGTCAGTGTCTTCAATGAGCCGGATGCAGGGTTTTGTTTGCCCGGTCCTCATCTTCAAGCTGCTCTGTGGTTTCCTCTCTAAGGATCACTACTGTGATTGAAAGAGTAGGCTTTGTCCTGAGTCTGAATGTGACAATAAAGAGAAGGTGACACAAGTCAGGAAGTATTGATCAGCCTCACCTAAAGTTCACTTTTTATCTGGCATGACTAACAGTGTTTTATTAGGAAATCACAGTCGGCCAGGAAGCCCAGGAGACACTCAGCAGGATGTCGGCTGGCAGGTAACAAGCTCCCGGCTGTGAGAGTAATTCCGTTTGTGTACAGGCCTGGTGAAGATTAAACATGTCAGCTTTATAAGCAACACACGTGGACAAAACATATCAATAAATGCTGTGTTACAAAGTACACTGTCCTTGCAAAAAATGTATTTCACACTGCTTTGCTAATATTTTATGTAAAACTAGCCATTTTCCTGCTAGAATTGGTAATAAAGTACTAATTTAATGTACAACACTGGAATCAGTGCCAAGTAATGAACAGATTATTTTTGATATTTGCAGCTTTTGTTCATATCACACAATTGGTTGTAGAATATTCCAATTTTTCTTTTTTTTAAGGACTTCTCGTCCATGTTGAACAGACGGAAGTAAATTTTTTTTCCTGGCCACGTTGGCGCAGTGAAAACAACACGACGCGTCATCACCTTTGTATTGTGTTAGTAAAAGAGTTTATTTACTGCAGCAGTTTGGAAGTCACATCATTTATTGGAGTTGTGTCTATGGCATCCTGGCAATTTTAAATAAAGTATTCACTCACTCTGTTTTTGGTCCCTACCAACTTGCTGTGGGATTTTATAGCTTTTCATAGTGCAAGTATTCGGCTACCAAATGGTCATGTGTGTTAAAGTTAACACACAAGCAAAGAAATTAGTTTTAAGTTTACATGCTGTTTTTGCTTTTCTGTGATGAAGTGGGATCTTTACTTTAGTCCAGCCACAGCCTTTCCATAGGGATTAATGTTGATTTTAAATTCCCATACTTTTCTCCTAAAATGTAACATTTACTTAGATATTAAAGGAGTAGAACCATAGCATGAATAAAGAGGTTCAATAAAATGTGGGTTCTATAATTATATGGTTTCTTTAGCAGGACTAAGACCAGCTTTGGTCGTGAAACATCTCCAGTGAAAGACAATAGGGGACACATTGTAACCAGTGTAGTTAGTGCTGCTGTCCCTTATCGTATATTTTTGTCCCCAGTATTTAAAGCTCAAACGCTGACCTATCGTTTTGGCAAATCTCTACAGAGAAGCATAATGGAATATTAACAAAAAGTAGTAATTGAAAAGTATATATATATATATATATATATATATTTCTTCTAAATGTGAATTCAATACATTGAATAAAAGTGAAGAGGTCCTCTGCTGACAGAGAGTATACGCTCTGAAAACTAGGCCTAGTCAGAAAACACTGTCATGCAGCATCCCCCCAATAAAAGGGAAACACATCGAGACAGAGAGAGCTGAGCAATTTGTTTCTAGACACCTGGAGGATGGGAATGAGACAGAGGTCGGGGTTATATTTGACTGCAGCACTGGGGCTGCGTGGAGGAATGGCTCTCGCCAAGCATTACACAACAGCATTCTCTATATGAGGAGATTTGCCTTTACTGAATCATCCAGCCTTTGAAAGAGTTCACCGTTGCCCAGTTTTGAAAATCTACTATTGAGATTGGCGTTTCTGTTGTGTAAATAAAAACTAGGGAGAGAGTGAGAGCGAGAGGATGTGGACTTGCAGAGAAGGCTTTTGCTTAGTAATCACAGTGATTCAAAATTTGATTTCCGTAATGGGATAAAAGTGTCACTGTGAAAACACAATAAGAGAAGAGGCACTTTTATTTAAGTACAGAATCAGCACACACCAGGATAAAGCTTCCCAGAGCTTTGCAAATGGCTACGTAAGTGAACATCAAATTTAAGCACGAATGGATTGTGAGGAAATAACCCCTGGGCGAGTAAAAGATGGCTACCTCTTCTGCACAGGACACCCGAGCTGAAAGAGATACGAAATGACTACAGATGAGTCATAACGAGAGGATCATGTAGCTATGGGTCATTTCCTTTCTTCCTCTGCCATCATTTTGTCCAAATATGGTTTTGTCTTATTAGGATAATCATTTCAGTTTTAGGTTGAGTTCCCACCAAATGGTTCCTGGTACATGTCTTTCCTAGGAACTAAAGTTCAGGAACCTTCCCTGAGATAGAAAAGTCCATTAGGGAATTGTAATTTATATTTCCACTACAGGGCCAAAGCCACAAGAAGAATAAATACCATATTTCCTCGCTCTTTCGGGCATGCAGGTTTGCCCTCTACAACATCAGAAAGATAAGACCTGACCTTTGTGAGCATTATTGTCCAATGCCCTGCTGATGGGGCTAACAGCAGCACAATCAAAGCTCTCCAACTGACCCAGAACGCAGCAGCATTTATGATCAGCCAAAAAGGACACACATCACAGCAATGTTCAGATGTATGCCCTGGCTTCAAGTAGCTGTCTCTGTCAACTTTAAAGCTCTGTCCCTTTCCTGCAGAATGGTCAACGGAACAGCACCTTCCTACCTAAACACCTTCATACAGGTCTACAATCCCTCCTGCCCATTCCTGCTAGTGAATGGTGTCTAGTGGTTCCTTCCTAACACAGAAAAAGAAACAAGCTCTTCAGCTAAATGTTCCTACGATAGTGGAACAGGCTCCCAAACTCTACCTGTCCTGACTTGCACTTGTGTCTAATAAAACATAGCATTTCTTCTCATCGTACTTTGCTGTAAGATTTTCTGCCTGACTTAGATTTTTTGCTTTCTTTGTACCTCACTTGTGAGTCGCTGTGGATAAAAGCATCTGCCAAATGACTAAATGTAAATTCAAACAGAGGTCTGTTCAGTAATCTGTGAAGTTAAAAAATGGACCTCAACAGTCAATCCTCCACATTTAACAGGTAATAATGAGCTGTAATCTTACCTCATCGTACTTGCCAGCAACATCTGCCAGGCTGCTGGTTTCACACAGTAGACTGAGGTCCAGCTCGCTGGGGCCTGAAGACAGAAACATCCACAACAATAAGGAGACTTACTGTAGGTCAGTTGAGACGAAACAGCTCAACATTTTGACCGTCAAGTATGGAGCTTGAAACGGGAAGTAAAATTTCCAGGTTTCCAAGAGATTATGTTATCATATAACAAAATAAGTTTCGTAGTTGTGGTGACAAACGTAATCCCCGATTTAGATTTCCATGCTCTGAAATGAACTGGACCACAATCTTTCCCTAACCTTAACCAAGTGTTGCTGGTGTCTAAACACGCCATTTATTTTATTTTTTTGTGCTCTGCCAGTTTTCCTGATTGCGTTAAATTTTAAAAGCCACTTAAAATTCTGAGCACAGGCTAATTTACATGCTCAATAATAAATAACTTTACAAGCGATGATTGGTTTGTAGATGTGAAAAATGACTTGTACAGGCTCTATAAATAGCAACAACTGTGCTGCTTTGGTGCTTTTGAAGAACTTAGGCTATGTTACATGATTAGTGAAAGCGTCTTTGCCACTGATGAGTCTAATGAGTAGGGAAGTGGGTACAAGTATTGATTTGCAAATGCGTGTTTAAGTACCATATATGGCTTTCTAAATCTGACAGAATATGTATGCATATATCTCTCTTGTGTTTGCACACAGTATTAGTCAGGAATCTAATCACAGTTTTATGCATCTGGTCCTTGAACGTATAATGAGCCTTAACTTCCTGCTGCCGAGGGTGATGCTGGTATTATTTAACACAAACTGTAGCATCCTCGTCCGCTCTGTTAGTGGAAGTGGGTGGTGAATAACGTTTCCCTATGGCAGATTTTTTATTTTTTTTTTCCTTGAATGGCAGAGCCTCCTGTTTAGAAAACTGGGTTAGATTCTGAAAGGACACAGCTTCAAACATTCGGGCAGATTTAGACAGTTTGCTGGTTTTGTGTGAGAGAGTTTGTTTTGTGCACTTGCTGCGGTTCCCAACAAGAGTCGGCAACGTGTCAGAGTCTATCCTGTAATTGCTTGTAAATGAGGCCAGTGATGTCAGGTGGCTTATCATCAGCTCTTTAGTTTGGTCCAAATGTGCTGCTGTGATAATTATGGCCTGAGGATGGACAAGGCTAGAGGAAGTGTGGCCATAATATCCTCTCTCCTGGAAGAAATGTGGCTGTAGAAGAAGCACATTGACTTATTTGTCCTAAAGAATTTCCCTTCAGAGACAGTCTCATTATACACTTAGCTTTGTTTCCCGTCATCTCTGACATGTTATTCAGTGCACCTGTGACCCACGATTCGGATTTTACTCTGTGCATTTGAAAGGTATTAGTTAGAATTAGTTCATTTAGTGATCCTTTCAAATTACACCCAACTCAGGATGTTGTTCAGATCATATACAGAAGTCACACTGTCCTGAAATGTTCCTCAAAGTGCAGCTGCATGACTCTATTGGAGTTGATTCTCGATGGGAAGCTTTCTCAAATCATTATCTACCTTAATGAGGAAAACATCAATAGTTTCTCATTCAAGGAACAGGTAGCTGAAGCACAAAGGCAATTTGTCGAAATCGGTGAGAATTTAAACCTCGTGTGATTAAAAAAGCTGTTTTTCTATGCATAATTTTGTGGTCAATTTGACTTTCATATACATCTCTCAAAGGAAGAAAAGGTGCAATTGTCCCGAGAGGAGAGTGTAGAGACAACACATCCAACAAGTCTCCTTTTGACTCTTCACTGGCTGCAATATCACTGAACTGTTATATCCTTGTGCAGCAGCTCCGCTCTGATCGAAATCACACGGAATCGAAACTTATTTTCTCCCCCTGCCATATGTTGTTGCATGGTGATTTAGCACCTCCTGACACGACACTCAGTTTCCTCCTGAGTGAATCTGTGATGGCAAATCTGCTCCACACTGTTCCCCTCTTCGCAAAACTACCAAAGCAGTTTGCTGAACATTGCTTTTAAAGAAAAGAAAAACACGCAGTTGGGTCGTCGTTAGAAACAACCAATGCTGAAAATGTGCCCCTCCGATTTTTACACGTCGTCCCGCTGTGATGCGGCCAAACTGTGTGGCATGATGCGAATTGCAGGCAGATTTTCAAATCAAGTGTATTCATGAAGGCCTGAATCTGACGATTTTCTCAGACGGCTTCACAATCTCTTCACCATACAATGCCCTTCTTTTTCTGCCATGTTGATCAGCACCAAAACACACAGTCTCCTTCAGTAACCAATGATTTATTCACTCAACCTTTTCAGGCCTTCATCAACCACCGTAATTGAAATGAAATAACTGAGCACATTTGATGCACAAAGCATTGTGTACTTTGTGTGCAGCTTTGTTAGACCAGACATTTTTTTCTTTCAGACTGAAAAAACTATATGATTAAATGAGCGCTGAATGTGCAGAGTAGACAAATCTAAAAGCAGAACCACAGCTTAAACCAACATAAAGGGCAACGATAGAGATCCTCCAGCCTAAATAGCCATAAAGGCTGAACATTTGTCCCTGTTTTTATGCTTTGGTGGACATTAAACAAGACAAAACATGCTATGATATTTAAATGATAGGTGGACTTTGTTATCTTCAGATAAAGCCAGGCTAGTTGTTTTCCCCCATTACCAGCAAGATTTAAATAGACAGACAATACACTTATTCTACAAGTGCTTCTAGACTTTTTACATTTTTTACTTGTCTGTGGTATGTTAAGGTGATCAGTTGCAGGCAGTAGGGTCACAGTAAATTTAGAAACAGACAAATATTTACTAAAATACAAAAAATTCCAAAAAATACGGATCTATTCCTTTAATAACTAAGTGAAGGGAACTATGGTAAAACTGTCTGCCATAGTTATAAAAATAACATCAAACAACACTAAAAGTAGTGGAATTGCATGATTTCAATGCTCCCGATAAAATCACCGGTGCTCTGCTCAAACTGCTGTTAGTACTGACACAAAGTGCCTGCAGTGTCAATGGACTGCTCACTGTTGAGGGAACTACTTAGTGTACATTATATAGGAAGTAGGGAATCATTCATTTGTATATTAAATTGCTGGACTACAATCATTTAATGTCTACATGACTGTAATGTTGCACAGTCTCAGATGCAGTGGAATAAATGTATTAAAAGGTAAAATACAAGCACATACAGCCTAAATTTAGTGCACGTCACTTAAAACAGGAATACAAGATTATAAATCATGAAAAGAGATTTCAGATATTGATTGGATAACAGCCAAAGTAGAGGACATTGCTGTGAGCCGCTTTTTTGTATACAAATACTGTAAATGATGTTCCTGTGCTGTGTGGGCCCATTTGCAATTTACACCCGCATTTAATAAAGAGGAAAAATGAAACTAACTTTGCAACTAAAACCAGGCAATATTCTTACCAGCTCAGTTCTATTTCAATGTTCTCATTTTGTCCTTTCACTAAAGCCTTTAAGATCTCTGTCACTTATGAAATCCATGCAGAAACACCAGCTGAGCGCTGACTGATCTTTGAAGCAGACGTGAGAAAGTTTCTGTCAGACATTTTCTGATGGTCAGGAATACAGATCTGGTCTGGCACATTTTTAAAAGAACAGACTTTTACATAACATATAACAAGTAGCCTCCATCATGCCATCTGAGTGATCCAACACTGATTCTAACCTTGTTGATTCTGTATTTCTCCCAACGCGTGGCTAACTCTGCTTCACTTGTTGCTATGCCAACTCTTCTGGTAGCCAGGGAGCTGGTGGGTGATGTTTTTGATTTTCACTTGTTCACTCTTCCTGTCTATGTTGACTGTTATGTAGAGGCCTCTCCACACTGTACACATACACTGGTAGCTGTTAAAAAGCAATAAATCCCCTCTAGCTGAAGGTTTGCTGGAGCCTGATATCTATTGCATCATATTTCAATGCCTGGCCCATAGCTATGCACACACACAGACACACACACACAAACACAGAACTACAACTGTGGAAGATTGTTATTGTCGCATCAAAACACATTGGAAAAGGGCCAAAACCAATACTGGCCACGATCTTTGAGTCCTAAGGCAGCACTGCATTTAAAACAGAATACACTCTGATAATTACTGCATGGGCTCAACACATCAAACCCCTGTCAGTTAACACAGTTTGCAACTACATCCACAAAGTTAAACTGCTGACATGCAGAAAAAACAACAACAATATATAAACAAGATCCACAAAACACTGCCACCTTCTCTGAGCCGGAGCTTATTTAAAATGGACTGAGATGTGGTCTGACTAGTCAAAATGTGAAATTATGTTAGGAAATAGATGCCCCTTATTAAAGGAAATTATAAATCGAATGGTTACCCAGACAATTCAATGTAGGTTTAAGTTAAGTCAATTATGTAACAGAGGAGAGGCAGCATGTTTGTTGGAGTGGTTAGTGCTGCCGTCTCACAGCTAGAACGTCGTGGATCTGCGCCACAGCCGGCTGTGGCCTTTCCGTGTGGAGTTTGCATGTTCTCCCTGTGCTACGCTGGTTCCTCACACAGTCCAAAAGCATGCATGTTAGCTTAATTGGTGACTATAGGTTGGTATATGAGTGTAAATGGTTGTCTGTCTGTGTAACAATTAGCAAAAATATAATTTCATTTAGTGTCATTTAATGTAATTTCGTCTTCTTTTCCTTTGGGCTGTTCCCTTTCAGGGGGTCGCCACAGCAAATCACGTGCCTCCATGTAACCCTATCCGCTGCATCCTCTTCTCTCACACCAATTAACTTCATGTCCTCTCTCACTGCATCCATGTAATTTACATAAGTTGAAATATCGCTTGAGAAAATCTAACCTGGGCTAAGATCTTGTTGAGATTTGAAAGATCATTACACATCGTTTCAGATGTGTTTTCTAAAACAAGAAGTTGTCTCACCAGCTGCAGGCTCTTTGGAGGGAAACAGCTTGTTGTCCAAAGTCATGCTGATGTCGCAGAAGACCTCCTCCTCATCTCGGTCGGCATCCAGCTGGAAGGAGATGAAATGTCAAATCCCATACATCAGTTGTTCATAATTTCTCTTTTCATAATGACTTTTTGACTTTGATGTATTTTTTCATCATAAATTCTTTTACCAAAGCAATATTTTATAATTTGCCATTAAGTTGTCTTACACTGACAAAGAGGGAATAAAAAACTCTTAATCATTCCATAAAAAAGTATTTATTAGACTAACTTGCACAATAAATTTGGTTTGTTAAGTATAAGTAGCCCAGGAGACTTTAAACAAACACATTTAAATTCATATTTACTGCACAAGGGATAAAGTTAATAAATAAGACAGAAAACAAATTCATCACTTTGGATTTTACATCTTTGGTAAGAACAATCATTAGGAAAAACAACAGGATTTTAAACAGCCTTTAGTGACTCATTTCTGTTGTTAAATCAAAGAGAGAACAGTTGCTCCGCTCCACACATCAATTTGTAGATACTTCACTTGGAGGAGACCAGGCAAAAACGCAGTGTGAGAACCTGATGGTTTTATGTCTCTGCCAGCCAGTCCACTTCCTGTTTACATGTATGTCTGTCCAGACTCATGATTTATTAGTTCATTCTTGAGTCCATGAAGTGCAATGCAGATTGTTTACTGTAAAATGTAAAATGTGAATAAAATTGTAAAAATATGTGTTATCATAATATAATGAGAGTTTGCATAGACACAGACAAACATCAGGACTTGATCAAGTGCAACGGACAGGCTCAGTCAGTTAAGCCACCATGACATTAACAATGAGACTCATAATCATTTGAAACATTTGAACCAAGCGCTGCTCCTCGGAGCTACCTACACACTCGGCTTATTTTGTATTAAACAAGCACCAGAAACTATAATAACACCAGATTAATTAACCTCCTATCTTTGTCAATTGGTCTCTTCCAGATTATTCAGGGTTCAGCTGCCGTCTTTGACACCTATTGTATTTTACAAATTTAGGCATGAACAATCAGCTTTGTGAGGGAACCAGAAGCTGGCTGAAGCAGGCCGCTCCACAGGTAGATCGGCCGTCCATCAATCCCACAGTTGTTGGTTCGATCCCTGGCTTTGAGCAGGACACGGAACCCCAACTGAGATGCTCCCGGTGAGTGCAGCTGGCCAACATTCACTCACCTTCACCAGTGTAAAGCCCTTCGAGTACCAATAGGTAGAAAAGCACTATATAAGTGCAGACCATTTATTTACCTAATCTGCTCTTTGCCTGTCCCTCCACTCTCTTCAGGGATGATAACAATCGGCTAAAAATTGGATAAAAATAAAGAGACAGAGAAATAATTGCTCTCAGATTCTCGGCAGGGTTACTTCCTCAATATGATTTATCTAAATAAAGAAATGAGTAAATGTCAGCTGTGGGAGTGGAGGTCAGACAAATGTAAGATAAGGACAGTCCACAATGAACACTTCCTCATGGGGTTTCCATGGTAACAGCCTAAAAAAAAAGACCAGTGTTGGATGTCTACTGCGTGGGAAGTCCCCTGTGCCTACAGGGCCCTGCGAGTCCACCTGCAGAATGAGGAGTGAAGGGGACAAAAGTAGGGATTCCCAGGAGACAGTGGGATTTGAAAAACCCATTAAGGAACTTGGACCTCCCCATGTCTGCCAGTGATGTGGCTGCACTGTCTTTAGAACGGAAATGTGTTTCTCCTCCATTGGAGAGGCTGTGTGTAATCCACTTATACTTACAAGAAGCTGCATGGGACTCTTCAAAGACACTGTCATTTCTCAAGGACAGACTAGGACAGCTTTAAGTTTCTGGAGCTCCGCTATCAACTGACAGATTCAGTGCCAGTGCACTGCTTTAATGTGAGGCACAGGACAGGGACTAAACACTTGTCTGGGTTTTACGAATGCCAGAACCCGGTAGGATCAATGACAGAGCTGTGTTGGGCAGTGAACGTACCATACGGACATGCATAATGCATGAACTGTGCACTGTCATACCACAGTGCACTAGGACGTTTTTGTCAGCAGGAAGAACGGTGTGCGTTGCTAAGAGCATGCATCTCCGTTGGTTAGACTAATGAAACTAGGTCATGGCATAGCTTCAAAACCTTCACACCTCCAACTCTGCTGTAGCTGCACATCATGTGTGAAATCAGAATATTCAGAGTTGGTGCCAGTCAAAGTGGAGGCCTTAGTGTGTGGAGTCATATGAGAGTGCATTTAATGCATCTGATGTTAAATAGGGTGGGCTTTAGAACATTAGAGGCACCTTCTAAGATAATGCACTCCAATACGACTCCACTACCACCTTTGTGACCGTTTTAACAAAAAGAAACCAAAAAACACTAACCTTATAAAATAATTCATGGCAGAGCTGCTGTATTGGATGGCATAAAATTGTACAGGTGTACCTAATGAAGTCGCCAGTGAGCGTATAACTATGCTTCAGGTTAGATTCTAACTGTGATACTGCATGCATCTGCAGCAGGACTGCTGTTATTAATCTTTTGGGTCAAATCTGACCAGCTTCATAGTAGTTAAAATACTTAGTTAAAACCTTAACACGTTGTTTATCCATAACCATTATTGCCCACATTAATCTTTGCTTTGATAAAAATCCAAACTCAACTGTCGTCACCTTTTTCCAAAAACCTTTTGGTGATTTTTGAACAATCCACAAATGTGATGTCTCACTTCCTAAATTAGGTCCAAAAATTGACACAGATCAGTAGTTGGCAATTATCTCTGTACCTGTTGAAACTACAATCACTGGGTCCAACCCTAACGAGGACAGAAGTGTTTTGGTCAAACGTCCCGTCCACAGAACTTTTCTACCTTCATGAACATATACAAAGGATAAAAAGTTGCAACTCTTGAAGGTGAAGGAAGGTGAAAGCCATGATCTAATATTTTAAAGGTATCGCAGAGGGAGAAGTAGATAAAAACAAAGAAGCTTTGAAACAGCTTGAAGCAGCTGCAGATCCTTTGGACGCTGTAACTTTAGTTTTCAGCTTTGGTGTATTCAGGGTGATCTATTTGATCATCTAAATAAACTCTTGCTAAGTGTAAGTTCACCAACACCTGTCAAATGTCTTTTCAGTATTATGCAGAGCTCCCAGTTGCCAGTCTTATGAAGAAGACAGTGGCACCAGAAGAGATATAAATAGACACACATTGATCCTCAGACGCAAAAACCAAAGAAATCTTAAAATTAATTTCTTTTAACCTGAAACTGTTGTTCATATGTTTACTGAGTAGTTACAATGCCTGTATGTCATTTAAATGTCTGCAATAATGAACAAATAGCTTGTAACCATGCCCAGAGAGATCAGAGACCCAGAAAGACGGAGTGAGGTGTCTTTTGTTTGTTTTTATCTCTGTGGCATTGAGCAGCATGTGGGAAGGAAGCTGAACTCACTCATGGGAATCCTTAATTAGGTCGTTTCTTTTTCCTAGAATGACGGGAACGCTTCAACCGAATCAACAACAAACAATTATCTGTCCCTTCTGCAATATCCTGTTAGGCTTCATTGTGGAGGTGTGTTTGTTTTTTCACTCTCATTCATACCTCATCTTCATCATCCTCGCTCCCGTGACAAAAAGTCTAAATGCTTCACATGCGCGCGGAACACTACACGACTGCCGAGTACAGTAACTGTACGTCAGCGATGCCAAAACTTTTCCACAATGACAGAATTGGGACAAGTTAATTCAATAAAACACGGAGAATTAATAGATTTGTGGACGCATGTATAGACAATTCAGTCATTCCAATTCACCGTCCTGGATGTGGAGCCATGACTCACTGTGATTGTTCTTTTATAGAGTTGTGCCTTTCTGTATTGGACCTGACATTTAAAATGAAAGGATTACTTTCTACAGAGTGAAAACAATCACGCCTTAGACACTATTGCATTCATTAGTCCACTAACTATCGAGTTTCTCCTGCGGGATAATTACTGAAGAGCAGGTGGAAACCTATTTAAACTGAATTTAATCTTATTTTTAGAAATCTGTTTTTGTGCCCTGATAAGCCTTAAATTAAGTGCTGTTCAGTGCGTGTGTGTGTGTGTGTGTTTGTGTGTGTGGACGTCATTTTTGCTTGTTTTTTTGTACAGTCTTTTGGACATTTGGATGCATGTTTGTGTCACTTATTCACTCTGCCTTCTACTAAGTCCGGAGGGAAACATCTGTCTCTTTAGCTGCTAAATGCTGCTTTATGTTCACCAGCATCAGTCTGCTGTTAAGTGTGCAGGCTACATTAGCCACACGCTGCAAACTAAAGCCCAGAGAGCATCAAACCTTTGAAGTGGAGTGTAGCAGATGGTAGAGCACAGTGCAGCAGGGAGAGGTTGAACTGGGGAGGAGGGTGGATTCATTTTGAGCCTCATAGTAGCTCTAGTCTGTGTTATATAGAAAATGTCTTTTGTTACTAATGGTTAAGCATGGTTTTCATGTTTGATGAATTCACATTTAAGCACAGATGGAGAAATGGAGAGGGATTTAATCAGTGACAGGACCTCAATCAAATTGATTTCAATCTACTCTCGTGTAAATTTTAGGAAGATCGACAAGGGAAATTCAGATCATATCAAAGGCTTATAGACTCCACATGTTCACACGTGATCAGAATCTTTGCCTCTGCCTGTTTTTCTGTGGTTAACTGTCTGTAAAATAGAGTAAAATAGTGTTTTCAGCAGCTCATGGGCTGAAGGCATGAAAAGAAAACAACTGCTCTCAACAAAGCATCTCTGACTGAACACCTACACGGCTACTGTTTTTTTTACCTGTAAAAACAAGAACTGCCTTAGTGTTGAGCGCGGGCATCATTTGTCATGAAGTTTTCCTTTTTTTTTTTCTTTTTTTTTTGCTGTTGTTGTTTGTTTTTTTTAAAGAGCGTGTCGGCCGATGCCAAACTTCTTATTTCTGAGGTGACAAGTGTGTGATTGCGGACACGATTCTGACAAGTGAGAAACACTGGGAGTGAAGGAGGAGTGGTGCTGTTTGTCGGAGACTCACTGACTGCCTGTCTGTGCTGCCACAGCACAAAGAGAGTGGTGACAGCAGCTCATAGGAGGGAAAAGAATCAATCGATAGCCTCTCAAAGTGATCAAATCTCTCTAGTTTGGACCTCAAACCTCTTCCATACACAGGTATTGTCAAAGCAGTTATGGTGTTGTAAGAAAAACAACTTTGTCTCGTAAGCGACTGTAAAGTGCCTTGAGATGACTTTGTTGTGAATAGATGCTACATAATTAAAGCTGAATTGAAACAATAGTGCACGATCAGCTGAAAGGCTACATCACTTTATCATGTTTGCCCTACTGTGGGGCGACACCTTTAGGAAGTCTTTATAGTATAGAGGATATTTTAAGTATTTGTTTGTCACCGTGGCCCTGAGCCCACCGGTGACCCTGTCTCTCTACAATTCTAAAAGTTGATGCATGGAGAGGAAACTAAACATCTTTGTAGCTGATTCTCCATTCAGACCAGACCCTCTCAGGGCTGCATTTGAGCCTGTCCGATGTCAAAGAGGCAGCCCACCAATGTGGCCTACTTTCCCCTCGCAACCACCTGGCAACAAGGGCTCCATTGGGTGGATCCTTCGCACAGGGGTGGAGCCAAAGGGGTGGCCTGAGGTGGCAAGGTGGTAGGTACATGCTGTAGAACTTTCAGCACAAGGAGATCTGAGCAAATCTGAAGTGCACATAAATCACTACCATTGCAAATAGATGAAATTGTATTATTATGCACAGTTAAGGTGGTTTCATATATTTTATTCAAATTTCACTTTAAAACTATATTCAAAATGTGCCACCCCTGTCTTTGCAGCCAAACATCTCCTATGAGTCTTTGTACACATGTGATGTAAAGAGCCAGAGGAATACGAAATACAAATGTTAAAAAACAAAGGGCCCTTAAAACCTAAAGTTCATATAAAACATGGTAATTATGTAAAGTTAATGATGTCTGCTAGCTAGCAAAGCTCAACAGCTGCCACATCAAACCAGGCACAGCTGCAGCATAAGTAGGAAATCATCCATAGACCAAACCATTCCATTGCGGTTTGAGCATGAAGGCAACATGCCTGTAAAGACTGTGTACATTGCAACCTTCAAAGGATTTGACCCCTGAACTGAAACACAGCATGTGTCTCCCTGCATGAAGAGAACTTGGTGAGGTGGCAACTGAAAAAAAGGTGACCAACAATGTTTGTTTTCATGCTGAAAACTTGGGCCAGTTATACATAAATATAACATGAAATCATTTAACCACCATCCCAAACAGCTGCTTTAAAAACCTTCTTCTGATAGAACGGCATCGTTATTTGTCTTCTGTCACCATTACAGTAACAATCATCACTATCTGACTAAAACTCACTAACCCTGCCACCTTAACGTCCCGAGTGTCACATGTAAATTCATAGCTCTGCAAATAACGTTTCTCAGAACTTGGCTCTCGCTGCATCACCAAATGTCCGCTACATTTGAATCATGAGGTTAAGAGTTCGAAATAGTTAGACCTGCCTTTAATTTTAAAGACACTAAAATGTATCATGCATACTTGTCTGTAGTCACATATTGTCTTAATAAAAAGACTTTAGACACACGCCAGACTCTATGAAACTCAGCTGTTGTGCTTCAAACTGCAATTAAGAGTCAGGATCACATACACCTACTTTAACCCCCCTGTGCTGCTGCCTGATTGTATAAGAATCTATTTTATCCTTGTCATGTTTTCCTTTTGTTGCTTTATTTCTATTTCTGCGCTGCAGAGAGCTTTGTAAACTTTTTCTGGAGGAGAAGTGCTCTCTCTTTCAATATAAAAATAAAGCTTGTGATCAATATTTTCCATCAGGAGTCTTTCTTAGCCAAGACAGACCTTAGTCCTTTGATTAAAAACAGGGACACAGTCGTCTCTCCCTGTGCAGCTGCTGACTTCACAAAGGTTTATTGAAGCTTTATGCTGAAGTAAAAGGCTTTTCGTTACCGCAACATAAAAAAGATACATAGACTGTTGGGTGAGACTTACAGTAGATATATTTACTGTATTATTTAGTAATATGCAGCTTTTCTCTCAGTTAGAGAAACTGTGAAAAATCTGAAGGAACACAGACTCCACCACCAACAAACTGTGAAAAAAACATCTTGCTCCTAAAGGGAATAAATACTTTTCTTTTAACACCTATTATAAGTTATGTAATTAACTCATAACGTACAACGTTCCCACACAGATCTGCTAGTGGACTAGCAATGAAACCATGAAATATATTTTGCTGCAAAATATGAAATGTAGCTATTTATCAGGTTTTTTTTTAAATGTATGAAGCAATCGCTTAAATGTTCCAGTTCCAGAGGAAAAAAACCTGACTGTTACTTAGTGTCCTATGTGTAATGCTGAACAAATAGTCATTTTTATTTTGATCTAACATTGGATGTCATTAGTTTCAATCCTAAATTGGTCTCAATTTGGAAAAAATATGTAAATGATATAAATAAAGTAAACTCTAAGCCTAAACACATCCGTTAATATAGGAGATTTCATATCCAAGACTTAGTTTTAATCTAGAAAATGCAGAGAAGGCAAAGCAAATTGAGCAAAATCGCAACTAACATCACAGAATATCCCCAGCGCATGTGAGGATGTGAATATATTTTTGTTTTATTCTCTGTTAAATGCTGTGCCAGTGCATCACCAACGTTGCACCAGGTCAACACACAGGACAGCACAATGGAGTTGGATAATTCATGAAATGTGTCATGTTCTCTCCAATTCTGCACCGCTTCTCCTCCCACAGTGCTAAAGTATGCAGATTAGGTGAAGTGGGAGCGAAAATAATCAAACGGATCGCTCTCTGAGAAACAAAACCTTGGTGCACCTTGCTGAATGAAAGCTGAATGGAAAAGAAGTGAGATTGAAGACACGAACACAGAGAGAATAAAAATGCAATAAGTAGAATGTTCGCGAGAGGAAACATAAAAAGAAATTATATGAGACAGGAGAAAATATTGTAATAGACCATAACCCTACAGACCAGTTTCATTGTTTCATTTCAATGCATCAGGACTCCCAAATTCATTAACTGTTCACCTCACTGGCATTTTCACTGTTCCTCTTATAGCATCAGCCACAAAAAACTAAATACTGAGAGAGAGAGAGAGAGAGAGAGAGAGAGAGAGAGAGAGAGAGAGAGAGCATTGGCTTTCAATGCAGGAGGGCATCTAGTTATATTTTCATTCCTGTTGTGGGATCCACCAGAGACTGTCCTGTGCATTTAAGTTTAAGCTGCCCAGAAACAATGCAAACAAAATCTCCTTAGAGTTATTCAGTGTTTGCTCTGCTGTGACGAAGACGACGCGGCTGCTTTGGGACTCGCACAGATCAATAAGAGTCCCGCTAGAGCTGTGGGCAGAAACTTCTTATTGCCTACAGGAACCAATAGCCTTGTTAGCACCTGCCTCACACATGCAAAGGGTACCTCCGTACCTCTGTGGACCAGACCACACAAACATAAGATCCCAGTGGTCTCCACTTAACACTCCTCCAACAGGGATAGTCTGTTTCATACTGCAAACCAATTAGCCGCTAAACAAATACAAATTGAAGAGATTCATGACTTGGGTGCATGCCTGTATATTATGTCTGCTTTTTTCTGAGTGGGTATGAATATCTTTGGTTATGTTAACACGGTTATTATTCACACACCTGCAAGTGTACCTCCAAACAAATAAGGTAAGGTCGATAGAAATTTTTGTCTGGTAAATCAAGCGTCTTTAATTATTCTTATTCATTCAACATATTTGTTGTCTGGTTAAGTGCTATGTCTGTACTAAGCCCACTTTGAGATTTGTCGACAAATGTAAAGTGTTTTATAAATAAAATGAATTATTGTTATTTTTATTATAGGATTTTTTGTGTGGAACCGCCATTGTCTTTCCAAATATTCCAACTGAGTAAAACATTGCTGTTCTTTTGCAAATTGACAGACAGAAATTTTTGATAGGCTGGATTGAAGGAACTAGTCCTTTGAATCCTTTAAGATTCCGAATTGTGATTGTAGTCAGAGATGTCTCGGACTCTTTCCTATCTGGCACCTGAATACAACTGCGTCCTGTTCTACCGGCTCAGATATTCACTTCTGAAAGTTTTTAAGCAAGACTTTCAAAGATTTCTCTCTTGATTTGCAAGTTTCACAGGGACAAATACCTGAAGGGAGTTTGACAGAGAGACAGAGGGCTCAGCTGAGCAGGGTGGGTTGATTTTGCTGCTAGCCTTAGTTGAATATGTAGCTTTAAATTACTGATACGATATGGAATAACGTTTAGCGGGAGACTGAAGACTCCCGACATCGATATGACACAGTTTGCAATAGAATGATTACTCAGTTACTCAGTTGGAGTATTTGGAAGAACACTCAGTCCACTGTGATTGCGTGGACTGTGCTCCTCCCACACCAACAATTTTGAGCTGAGTACAGATACAGCACTTAACCAGACAACTAATACGTTGATTGACTAATTAATTAAAGTTGATTCCATCTGCCACCATTGTAAACATGTATTTACTTCAACGTGAAAACAAATGTGCACACGCAATGTTCGCCTTACTGTAACAATAAGGCCTCTCTCCTGGAAGTACTTGACCAGAGGGATGGTGTTTTGTTTGAAGTTGGTGAGGCGGCGGTCGATGGCCTTGGGGTTGTCGTCGGGTCGTCCCTGCTGCTCGGCTCGTTTCTGCAGCCTCTCCTTCAAATGGTGGTTGGTGCAGGCCAGGAACACCACCAGGTCTGGAGTGCAGATCTACCAGGAGAGAGGAAATGCGTGTAACATTACGGCTTCACAACACTTTCACTCAGACGTGATAACAGACTCCATTAAACCAGTGTGGCAGCAGTCTCATTTTTAAATTCTTGTGCCATTCGCACAAGAGTAAAGATTTCGGATTGTAGTCTTGAAAACAGCCTGCAGATATTTCATTGATGATTTGGTTTTATTTTAGGCAGCATTATGAGTCAAACAGGGTGTAACTGCCGTCTCCCGAAAGGAGATGAGAACATTATTACCTGCCACAAAGACAACTTTTCTTCTCTTTTAGCTGACTTAATATGTTTGCCAAACAAATGAGAATGAGATTGCTCATTTCCACAGAAAAGTATTCACTGTTCCCTTTTTGTGAATGATTGATTAACAGCAAATGGCATTAAAGGTGGCATCGCACATGCAGGCTTTTTTGTGACTGTGATGGCAAATTTCTATTTTCGAGATCAAACACGAAGAGGAACCAGTTATGAAGCTAGAGACGTAATATTCCCTCATATGAGCAGAATGTGTGAATAACAGTGTGATTACTCATCACTCTTCCTTTTTATGGGTGTCACAACCATAAATCTTTAAACCGATCACCGTCATATAAATAATGCAGTATTGGCTTATTTGCTTTCTAGCGTCACCTGTTTGGAGCTTCTTTTTTTATTTGATAGTAGTTTGATCCCATTTTTTGTGAGAATGGAACATGTCACCCAATGCGATGGTGCAGCTTAATGATGTGTTTTTAATCAAATAAGCAAAAAGAAGTTGAAGATTAGCATTATGTTTAGCAGACATAATTTAAAGCAGCATTAATTGAATGTTTTGGCCCCTTGGGGGCAGCAGAACAAGATGTAAATCCCAAGACTGATGCTAGTCTAGGCCCAATTTCTACTTTTCACATAGCATACTGTAAATTCCATAACAAGCCTGGTTTGAGATCCGTGTGCAGCCCAAAGGTTGATTCCACTCACAGTGTACAGAATGTGACTGCATAGACTGGATGCTCTCTTTGTGCACTACACGCATGTATAGTTTATTCACTATCTTTAGCCCTATTCATTTTAATGAATTACACACAACTTCTTTTTCTTGACTTTCATGGTTCATGTTCCTCAACCAAACATCTACAAACAAAACAGCTCTTCCTCTTGTTGTCAGGAGGTCAATCATGTTTTCGGGTGCACATGTGGGAACGTGGGTCCACAGTCCACACCTGAATAAAAGCAAGCCAACACCCCCATGAATGGTTTTTTAATAAAGCTGAACAAGTTACCACACACACCCTGATTTACACACACAGACAGTTTTGAGTAACATTAACAATGATTTTTCAGATAACCTGATAAATAAAACTTCAGCTTCATTTTGATTTCCTGAGAAAAATACATGAAAAATACATGAACTGCTCTGCACTGACGCCTCCCAATAAATTTTAATTTTAATCAACCTTGTTGCACACAAGCTAAATTGTCATACAGAATAAGCAACAAACCAATGGGGCAAATAGCAGAAGGCATGAAAACTGTGATATAGTGCACTGAGTTGCCAGAATATTAGGTAAACCCAGCTAAAACTAATACAAAACTATACAAGTAATACAGTAGCCCATAATGGCCATAATGAAGCTTTTACTGCTTTGAAGTGTTGGTTCAACTTTATGAACACTTTGTGGTGCTATTGCATAACACTATACAGAGAGGTGTTGTGCGTATCCTCAATCATTTAAATAATAGAAACAAAGGGTAGGACAGTGTGGAGAACGATAAGCCAAAGGGAAACTTTTCACCTGCTCTCTGCACAACAATGTTAAACCCACAGTAACTGTCTGCAAGTTGTAATATTGATGCAAAACATTGACAATGGTGGGCAACAGTAACAGCACCGACTGAGATTTGAGTAGTAGATTTAATTTATGACACTCCAGTGAGCATGACCACAAAGTCATCAGCTACACAAAGACATTCCTTAGTAACCAATAAGTGTGTGAACTAAACGGACTGATGAGTGTGGCACATTTCTCTGTCTGTCAAAGTGGAATAAGTTGGTCTCTATGGTTCTGACCTCCAGTTGTTCTCCAGTACAAAAAGGACAGCGCACTAAATACTGATCCTGTCCATTGCTCACCTGAATCACCACCACCAAGAAACTTGCCTGAGAAAATGCATCACGTCGTTTATTGCCATTCATTTGCTGTTTGTTTTGCTCCTGAGTTGGATGATACGCACACAATAAATGCTCCACAGTGTGCATTTGATGTGGCGCTCTGCCACGGCCAAAAATAGCTTGAATGCCATTGTTTATTGAAGCGCATGCCATTCTGGCAACTCAGTTTTCAATCTTAGCAAATCAAAGTTTCTGTTTCCATAGTGACACAACATTTGCCCATGTACTGCACTTACTTTTACTTCACTTTTATAGTACCTCGTACTTTTTGCTCCACAGCTGTTGTTACCTGCAGATGCAGATGAACACAATTACATTTACAGTTGGCTGATATTTAAATTAAAATGGTGTTTTGTCTGAGAACAATAAAATGCAGTTGCTTGGAATCGTACTGCCCACCCTAAGGTTGGTTGACAACTGGGTCTAAATAAGGGGTCACAGCCACCCCATAATGAATATTATGCAAAATATTGCTTTATAATTATATGTTAACATAGGAATTGTACAACTTACTCAGCTCTATTTAAAGTAATTAATATAGCTCAATGCCTTCATCTGCAATAATAAAGTGATTTTATTTTCATAAAATAAAACTGAAAATAGGTCATTCTGCATAATGGGTACTTTTACTTTACATTTAAATGGAGGATTTCAAGAGATCAGTACACCTGAGGGAAAATGCACCTATTTAAAACTATTTCAATGCAAACAGTCAGATTATTAATAATATTTCTTAGTTTAGAAGTCAGGAAGGATGTGGTAGCTTCCCCCTTAACTCATATGCACATACTGTAAAGTGCACAAGCGGAAAGATGTTCACTTAAATGCTGTGCAAAGCATAACAGCTAATAAGCTTTCAGTGGTATTTCTACCAAATGAGCAAATTAATTAAAAAAAACAATAACAACAACAACCAAAAAGCCGAGAAATTAGGAAATGGCAGCAGATCATGTGCTGAAATGCAAAAAATGTGGCTTCCTGTTATGCTGCACAGGAAAGTCAGCATCCTTTATAAAGCAAAACCTCAGATCTCTGATAGCACCAACAGTCTCATGCAAAATTTGGCCTTTAAATTCTTGGCTTTCAAGGTATCTACAGTATTAGACAGATTCATACTGTTTATATTGGTGGATTGAAACATATATGTGAAAACTTATAAACAACTGAATTCAGGCATCAGTCCAGGCTACTGTTTGCCTTCAGTTAATTTCGTTCAGTTCAGGTCTCTGAGCATGTGGAGCTGTCGACTGTCAGACGTCTCCATCAGTCTCCAGGAACCATACTGTTCCTTGGGTTGTTTCTTTTATATACACAGTCCGGCCGTTCTCATAGAGACTTCCGACAACAGACAATCTCAGATGTCTCCAGGCTATTTACTGCACATTGCATGGCATTAATCGTATAAACAAAACCTCACCCACATACAGTAACTAAGCGTTTGGACACACTGTCTGAAGGTTGAGCACAGAGATGGGATTACTGATTAATCTGCTGATTACATTTACATGAATCGATAGTTAAAAAACTGTGAAAACTGCCCATCACTGTTTTCCTAAGCCCAAGAGAACTTTCAACCTGAAGGCAAGGAGCAGGAGCTAAACAATATTTTTTCCCAAAAAATGGGTTTAACAATTATTTTAACATAAAAATATGTGCCATTGGTTTTCGAACTAATTAAATAGTT
The DNA here is from genome assembly GCF_033026475.1 of Channa argus. Classification (NCBI taxonomy): domain Eukaryota; kingdom Metazoa; phylum Chordata; class Actinopteri; order Anabantiformes; family Channidae; genus Channa; species Channa argus. The sequence goes on from NC_090210.1 coordinate 19,671,673, forward strand.
AGACAATCATTTCACTTCCAGTTAAGTCTTCTTGAGCTGCAACTAACATTGGTTTTATTTACATAATGACTCATTATCTTGAAATTCTTTGTGCCTTCTTCAGACGTTTGGCTCATGAGTTCTGTTGTAAAGTTACCCCGGAAAACAAAAGTTTTGTTGGAAGAATCTGCGTGCACCTTCAGTACAGAGTAACTTAAGCCATAGAGAGTGTTATGACATCACCGGTGAACATGCTGGAGCACAGTAGAGCAGCTGCTGCTTTGTTTTCATAACCTTTTCCATAACCATTGTGATGGATGAGTATTTACAACATGAGCTTCATGCACCATCATGAATGATGACAAGTAATAACCTTTGGCCAATTAGCACTGCCTCATTACTAGTCTCACTATCAAATACTGTCAGTTAACCATTTAGCCAATAAAACGTCACAAAACTTTGAAAATTGCTTCTGTTGTCCAACAAGCCAAAAGGTTATTGATTTTCAATTACATAAAACAGAGAAAAACAGCAAACAGCTCACATCTTTGAAGCAGCCATTTTTCGTTCTTGTATGAAAATGAGAGACGAACAGAGATGAACACATACAGTAGGCAGACACCTCTGTGGTTGGTAAAAAGGCTCAAGGGAAGGATGAAGGTAAGGACCGTCTTTCTGGGCAGCTCTAAACATGGAGCATGACGATTGTGGTGGCCATCATAAATAGCTGCTGGGATGATGTAAAGGGCAAAGTTGAAGCATCAGGTGTGGAGAGGCTAATGAAAATGGATACTCCAAGGCTCACGGGAATGTGGGAGTGTGTGAAACATTTCAGGACACAGACAACAGCATACTGTAGGAATAAAGTGGCACTGAGCTAAAACATGTTGAAAAAGCATCGTAAGACACTAAAATTCTGATGGAATAAGGACGTTTTTGTTTTAAATCAAGACTAATATCAGCTCCATATGTGTCAGCCTGATACTCAACAGTAGACACTTGAACTCTACAGTGAGGGGGTCCAGCAGCTCTCTTAAGCTGCTGCGGGCCTTTTGCTGCATGGTTCAGATCCACTTGTCCCCTTAGGGACAGTTTTATCCTATATTCCTGGTGGTAGTGGTGTCCTGCTTGTAGACAATCCATCGCAGAGACAGATGATAAACAGAGTAGAATTATCACCTTTCTGACCGTTTCGACTTACAAACAAAGAAATTATAACATTGTAAAACTAGAATTCCTGGCAGAGGTGCACTATTGGATTGCATTAAAGGTGTTGTGGCTTATTAGTGTATATATGGCCCCCCAGCCCTTGCTAAACACCCTTACACCGTCCTCTACATTTGTTTTTAGGACAGATCAAGTTCAGCTTTCCCCCTGTCTCCAGTTTGTGTGCTGTGATAAGCTAATGGCATCACGGCTGCTCTATAGAAAATGCTCTGACAGTGATAGAAATCTTCACAGGAAAGCTATTTGTCAAACTTAACAAAAGGTCAAACTCTTCTTTTAAGCTTTCCATTTAATGATATTCACTTCAACGTCGAAGCCTTTATAATATTGGCTCTTACGTTGAACTTGAACCTACATGTATAAACTGGGGAATGAAACTTTGAGATCTAGACTCACACTTGTTACTTCATGTTGTCTCCTGCCATTCAGGGTCTCAGCACCTCATTTGTCAAAGCTTACAGTTGTTATTGTCTCCCTTTGCCCCTGAGCTGCAGGAAAGGCCCTTTAATAACCAGTTGTCACTTAATTTGATTGTAAATCCCAGGGCTGCTGCATCTGTGCATTATTGGCCATCAGCTCCCATCCAGTCTTTAGTGACTTTGTGAGCTGTGTGTGAGCAGTTGCTGGGACACATGCTGTATACACGGGTTATCTACGTGATTTCATCTCCAGTGAACTTCCTCGGGTCCTCACGTAACCCTGGGGCTTATTGGCAAACTGCCATCAACCTAATTTTAACAACGCTTTTATGAGACAACTTGAATACCACCGCCACAATAAATCGACTCGAATCGAATCTCTGAATCGAATTTCTGTAATTATCGATTCTAAAATGTAATTAACAGAATTTGTTATGAGAGTTGGGGCAAACACTGCGCCATCAGAGCCTCAGCTGACGGGACGTATGTTTAATCACATCCATTCTGCTGCGTGTTTGAAACAGCTGGAAGTACTGATAGTAACTATAGTAATGGTGCAGTTGTGGGCGATATAAAAAAGACGGCTCTCTCAGTGGCTGGCTCTCTCTGCTCTCTCTGTGAGCCAGCCACATGCATCATCTCATTTATTTATTTTGTTTCCCTGGGCAGCTTTCAGATAGGGAGCATGTGCAGAGTGGAATCTGCTGTTGGCCAGGGTGAACCACATTATGAGCTCTCGTTACGCTGAGACTTTGTCTCTTCACATACAAAGGGAGAGAATGTACAATTACCACAGAGACAAGAGAATGAAAGAAAGACATGAAACGCGGCTAGCGGTCCACAGGGGTTAGTGTAAGGGGAGTATTTGCACACAAACTGTCCAGAGTGTACCCTGCCTCTTGCCCAGTGACAGCTGAAATCTCAACAAGCTAAGTGGTTCGGCTAACAGATAATGGTTTTCTTGATAAATCGACCTGATGCAATTTAAACTCTCTACTGTACTGAATTTGAATAATCCATTAAAAAACGGAAACTTTGTCTCTGTCTAAGCAACAGTTGCTATTTTTCAAGCGTATTAGGAAATGACTTTGCCTTCTTCTATACATTGCTTCCATTGATCTTTAAATAAGGTTCATCCTCCTTAGGTCTTCAATAATATACATTTTTGATATTATCCGCCTATTGTAGTTGTTATCAGCAGACATATGGGCCAGTAGGCACCTCGTCCACACAGCAGCAGGCTCAGGTCATTATCATGCAATATTATAAACTACAATGCTGTTTTGCCATAAACAACAAAATATACTAAAAATATTAATTACATTAATGCACAACAACAAGGTGTTTAGAGTTGGGGGAAGATCGTGGGGTCAGTTAAAATACAGAAACATCCCAGCTTAAAGTAACAACAATGACAGAATGCTCTGATTTAGTCATTTAGTCATGATGATGATTGAGGCGTGTGCCCGGTAATGACAGCGTCCCAGGTGTGAGTCCAGCTGGGGACCTTTGTTCAATGTCACACCCGATCACATTTCCAGTGTCCTTTCTGAACTGCATCTATCAATAAATGCACAATATGCCCCAAATAAACCTTAAAATAAAGGAAGCATTAACAAGAATGGCTAAAGTAACAAATATCTCGAGTCTGACCATTACTCAAAAGATAACTCATCCTAAAATATATGCAGGTTGTGGTGGTTTTATAGTTGTGATGGACAGACCCCTTCATGTTTCACACGCTGTACTGTTTATGATTATGTTTTACATTTATTAAATTGCCATGTTTTCCCATCAATTTACACTCCATAACCCACGATGACACAAGCTTTTGTGATTGTGAGAGGTGAAACATTAGGCCAGGAAACCGGGCTTCAAACGGGAAGTACCTGACTACAGTTTTATAGATTTTAAAATCAAACCTACAATACAATACAAGTGTGCAAAATGTTGTGGACTATATATAATATATACAGCATGCTACTGAAATAGTATGCATATTTATGTGCATAACCCTTTGCTTGTGTGTGTCTGTTTAATAATTGGTAAGAATAAGGAAGAAGAAACACAGCCCCAGGGACAGATTGCTTTTTTGCAGACTTCCAGCTGACTGTCTGCCTATATTAACAAGCCATTAACGTAAGTTAACACAAAAGACGCTCAAATAAAGCACCAGGTTTTCCTAAATGATACTGCTAGAAGATCCACATCTGCTTCCCTCCACAGGTGCCTGCAAACTGCCATTTAATCACCGCTCAGTGTGGCTGTGGAGCTGCAGTTTGTGCACAGAAAAGCTGTTTTGGTATTTATGTAAATTCATGCTCTTTCCCCATTCTTTAAGTGACACAGTAATGAAACACATGGCCACTGATGTGTGACAAGCCTTCTCAGGTCATGTGACTCTCAGACATATGTGGACATGTGTGTGGGGCGAGGAGGACTTTTTTTTTTTATCTTCTGAGGCAGCACTTGATCCCAGGTTGTGTGTGTCTCAAATTCAACTCAATAAAAGTCGCCGAAATGCAACGTTTTCTAATCTTTGGTTGAAAACAAACGATTTGGTTTCAGCTTGTGGGTCAAGCACCAAAGCCCAGCATAGAGGTGACCTTACAGACTAAACTGGGACGTATTAATATTATGGTTCTTCCTTATAAAACAACATAACCATAAACAGTCCTAAGGTCCACTTTACTTCACAATAATCATAATAATTTTAATTCAATAAAGCTGAAAAAAATTTTTCTTGCAAACTTAATAATCTGGCAGCAGCTCATGAACCATCTGGAAAAATGGCTTTAGTTACTCTGCAGCAGGGAAAATATTTTCCTCCTTTGGGACATTAATCCTGAAATACAAATGAGACTTGAGACTCTAATGTCTTTCCATCTCGTCTTTTCTAATACAGCTAAACTTACCTTAGTTTAAGTTCAGTCTTTTGTCACACTGACCCCGACCCATTGCTCCAACACTCCAAAAGTCCCTGAGTGCTCATTTAAAAGTTGATAACTGTTAAGTGAGTTTAAGCGTGATAAAGATCATCAGGCCCTCTGAAAGCATGTTTACCATTTATCACTACTGTCTTTTACATCGGGTTTGTCTATGCATTTTTTATTTTTTTGTCCTTTCGGTTTATCCCGTGATTTCACAGCGGATTGTCTGGATATGATTTGTCGGATGCCCTTCCTGATGCAACCCCTACCATGCTTGGACCGGCACCGCACATCTGGAGATAGGAATGGGCTGTTAGTGGTTCATTGTCTGTCCCAGAGACACTTCGACATATAGCCGTGACCGGGGATCAAACCACCGAGCCTGTGGTACGTGGACCAACTGAGCTACAACTTTGTCTCTCTCCATGAATTGTCTTTTTTTTTTGTATTGGCAGCTGCTATAGTCGTCATCAAGAATCAAAAACAGCTGTCAGGTATTTGTTCGTCTTGCTGAGGGATACTTTAGTAGGCCAGATGCTTGGGAACAAAAGAACCAAACCAGTCTGTCAGTCAAGGGGCAGAATCTCCTCTGTGTGCTATCACCTGTGCATTTCAGGAACACTGAGCATTGACTGGGCAGTGGAACGAAAAACAAGTGTTTCACTGTTGAATAGCTGATTAGCGGCAGCAGCAGCAGCAGCAGCAGCAGGTAAAGCATGCTGATTTAAGGCATTGTGAGGGCAAACAGTGTGAACTCAAGGTCACCGCTGATGCAAAATGTTACACACTAGGTGAGAGCAGTCGGTCAACCTGACGGTGCAGACACACTGAATGGTTTTTATCTCATTCAGATTCAAATCAAATTCATGGACCATAACACTATCTACCAATGTTGAAATAAAACATTATCCAAATTCCATCAGAAAACATCTGTAAAAATTACTGTTGAGCCCTTTAATGTCAAAACCTCTTAATGGATCCAATGTAGACTCTGTTACAAAATGGGTGCTTCCATATAGATAAATGGCTAATTTTATCTATATGCTGATTTAACTCATTTAACTGCTGATTTAAAACTGCTGTAAGTTATTTTTTGTTATAGTAAAACTACTAATATAGTCTTTTCACTGTAGCTGATATTATTTTTAGGTAATTGAATTTAAATAAACTGACATCACAGGGCTACTTGAGATTATTCCAGTTTACTTATTGATAAGAAATCATTTCTGGAACTATTTGGACAAAGTTGTCATTACTCAAAAATACATTTATTTGTTAAATACATTCAATTTTATTCAATTTTATTAAAATGTTTTTGTTCACACGGATCTTCTATATTTAACTGGTTCAGCATATTAATCTTTACCTCTTCCAACAGCAGCCAAAGAGGCTGTTAACAAGCTCTGGGCTGACATTAGCTGTTGCCTTTCTCCCAGTTGGGATTTTAGCATGTTGTATATTTCTGAGATCACAGGACTCTGTGTTATTCTGAAACTAAGCAAGTGCATCTCTCTTATTATTACCGTTTCTATTCTGTTATTTTGCCACTTGGTGGTCAGCTTTAAAATCCCAATGGTTATTGTACAGGGTCAGGGTTGCATCTGTGTGAGTTCAGCTGACACACTAGTTCTGTACATTAGTTTGGCACAGTATTTCTACACTGTGGCAATGATAAATGTAACTTCTTCCACCACTTTTAAATACACGTGTTGATGAAAGGCATCTTTAACAGAGGTGACCACTCTAAAGGAACACAGCAAATGTTGCTGCAAACCCATTTGTTAATTAGAAAGTAATGTATTTATTCTAACATCAAGTTGGCAGCAGATCTAATGTTAGCCAGCTCACCACCTGCACCTCGCTTCCGTCGCAGAGATTCCAGATGCTGTGGATCTACTGACATCAATTACGTCAAAGTCTGGCAGTGGAACTTAAACCACCAACAGACTGCCATTGCTGTCCTTATATGTCATGCTATTAGAGATAAAAACTGTGAAGTAACAGCTTCAATGTGCTGTGTGCGGCCAACTCATTTACACATTTGGCCTGCAGCAGCAGCCTACTTGAATGGCTCTTTGTGTTTGTTAAGAGCAGGATACCAAAGAAAACACACAAGTATCTGCAGATCACAGTTTGAAACACCATGTTGTACAGTGAATCAGGAGATAAATTGTAGTTTAATGTCTATGAATATAAAAAAAAAATATCCATGCACTTTTTGCACATCTCAAAAGTGTTTGCACAAAGGGTTGATTTTCTTCTTTCAGTGAAAGTTATCAAAGCTAAATGTGGTCCAGATAATAGGTTTTGGTTTGTACCACTGAGGTGTGTTGTTCTACAAAGTCTGCACACAATATAAAAGAAAAGTGCCACTCAACCTCTCAAATTGGTGTCAGTGGTCTGACTGACACATGGATGGTGGAGGTTAGCAGGCACAATAAGGCCAATCATAGCGGTTAAGAGCAGGATGTTATGGGCTGCAGCCATTTTCACAACTATGGTGCTGTTAGGTAATATGCTATATTTCACCATACAACTGAAATATCCTGCACTGCTGCACCCTATCAGTATAAATATAGACTGCGCCACACCTCTTCTCCCACACGAGTGCAAACACCGCTCTTTGATGACAGAAAGATTTGCCAATGAGGCAGAGACACAACAAAACTGCATATAAATTAACTTTGACCTAATTCTGGCAAGTCCACAAGAAAATAGAGCTCACAGTCTGTTTACAATGTTTGCCTGGAAGATAATTAGACTTAGGTGTAGGTACTTGCGTTTATTATTAATAACGATACAGAATTTGCACTGTTCTATGCTTTTTCGTTTTGAGCCCCTGTACCTGTCAACTCTCTGCACGTCCCTGAAGACAATTCTCATAGACATAAACTCACCTGGTCTTCAAAGGACAAGGCCTGTCCGACGTCACGAGGGAAGCCATCTATGACGATGCCGTTCGCATCTGGAATCTTCATAATCTTCTGTTTAATCTCAGTTATGGTGGTCTCCTGAAAAACAAAAGCAGCGACACGACTACTGATTATCATTCGGTTTGTGTGCTAATGTCAAATGAAAGGTAAACAAGTTTTCTACTGCTTGACGACAAACAAATACTTTGATCAATACAAATTAATCAACAATTAGTGTAATGCCTGGATATTTCCAGTCTCACATTTGGCTACACTTTGCCCCACTTTAACACCAAACAACGGGGGGTCGTTTTCTCAGTGAGGGTCTCGTTTCACAAGGTATTTCAGCAGCAAATTATAAAGCAAAAAAATGAGTTGGTTATAATTTGCTTTTGCAGGAACAGCGTGAAGGAGCAGATTAGATTTGTTATTATTGTTGCAATTTCCAGCGTAGATTCATAAAGGCCGCAGATTAGTTAAAGCCCCTTGAAAATTAATAACGAGAAGCTGATTTGGAGGCATAAGCGGGGTGAATGGAAATCTCTGACAGCACATTGGAGAATGCCACAATATAATTCATCTGTTTATCCAATTGTCGTTTAATATTCCTGAATGCAGCACAACGACTGTCACGAATGCACTTGAGGCCAGAAAGTGCCAGCGTCTTTCAGCATCACTTATTTCCTCATGCCTGTAGGAGGTCAACACGTTCAAATGCATTTCTCCGGGCACAGTGCATCATCATACGATATGGCACACGAGATACACGAGCAACGCCCTGATCTAAAAATAACATCCGTGCATGTGGTCAACGCTGACTAACACAGATGTTTGATTTCCCTACAAATGCAGAATAAGAGCAGTCTCCAAGCAGAATATGCAAAGATTAAATCAAATGTCATGTCCACTGAAAGTGTATGTGCATGTGAAGTAAGATGGCAAGAGCTAATGTAGGTAAAACCACCTGATCCTCTGTAGCGCTCAAAACCTGAGCTCTCATAGTGATGCCAGGCATCAAACAATCATATCCCACTCCAATCAATCTTCCATTATACCAGCCATGGAAAAGTAGCAGCCAGAAAGAAAGATCATTAAAGCTGAGTCTGGGATCACCCCCTGTTCACTCGTTCACTCTTCCCTCTAATACAAACACTAAGTGGATTAGTTTAGAGTTATGAATCATCATCATTTACTATTTGAACTAATTATGTCCTAGAGTCCAAGGCAACAGCCAGCAGAAATAACTTATTGACCACTAAACCAGTGTTTACTACACCATACGACTGGGAACGGAGGCACATCACACTGGATTACTTGAAATCATGAAGGACTTCTTTTCTGTGATGGTTTGGAAAAAAGCAGCAACAGCGGATCCTAGTGTGACAGACATAAGTAAAGTTTAAACATTTGCAGTTTCATGATAATAAGGGCAAAGGTTCAAAACATTAAGTAGGCATTAAGTTGAGGTTGTTCAGTGAACTATTGTTTCCAAAGACATGAGTTCAATGAAAATAATCGACCCCTCTGTGTTTTATTGTAGTATTGTCCCACAATGCACTTTCCAAACAACTAAGCTGCAAAAATATCAAGATGTGTATAGTTTGATGAAACAGCTTCGAAAGGTTTTTGGAGATCAAAACAAGATATTTTAAAAGAATCTTTAGAAAACCACTTTGTTTTCTATCTTAGGAGTTTAATAGGCAATTTATTACACAGTCAAAGTTTTATCAATTGTCTTGATCCATACCTGTTCGCGCAAAATGATAACACGCGATGATTTCTAAGATACTAACTGGGAAAATAGTATGCTGCTATATAGTATTTAGTGGAGATTATAGTGCATCTACTAGTCACACGCAAAATCCAAACAAACTCCATAAAGAAAGAAATAGTCCGAAAAATATAAAAGAATCAAAACCACTTGGCAACTCGAAAGGGCACCGCAGTACAATGATTAAAAAAGCGGCCCCGAATTCTGCAGAGCTCCACTTAACATGAAGCTTGGCCCACAGTCTGAGGATATAAAAGCACAAAGTTTTAATTTTAGACCAGACTGTCAAACATTCAACAGCCTCTTATGCAAAGACCTGTGGGATTTCTGGGGGAACAGAAGTTCATAAATATACGGAGTCACATGACCCTGAGTTGCAGACAAACAACAACAGCTTCAAGCCGAGACGGTAGCCGGCAGAGCATCAGTGAAGTGATGCTGTGTGGCTTCTGAATCATTCACAGCGCAGTTTCTCTACTTCAGGCTATGAGTGGAAATGCATAGATTACTTATGTTTTCAAGCCTACGCATATGTCCAAATTATAGACATCTTCTGCTAAATAGATGGAAACAGGGCTAACGTTAGCTTCAGTTTCCTCTTTCATCTTTATGCTCAGCTGAGCGAACCATCTCTGGGCTTAAGCATCAATTATAACGCACAGATCTGACAGTGGTATCAATCTTTACATCGAAATCCCAGCAGGAACATCACTAAGCATATTTGCCAATATGTCAAACTATTGCTTTAAGAACCAGTGGGATTATATCATTTTAAACAAGCTGCCACTCAACACATAATAAAAACAATATTTACTTAACACTGCAGCCACCAGGTTTCCTGTTAAAGGCTTTTAAATAGCAGCCGCCTCAGATACCCTGAACTATTTAGCATCGTCCTCTCATCACCACGTACCGATTAGTTACAGAAGAAAATTCCAATCTGCTTTGCTGATCTAATCATGGCAGGAACTTGAAATCCAAACAGTTACAAGTAACTTTATCATATGTAACACGTCTACAGCTTGGGCCACTTTGCTGTTTTATCTCATTGTTTTGTTTAGTTTCTTTTTCTTCTGGACTGACATCTGGTGAACAGTCAGAAGGGAGATGGGATGTGCCAGACGTGCAAGGAAGGGATGATAAATGATGAGGTAGGCAGTTATTATAGATAATTCACAAGGGGACACTACTAAGAACTGTCAGTCACGAAGCAGGTGGGGGCTCGGTGTCTGTGTCATAGCCTTGTACCTGCTGCATTACTAATGCATCATTTTGCCCGAGCTGACAGTATCTAGGAGCTGGGAGGAGCTGGGGATCGGACCTCCAACATTGACTGGTGGACAACCTGATTCACAGCCGCCGACAGTACCTGCCCTCAACCTCGGATCCTGTAACAAAAAAAACCTCTGCAAGCAGTCCTCTCATCTACACTCACACTCACAAGACACTGTGCATTTCCTGGCAGATTGTGCAAACTTCCAATTTGTAATAGTGATTTGTCTTGTTAAGATTTGCTCATCAACTTCTTATAAACGTTTATGAACATATCTGCATGGAATACTCTTTCTGCGCTCCCCTTTGATAAAGGTTTTTTTTGAGAGCTGATGAACACCACAAACGCTATGAGGCAATATTTTTAGGAGCGTGTTTGTTTTATGAGACACGTTTGACGACACATGTGCATTTACACAGTTAATTTGCTTTCTCGGCAACAGTTTCACTCTCTTCCACTGATCTATTTATTGTGATGACACCTGAATCAGCTCTATCCTTCAAAGGAAGTGTGTAATATGTATTAAGGAGACCCTGAGTCTAAACCAAGAGTGGCCAACTTAGGTGCTCAAGAGCCACCGCCCTGCTTATTTTCCAGCTATTCCTGCCCAACCCACTGCTGATTACCTGCATCAGCTTCTGATTGTTTGAACAAACCTGATCAAGGTAATGGCAGCGAGTAATGCAGGGGAAGTTGGAAACCAAACAGGGCGTTCAGTGTCCTGCCTAAGGCAAGTCCACATGTCAGCTCTTCCAACTGAGCAAAAACAACTCATGCTTGCCCATAGAAGATCCCAGGCAAAGCAGACATTAACAGACCTAAACAAAACTGTTTATCATATTTATCATTTAGTGCATCCAGGTTTTTTTATTCAAATGTGTTTTGTAGACTGTGTTTGAAAGAGAGGAGCACAAACAACCACAGGGGGCCTGTGCCCATTTTCTTCCGAAGCGGAGTCATTATCTTGCAAAGAAGGCTGCTAACAAGATGGATAAGCATCCCTCTCGCCAGCACACTTGCGATATAGATACTGCTAATTAGTCCCTTGTTACATGCACGCTGAGATAATGACCTGCGAGTGACTGGACACACTCTGTGCTCATGCCTCTTCTCATTTCACACACACACACCCCTCATCCCCTCTCCTCCTCTGTTGCTCTGCTACCTGTGGTGCCAGCTCTCCGTTGGTGATGATTTTAGCGATAAGGCTCCACTTTCTGTTACTGGTGGCATTGTGGATCATCTTCTTCCTCAGCAGCTCGCCCACAGACACGTACTGGAAGCCGTAGCGCTCTGCAATTTTCAGGCACTGCGTTCCTTTGCCGCTGCCAGGGCCACCTAGGGACAGAGGGAGAGTTGTTGATGTTTTTGGGAGAGATATTGTCTTGTATGTGTCTGTGTGAGTGTGAAACATTATGTGTGTGGGTGTGTTAAGAGTAGGCGCATGTGTGTGTTATCCAGACTATGTGAGACTTTGCCTGTGTGTGCACGACTCCGCTTGAGTTTGCACATGTGTGAGAGGGTGTTTGTGAGTGTGTGTGTGTGTTTCTGCGTGACTGTGTGTTGCTGCTCGTCTGTTTTGTGAGTGTGTGCGAAGGAGAAGGCCATTGTGGGGGGTGGGGGGGGGTTAGATGAGAGGAATAGGTATGTGTGAACCTCCTACATTTGCTAACAAATAATTTTCTTTCTTCTCTGCATATCAGAGATAACAGGAAAGGGCATGTGATGACAAGAGGAGCTTCGTCCTGTTTGATTTGATAAATATTTTAAGAATATAGTATATATAGAATATACAATATATGTTAGCACTTTTTACCATCTTAGTGCAACAGAATTTGAGGAATAAAATGATTACAAATTCAATAAATAAAGTTGATATTTTGTAATTACATTTGGAATTAGCCAATAATCAGCAATAATATGGTTAAGTCTGTATACCTGCTTGTTACAGACACTTAACACTGAATACTGCAACAACTGTAATTCTTTGCAGGATTGCAGAGATGCTACTGTTACCATAGAAATGTCAACCAGCCCAAAAATGCTCCTGGTTGACAGCTCGGCCAGAGTGAAGTGAAATTAGTCGGAGAACAAGCTGTGTGGTTGGTAATTTGTTCCATCGTGGTGTTCCCGTAAGAATTTTTTTTTTCATGGATAAGGAGAAGAGTTTCCATCCAAGTGAAGAAAATCAATGCAGTAATGTCTCAGATATTATTTGGTTGAATTTAAAGTCCAATACTGACAGCCAAGTTTCAGTCAAGTGACTGTAATGGCATACTGTGACCAAAGTGATGCATGCAAATGTGAAAAGGCATCAGTATTCTGTATCTGCTGTAGCTTGTTGTGCAGGGTGGGGTACATTTATAGGGTTTGAAGCTGCAATTGAAAGTTCAGACTGTGTAAAATAATGTGCTTGTCAGATTGTGTAACAGAATCTTTTTTGATGGCAGAGAAGGGGTTTGTGAAGCACTCACTCCATCAGCTCATGCACACTGCGCTGTGACTGTTCACATTTGCAGAGCTGTGAAGGTATTTAAATTCCTTTTTTCATTTTTCAGCCAACTATTTCTGAATGTCTTTTTATATGCAGCCACTGGCTGGTTCATTTGAACCATCTTAAAGCAAGCGAAGCTGCAACAAGCTTTGCTTCTTGGTTTCTTGATCTGTGGAAAAGCACTAAAATGGCAGCTGACAGTGTGCTGAATATCCAAATTAGGTGTCACCTGTAAGTATTTAATTTTAATGCTGAGAATCATGGATGCCATCCACGATACTGTCTGTGGAGGAGAGAAGATCAATACCACTCCTGTGTGCGTATGCTATGTGTGAAACTAGTCAGCTTTCAGAAAAAGAAAAAACAAACAAGTCTCTACAGACTGTAAACAAAATGAACACAAAGACTCGCATCTAATTCCCAGCAAGAAAATTGGATAAGGGCATTTCCAAAATTGTTAAGCTTTTACTTTCCAATAAAAACACCATCTAGTGGGCATCTTTTATTAGCATTAGTAGTAAGAATGTGGTCTTAGTAAGTGAATAGGACACATTTTCAATGTTTCACATTCTGACTGAGCTGGTACATGTAAATATTGTTAATGACAGTTCGGTCTCTGTATCATCTTATTAAATACAGGTGTTTATTTAAGGGTAATGGGGAGGTTTCGGTGTGAAGAGAGGTGCTGTGAGGATAACAGAGACGCCCATATATGTATATGCACTTTGTAATAAATGTTAGTAGTAAACCCATTTCCCTCCCAAACACCTCCTGACCACACATCTCTGTCAGTCGCTGTCTCTCTCTCTCTCTCTCTCTCTCTCTCTCTCTCTCTCTCTCTCTATCTTTGTAAATGTGACAGACAAAACATTTGCCAGGATCTTCCAAAGAGACGACAGCTGCTGCTGTGCTGTTTTGCTTTTAAAATAGGGCACAATGTCCTCACAAAGACGAGATAGGAAAAAGCTTTGTGCTGCGAGGACAAATAACTATTATCCACACTATAGACAGGCCGAGTGAACATCCCAAATACACAGCGAAAGCTAAACACGCTGCATAAGAGCTTCTCACAGGCACCAAAGTCATTTCAACTGACTATTTTTAAAAGGACTTCTACTGTAAACAGCAGCATTTTCCAGTCCAGCTCAATCAGTGTCATCATTCTTACTACGCTGCTGCTACGCTTACTGTAGAAGATTAATGAATGTTGGACGTGTTAATGTCGACCCATCCAGGAAATCAGATTAAGAGCGCGTGAGTGTCTAACGCAGTGAGTGACATGCAACAAGATCTCCCCTGCTGATACAAACAGAGAGAGGCAGCACCACACTCAAAGTACCAGGGCAAACACAAAGCTAGTGTTTACACACACACACACACACCCTAAGTTGTAGATTCCCATCCAGGCGCTGTATTTTTAGGTCATCACTGAGACTAATTTCAACTTCTATTTAGTATTTTCGTCAGAAGCAACAAAGAAACACTGTCTGCAGAGTTTTGCTGTGTTTACTCATAGAACTGCCGTCGCTTATCTAATGGAAAACAGATAAGCAAATCAGAAATAGATCACTCTTCATTTGTGTCACGGTTTCTCCATGTGATGTGTGAGGCAACATGTAGTTATACTTTTAATGTTTGCGTTTCTGTTTGTTGCACTGCTCTTTTACCAATGACGAGGATGACTTTGGGTCGTGGCCTCGATGGATCAAAGACCTCGTACTCCTCTATGAGCTCCGCTGTCTCTGATAGGTCTGAGTCGCTCTCGATGGAGAACTGGCTGATGGGAGGGAGGCGGTCGTACCGTCTGTATGGAAAATTGGGACTGTCGGGCAACACTGGAATGCACAGAGACACAAACAATCACACAATGACACAGACATGTTCTAAATGAGGACCAGTAAGTCTGGTGGTTTCTGGAAATACAGTAAATCCCATCACTTGTACGTTTGTCTGTCTAATCGAGCCCCAATATCATGCTTTCAGTCACATTATAGACACAAGTGTCACATTATTAGACATGCCAATCCCATTTCAGAATGAAAACCAAAAATCAGATTGGAGATGAATAGAAATTACACCGCTGACAACAGTACTGATACAAATTTTGACAATACACAGATGGAAAATGTTCTCTGAAGAAAACAGAGAAGCTATTTTATCTGAACAATTCAGCAAAACACACAAATTGCTCCTGTTACACGCAAAAAGAAATTAGAAGCACACGAAACTTTGCAAATTACAAATGATGCTGCATCACCGGAAAGAATAGCACGGCTTCTTTTTGCTCACCAGCAGGAGGGTTAACTAACGGGGGTGAGCGGCTTCCTTTCCAGCAAATGTTTTCAAACACGACAGATCTGAGGTTTGGCTCTCAGCTGAGAGGGGATTTCAGACATAGCAATCTCTAACTCTAATTAGGCTCCAGCCCCCACCAGCAGCTAAATGCTGCAGCTGGCAAAATTTACAGGCATCTTTACCGCAATGTAACCAGCAGCAATTTAAATTTGAATTCCTGTCTGTCCTAAATGCTTTTTAAATAATCTTTCTGAATGAGAAGGGTTATCTACTATAAATCTATACAGTCATAAATCTATACACTTTTTTGTTTAGTTGTGTGGCACATATTTTGTTCTCACATATTTGCTGCACTGCTGCCCTGCACACACACCGCTACAGAAGAAGTCAACCTCATAAAACAATGCAAATATAAATTGTCATTAGCATGCTGGAGCTGTAGCTGATGTCAACTTTGCTTTGCAAATTCTTACAAATCTTTCCATCTGCCGTACTTCCCAAATGCTGCTGGGAAACACAGATGGAATTGATAACTCATGAACGGAGAGCCATTTGGTATCTCCACACTGACTAATACATACCTGTAGATTCATCTGTCTTTTTCTGTAGAGTAGCAGATTCCAATTATATCCACAGTTCTTTTACACATTTGGATTTGGTCTTTGAACATTCTCTCTAAAAACGTGTCTGTTGTTTGGCCAATAGGCTGCTAGTGGGGGTTTGGTGTCTCAACAAATGCTGTCTCAACAAATGGTGTTGAGACAGCATCAACAAATGGTGTGTCAATAAAATTTAGGGAACTAAATCTCGTGATGGACAAAGTGGCGCTTTACTCCGGACCTGGATAAAAATGCCTCTTGTCTCATCATGCTGTAAGTCATCAACAGTAAACGGTATAACGCATTTAGTAGTGTTACAAATGTGCACTATCTACTGTACAGTTGCGCTCATGGGGGAAAAGTAAAAATGCCAGGAAACTTTCCCATTCAAACACCGAGACAGGTTTGTCTTGATTGCAAGAGGGGAAGATACAATCTATGAGTTTTGGTAGACGTGTGTATTTAAGAAGTTGCCAAATCCATTCATCTAATGTGATAACGTAATGTCCCCATGTTTCAAGACCCTGATGTGATGTTTTAAAGTGTTTTGTCCAAACACTTGTTCTGTACCTCAAGAGATTATATTTATATAACGTAAAACAACAAATCTTCATATTTCTGAGAAGTTAATGAAAAATGTTCTGCCAGATGCTTAAACCGGCTCACTTGCCACAGCTCCAGTGTGTTTTCTTGTCACCACTTACCATTTCTGAAGAGGGACCTGCGTGATTGGCCCCCGTTGAGAGGGGGGAGAGATTTCTTCTCCTGGCCCACAAAAGTATCCCACCGCACTTTTTCTGTTCCCCCGAGCTCCCTGACTTTCTTCAGACAGCCCTCTAAGTAGTCGATGGGGTCATCGGGCCGGTAGTACATCAAACCTGTCAGGAGGCTCTGCAGAAAACAGTGGAGGAAAAGTTGCTGGTATACAGAGAGAGAATAGAAAGAAGGGAGCAGATGTTTATTCTGGCATCACTACGTCGTTGGTATGATGTGTGCAGAAACTGTGTCCGCCTTATTTGCAGATCTGGTGGCTTTGGTTTGGCTCCACCAGGGGAACGAAACATCTCATTTTGTCAGAAGCCCATGAAATTGGACTCAAACACGGAATCTCGGTGAGCTGATGTTATTGTGGAGCAGGAAAGCCAAACACTGTCATAATTGTGGGAACAACTTCCAAGCCCAAAAAAGGGTCAAGTGCTTGTTTTTGTGAGCCCCTTGGCTCTGAATATCTTAGAACAATAGCTTGCTCTGGGAATTCTTCTCCACCCTCCCAGCGTGCAGTGTGAAAACGGAAAGCTTCTCCCAAATAAAAACAATGTGACGAGCTTGTTTAGCTGATTAAAACTGAATGCCCGTTCATGTGAGCGGCCGCCAGATGTAAGCAGCAGTTACTGTGACGATGCTGTGTCACTTCACTGCTCAATGAAATTTGAACTGGCTGTAAATAAACAAGCAGTGATTGATGCATTAGCTGCACTGCACTCCGGACTGAGTCAAATTAAGTGGATGTGCCAATTTTCTACTCCCTCAGGAAAATTAATATTACATTTTCATGATTATTTTCCTGTAGGTTCTGATATTGTGGTTGCCTATTGTGGTTAAAAGTGGGTTTTAACTTATTGTACTTTGACATTTCATTAATAGTTCATTTTTATTCACCCTCTATAGGTTTTCTACCTAAAGCACTTTAACGTGTGTCAGTCACAAATACATTTTCTAATATTCCTTCAGATAAGTGCAATTTTGGCTGCAATGTTTCTAAAATGTGTGATAGTCTTCTTGTGCTTCAGAATGTTGAATATTTTTAACGTTTCCTTCCATAAAAGAAACGGTATCTTGATGGTTCACAGTCGGGGGTATAGTGAATATCTGCCTCTCGTGAAATTCAGCAGAGGATGGTTATGTTTAACTACCGTTACTGCTGAACTATATTTACATGATACATAAAAAAATTAAGTCGCCGGAAGTTTCCTTCACATTTAGACCACGGTTTAATCAGAAAATGTGCTTTCTGGCAGACTCGCATTCGCCCCCTCAACCATTACAAGATGTTGGAAATATTATACGGAGACATCGGTGCATCGATGTGAAAATGTGTAAAAGAAATCACACCTTGAGATGCGCCCGTAGCCCCGTCATCTCATCCCGACAAAGCGCACACAATCTCTCACCTCAAATAGTTGAGGTATCTCCCGCCGGGCGAGATACTCCTTGGCATCGTTGGTATTCATCTCCAGTCGAAATCCCACTGAAATCACAACTTCACGAAGCGTCCGGTGTTTTATCTTTTTTTTTGTTTGTTTGTTCGTCCAACAAAAGTGCTCCAGACTGTTTCCCCTCAGCGCATTTTTGCCTCGTGTGTACACTTTACAAGTGGATTCCTGCAGGCGATCCCACCGCGCCTCCCTCCTCAGTGATGCAGATGCGTGGCTCGTCCGTGGCTTTCCTCCACCAGCAGCTCTCTGCCTCCGGCGCGCACCACGTGTGTGCCTGACGTTGGCACAGAGGTTGCGCGCTGTGTGTGCCAAAAAAAAACGCACTCGCCGCTTCGTTCTACTTGGAAACTTGATAATTAATAATCCCCGTATGTAGAAAAGCCACCGGGCATAGAATGGAAAGTATACATTTGTACAGATTTTGATAACATTACTTAAGAATGTCCACTGTACTTTTCTACAATTATAAAGGTAGTATTGCAAATTCACCCAAGTAACTACATTATTTTTCGCATTAAGATTAAAGATATGGTTTGTAGCCTATCGTCATGTTATCGAATGTGACGTATTTTCACATTAAATTCCAAGGTAACACTGAATTCAATTGCGTAATAGATACGAAGTAGATTTGCAATTTTTTAAAAAAGCCAGACGTTTGGGTAACACTTCTAAACGCAATAGAAAAATGTAGTTATGCAGCTATAAGAGAATGAATCATACAGACTTAGCAAAAACTGAGTCAAAAACTCAGCACAAGGTCCTTTACAAACTGAACCACACTGAACCATTTAACCACAACTAGTGGCCTTCTTCTGAGTCGTTACGTCCTCTTTTTCTTTCTGACTCAAGTTCAAAATGTACCTTTAAACTCTGTATTTTGAAACTAGCGATAGAATCTCCTAAAATGATAACCTAACTTTATTTATTATCACTTCCTATCCTAACCAAAGCCTGCAGTGGCCCAAACATACGTTATTATGTGTCTGACAGATCGGTCTGCATTAAAAAGTAAGCTGTGATGAACTGTGTGCTGACAGCTGCCAATTACAACCAACATCAAATTGTTCCCATGCTGACCTGCCAGGTGGTATTAATGTTGTGGCTGATCTCTGTCACAATCAGAGGTTATTTACAGTAGTTGATCCAGGAATAGGCCAATTTGATTCCCTGTTTTTTTTCACAGGATTTGGTGCTTGTAGGGCACTAATCCTTATGACAACTGGGCAGCTGACTTTGAGTCTCCATGTTGGTTATATCACGGAACAACATTAAATTAACTCAGTGACATGAGTGTTAGAAAGTGATGATCATTCTATCTGAATAGCATTTCATAAATGGCCAAGAATCAGTCACTACTGAGGACAACATAGCCCCAAAGTAAAATGCTAATTTATGGATTGAAAATGGAATAATGATTATGCAACTGAGAGCTTTTTTTTAATATATTCTTTTTTTCATTACCTAATGTGATGCAGAGGGACATTATAAGCTCTGGGCAGGCACAGTGAGAGATGCTTCAGGTCAAAAGCGAGCAGAAATAGAAGAAGTCCAAAGGATTGGCAGACCTGCTATGGAGCCCCGCCGTGTGTCAGAACTGATTTTTGGTAGGCTGCTGTAATGCTACATTAGAATTGCATGAAGGAATTTGTTAGTGCTTCACCTTACTGCAGACCACCCTGACATTCAGCTTACTTCAGCAGTAACGTGACATGCATTTTGACATCTGCTGAATTTGATATCCCATGTCACCTCTCGTTAAGCAGGTCTTATCTTACCTTTTAGCTGGACAGAGCATTGAATATGAAGCTGTCAGCATGGATTTACGTTTCGTCTTTTTCTCTTGACGGCGTTTCAACCTTAACTGACACAATTCAACATACAGTGCATTCAGGTTTAGCAGTATCATACTTAACACTTGTGTCACCCGCAAAACCACACAGCAGTAAATATGTTTTTGTAGTACAAAAATGAAGCCATCCATCACATATTCCTATGATGGTGGTTACAAACAAAAAAACTGTTAAATAAATTTCCTTTTCTGTCAGTTTTGTTATGAAAAAGCTTTAGCAGAATCTGTGCGGCTAGAATGGGCACCTCATGGGGTGAACACACATGCCACAGTTGAAATCAAATTACTCAGTGAACCAAGTTGAAATTGTTCAATGATTTCCCACTGAGTTAATTTAAAAACTATCTTCAGTAACTGACATTAATTATGTTTGTGATATTCGTGATTCAAGCTTTGAACTCAATTTGTTCGCTCTTGGAATAATTCCGTGTCTCTCCATGTAATGGAAAGATTCTCATACACATAAACTGCATCATCTGAACACCACAAGGCTGCTGCTAGTACTAATTTCTAATAATCATATATCCACTGATTCACCAGGATTAAATATTAAGTAAGTTAACATATTTACTTTTGTAAATTCAGAGCAATGATGGCAATGACTTGCCAGATGTTAAAAGGACACGTATATTTGTTTTTTATCTATATATGTGTATATGTACCTAAAGGTTACAAACAGTTAAGGATTTAATTTATTTATGCTCTCATTTATCCTACAGAGTCTTCATTTTTACTTTCTTTCGTGCTTTTTTTCCCCCTCTCATCTAAATATTTACTTGTATTCGTGTTTTGCATATGCTATCTGTAACGTACGGCACACCCTTTCCATATATGGCTAAACTTTTTGTATTTGGAGTAAACACTATGGTATGATAATGTACTGTTGTAGATGAAAGAGAAATATTCTAATGCCCATGTTGCATATCACTATAATTTATAACACAATAAATAAAAGGGACAAATTTGTAGTGACACAGAATACAGTGAAATCTTTTAGTAGTAATAATTTAGTGATTTTATTATGGACGTTTTGGACTTTTTCATATAAATTCTTGGTCCTTTTGGGTCAGTTTTGATAAATCCAAATCTCTTTGGGAAAATTATGTTCGTTTTAACTGAGCTTTATAACTTACAAAAAAAAATAAAAAATCACTTTTAGCATACAGAGGCTCTGGCAAAAGCACCCTTTGATCTCTTTGAGCCCTAGGGCCGTGTCTTGTACACACATTCACTAATCCATATTTGTATGACCCTTAGGGACGAGCAATCCAATTTTTCACCCCTGACAAATCATTATTTTTGTTTTATTTTGTCGTTCTCTATTCTTTATAGCAAAGCTGTTATTCTGAAATGTCTTCTACCGGAAGAGCTTGCTGGGCGGAGCTACCAGTTTTCACTTCCTAGATGTAGAGTGCTAACACTGCTGGACAATGAAAATACTCACTTTATTAAGCCTATTTTACACGTATCTATTAGCAGACAGTCTTGACATTGTGGTGAGTACTTATTTTGCTCCTACGCCTCCGAGTATCCGGTTAATTTGTGTGTTATAGGTCGAATTTAACCTGTTAAATCGCTCTCATGTTAGCCTTCCAATCTGTCAAGCTAGCTAGCTAGCTAACTGCTGTCTTGGCGACAAGCCTGGTAAAGCCAGGATAAGCCTTTAAATGTGAATACATGCAGATTAAGCGATTTTTCTTCAACTTGTTTCTCAGAATAACGCAGGTCAGTTCTTCAGTAGTGGCCACACCAACAACTGGGCTGTTCTGGTGAGTATTTATTGACGTGACATCTTTGAAAGAAGCTCAGTAAACGCTAATGTTATTGGTTTTTCTGCATTGATGGTGGGAGCACCCGAACCCCCCTGTGCCGGAATAACGGGCTTTTTTCTGGTATACAGGTGTGCACGTCCAGATTCTGGTTCAACTACCGTCATGTGGCCAATACGCTGTCGGTCTATAGAAGTGTTAAAAGGCTTGGTATCCCTGACAGGTAATAACAAAACTCTACCCCTAATTATTAGATGCACTGTGTGAATGTTGAGTATTAACTGATCTAACATAAACATATAGTTTTAGATTATGGTGGTGTTGATGTTAATGGGCAGCCTTTGAGTATATATTTGAGAATCCTGTTGTCAACTATTGTTAGCAGGTTTAGAAACACCATGCATGGTCATTATCTGAATAAATAATTTAAATATTTGTCAAATTATGTTAAACATTGTTTTGGGGAGTAAAGACCAATAGTAATCTCCAATTTTGCTCTGTGCACTACACGATCCAGGGGCATTACACCCAAAATTCAATAAGAAAAAAAATCAAATCAGCATTTGGTGTGACCACCAAGTGGCTTTAAAACCAATTCTCCCACATACACTTCTACTCCATTTTTCAAGGTACTTAGTTATTATGATTTGGGCCCAGCCATCTGTTGCAGGGCTCTTAGTTATTCTTCTCGCTGAAGAAAGTTCTTTACTATTCTGGTTGTATGTTTTGAAGTAGTTGTCATGCTCCAGGAATTTTGGACCAATCACATGCCTTCCTTATATTACTGACTGATGAATACATCATCTACAGTGCCTAAAATACTCGCAAAATCCATCATATCCCTGACATCTACAAACACTCATCCCCGAAATCCTTTATGAATGACTTCGACCATGTTACTCAATCAGAGAGGAGCACCCATGAAAGTTTTTTGTTTTTTGGTCGGGAATTCCCGTATAGTAGAATGCGGCAGAATAAGATGCACTTGGATTACATGTGGCAAGATCTTACATGCTTATTTTAAGAGAAAATGAGACATGACTAAGAATGCTCATTAGGCGTTTATATGGCTATTGTAGGTCGTAGAGTCGTTTGGCCATTAACTGTATGGTTGTTTGTGCCTCACAAAAAAAGACACTGAATCCACACTGCTAACCCTTTTGTTAATGTGAGGAAGAGCTAAGTTACTTTGGAGACAAGTATCTGCCAAATGCATATAATGTACTATAAATTATTGTGTGGTTAAAAATACTTACCAACATTATATAGTATTAGTCCTTTCACCTATCTTCAAATATGTTCTCCTCTGTGATTTTCTCTTTTTGCAGCCACATAGTTCTGATGCTCGCTGATGACATGGCTTGTAGCCATAGGAACCCCAAACCGGCCACAGTGTTCAGCCACAAGAACATGGAGCTGAACGTGTATGGGGATGATGTAGAAGTGGACTACCGTGGATATGAGGTCTGTTCACATAACCCAATATTACCCCTATAAAAATCTTTTTTGTGGCAAAGTTTTATTTCAATTTGCTAACTCTTAAGTGTTAAAGAGTATAAAGTGTTCAGTTATTTTTTCACTGGCTTTATAAAATGTAAAAAAAGGTTCATTTCAATGCTTAACCATCTTCAAGGGCAAAAGGCAGATTGTCCTTTGTGAATTAAAGTATGTCCTACAGCAAGTTGATTTCAATTATGGTAGAAAAAAATATTACCTGACTGTCAAAGCTTGAACCTGCACATCCCATCTATTTGTGAATTTCTATGCATTAGCATCTTCTAGGCCCAAAGGCAGATTGTTCTTTGTGAATCTATGTATGTCCTACAACAAGTTGATTTTAATATTTGAATAAAATATACCTGACTGTGAAAACATGAACCTGCACATCCCATCTTACTGTAAAAATTCACAATAAGATGGGATGTGCAGGACATACTTTGATTTTACAAAGAACAATCTGCCTTTTGCCCTTGAAGACGCTAATGCATAAAGTATCTTTCTGTCTGTCCATCCATCCATCCATCGCCCCCACCTCAGGAGATGTGGCCATTAAAGCGATTATTGAAAAATTTCAATGGGCAAGACTCACTTATTACTTTTAGAAGCCCTGCTACAAATTAACATATGTTTTGTAGCGTATTTCACTCAAACATATTAATGCTTAAAGCCAAGCCAACTGTATGAAATCACACTGATGCCAAAATATGAAGAGAATAATATTGTAAAGTAAATAATATCACATCAGCATATGTCGATGTATTAGACACTGTTGTAGTCAATGTGGGAAGACGGAGAAATTGGGTGATGGCCATACAGCTGGTTCAGAGTATCACTAAATGAAAATGCTCGTGGGTTGCTTCCAGGCTGCTGTTGTTACTTGCAGTTGATCTAAGCATGGAGTAACTATGAACTGGGTCAGGGTCACTATATACAGTATTTGGCTCATCAGTGTATTTTGTCAAATGCCCAACTCAGGGGAGTAGCCCTTGTTTTTCCACCAGCTTCAGGAAGACCATGTTTAATATAACATAACCTACAGGCACAGTTGGGGATATAGTCAACACTGTTTGTCCAATGTTTGCTCTGTCTATTGACCAGGAAATGATTAGATATTGTGTAAAGGAAGAAGAGGACCTCCACATTGTTTTGTTTGTCCTGGGCCGAGGCAGAGCTGCACTGGCTTATTCATTCTTTATCACAGTTTGTTTTTGATTATTTACCCTGTTTTGTGCTGTGGGGAAAAGAAGACAATAATCTGTTGAATAATAGATATTCACAGTTTAATTAAAAGATAAGTAAAGATAAAAATATTAATCTGTTACCCTATAGACCCTAATGATGGGGTGTTCAGTGAAACAGATTTCAACTCGTGACCCTGAGTTCTCATTTTGACTCTCTCAATCTGCCTTAGCTTAAACATCTGCCTATTTGCATTGAAGCAGAAGATGTACATCACCCCTTCTAGTGCTTATGAGGGTAGGAAAAACATAGTTGTTTTATGTCCCTGCTCTGTTTCAGGTCACAGTAGAGAATTTCCTGCGAGTTTTGACTGGAAGACTGCCTCCCAGCACTCCGCGTTCTAAACGTCTTCTTTCTGATGACCGCAGCAACATCCTCATATACTTGACAGGTAGTTAAAGGACAAATCTCCCCTAAGATTCTCCTCTTTCACTGTTAAAATTTAGTAAATGTCCAGTGTTTGTGCTAGGAGCTGGTTCATAATAGAAAATAATTTTCTTTACATTTCCTAGGTTTCTCCCAACGGAGAATTCATTCAAAAATATCGTATGGCTTTTAATTATGAGGTGTAGGTGAAGGGAGCAAGCACATGCTGAGCCTTGTCATCAGTTCTATTTGTAGATGATGGCCTCAACAATAGACAGATGTGTTTTTTTTCCCCCCTCAACGTTGATGTTTTCTTTAATTACTTGTGATGGTAGCAGAGCTGCCCTATGTTTGCCCACTTCCTCTATAACACGTTACACACAACCCTACATTGTGGAAAGTGAAAGTGTTTCGACATTTGTAGCATTAAGATCCTAATATCATATCTTAACATGACTGCAGGTGTTCAGAATGGGAATAGTTTCCACAATCCATTTATGGAGAACCAAATAAGATCATATATTCATTTAACATACGTATGTTTTTAGATGCCGTTTCAATCCCACTGAAATCAACTGCATTTTGCTGCAATATTTAATTTTTGATTTTTGTCAGGTCAACTGCACATTGTTTTGCAGTCTGCTACAGTAAATATGTGAATTCATTGACTTGAAAAACATAAAATATTAATATTTATACAAAGTGTTTTACACAAGTAATGTTTCTCTACACTCATGCTGTATGTTAAAGCTATTGACTTTATATCAAACTACTTCACATCAAGCAGAATAAAGATGAAGAGTTTTTAGAATGCTGCAGGCTTTCATTAATTATTATATTATTTTATAGTCTATAGCATCTTTTTATTGTTACTCATTGAGACAAATTAATTATGAAGAATGTGTTTGTTTAACAGGCCATGGTGGAAATGGCTTTCTGAAGTTCCAGGACTCTGAGGAAATTAGTAATGTGGAACTGGCTGATGCTTTTGAACAGATGTGGCAGAAAAGAAGGTAAATAAAACCCAAAAGGAATAAATGAAAAGGGCCTCACAAATCTGTGTCAAATACTGTGTTTCTCCTATCGCAAATCCAATTCATTTGGTCTTTCTTTTCGCTGAGAACCAGCTGTTAACCTGCTTTTAGCTGCACTTTGCTAATTAGCCAGGGTATAGAGTTTGTTGAGCCTGATATTTTGCACCCTAAAATTTGAAGAAGAAACTTAACACCAGATTAGCATGATGCATTAAGTACTGTTAGGTTACATCAAAAACAAATTACAGATCTCCCTCTGGCTGCAGTGATGTAGAAGTGTGCTCAGGGTGTGGTCAGTAAACAGTTCCATCAATGTTAGCAACAGACCACACTTGTATCTTTCAGTATGTTCATTCTGCAGCATTAAGTAAATGTTTTGCTGAATTTCAAATGAGGGGAACTATAGAATTTGGTGTTCATAAAACATTATAATAAAAATAGTGATTTAAACACACTTACATAAATAGCTTTGGACAGAGTAATTTTGGTGTTAGGTCTTTTTACAATGCTTTTAGTTTTACAAACGTGACACCTGAACCAGTAACTAAACAACACATTTTATACCCCGTTAGAATTTAAAAATACTAATTCAAAAAAACTAATAACCCATACATAAATATTCGCACATTGTTTAACAACAGTATAAGATTTTTATATGACATGATATAATATAAAAGGCAAAAATCACAGTTCCACTGTGTTTTGAAATGCGTTAATAAATTGTAAATGGTTTATTAAAGAGAATTTTCACCAAGAATTTTCTACTATTTAGATAAACATGATCAGGCTTTTATATGTTTTGGGTCTGACTGGCACACACTTTTAAAATTGTTCGGTAAGCTGCATTTTTTTTGTTAATACTCATAATAATTTCTTTATTATGGTTCATGGTATGATAAGCTTAATTTTTCATGTCATGGTATGCTGTATGACACTAGTATGCTGCTTAACCCTTTTTTCATAGAGGGGTTCATGTGGACTTGCAAGGTTCTACGTTTCTCATTTTTTTACCATTGCAATAATTAATAATAAATGACTCTCCATTGCAGTCCAAACCTATTGGCATTGTGTTTGGGTTACAGTCAGTCCCCAGGCTGCTAGATAAAAGCTTAGTGATGCCAGCTTTGATGCTGATGTGATAATTGCAGGCTTGAACCGCCAAATTACAGCCACCATAGAGACTTTACCACCTCCCTTCATTGTCCCCAAATCCCCTCGATTTAATAAACTGGATATAAAAGCCTGATTGTGTTTATCCATAGGAAAGAATTCATAGTGAAATCTGTCTTGAGTAAGGGAAAAAAGGGAGCGACTGAGGAAGGGAGGGAGAAACTGTGTGTGGGTGAGTTGGGGCAGAATGGAGCTGTTGGTTTTTCTTAGTCACTATGGCAACTGCTGTATAAAAGATGTTGAGAAGGTTTGTGCTGTACCAGAGTTTATTGGAACCCATGGACAAGGGGTTAGGCCAGCTGTCCATTTTCTCATGAGTTTTATTTTAGGATGTATGTTTGTGTGTCCCCCAGGTACAATGAGCTTCTCTTCATCATTGACACTTGTCAGGGTGCCTCCATGTATGAGAGGTTCTACTCCCCAAACATCATGGCTTTGGCAAGCAGCCAAGTTGGAGAAGACTCCCTGTCGGTGAGTTAACCTGGCCTCATATGAGAAAAATGAAAAATTGTCCATCAATTAGTCAGGGTTTCTAATAACCCCTGTGATTTGATGGCACATTACAAGTGAAGACTTAGTGATGTGTTCATACCTACTCAATCTTAACATTCTGACTGTACTTTTCAAAACACAGTGTCACATTTTTGGAAGTTTTTTATTAACCTACTCTTTGTTAGAATTGGGGACATTTACACTTAACCCACCTCTTTGAATATTAACCCCATATTAGTCATATTGCAAACAAGGTATTTTTTATTATCTATTACTAAGCTAATTATTTTCTGATTACTCAGTTGTTTAGCAGAATAAAAATGGCATTACTTTCGGCATGGCCTGAAGGCAATGAAGTTGTCAAAATATTTTCATTACACTGCAATCAGTGTAATTATTTAATTAGTTAGCTAGAGCTAACGTGATGCATAACATCAATACTTGCCAGTCGCTATTAGTCAATGTATCCTGAAGGGACTTAATTATTCGTGGAGAATAGCACATGACTAGTGGTTACTCCAAAGAATACGATGTTAAATGAATGCAGACACAAATGTATTTAAATCTGTTTTAAACAAACCAAAATGAAGTATGCCATCAAAGTGCCCGGTTATGATAAAGTGATGTTGGATATTATTTTTCCCCCTGCCTCTAGCACCAACCTGATTTGGCCATAGGAGTCCATCTGATGGACCGCTACACCTTCTATCTCCTAGAGTTCCTAGAAGACATCCACCCTGCAAGCAAAACCAACATGAATGACCTGGTGAGGATTTGTGCATGTCCACGCCTTTTCCCCAGTGCCATAAAGCACATGAGTACTGTAGAAGAAATGTCTCTTCTCTATTTAAGCAATTAAATACCTTAAAGAATAATTGTTCAACCTTTAAAACGGGTAGTCAAATATGATGTAAGGAGTTCTGGATATAGAACATTTCCTCATGAAAGCATCATCATGTTTGAGTTGCATTATTATTTAGTTATACATTACAGTTATTTTAAAATATATTGAAGTTGCATTGTAATTTTATTAACATCTGCACTGTGTGAACGACTGAAATCAAATGAAGAAACCTATAATTCAGTGCAATTTCAAGAATATTTATTTTCTGTCAAAGTCTGGACTCTGCAGGGCTAATACATACAATAATACATACTAAATAAAAGAATAAATCATAAATAATAAAAGTAAAAGCTCAGTATATTTTACATTCAGCTGAGAATTACAAATAATACTTTCATAGTAGTAAAAGTAAAAAGTTGGGTAATTTTTTTTTTCTAGTGTCATTTTGTGCTTTGTTTCATAGTGGCCTTTCACATTTTCACTTTTAACAACTGTCAGAGCAGATGAGAGATTTGAGATTTTCAAACTTCCTATGGGAAGGATGAACATATACGCTTCAGAGCGATCTGGATTAAAAGCCCGTTCTTTTAAGTCAACCTTACCGCCATTTAGCACAGTGACTTAAAATTTTGATGCTTTTCTTTCACGCGTCTCACTTAATATTTTTCTTTCTCTGACAATTGATTAATTAATTAATTTACAACTTTATGGGTCTGTTTGCACTTAATTAATTTTTTAATGAATCCAATCTAATTGTAAGAAGTTAAATGGTTACTGTATCTTAGACTTTTGAGCGATCAGTCTTCCAAGATTTTTATTCAAAAGCCGTTTAAATTTTAAGTGATCTCTGAACATTTTCTTTCACAAACATTTGGGTTTTTAGTATCTAGAATGGTGAGATGTGTCATGCGATGCCCTTCTCCTCTGTCTTGTGTTAGAACATTTCTGGATGAAGGTCACTCAGGGCTCACAGGGCTTTGCACTTGAAACAGAATGTCTGATACTGTTAAGGTTGTTGGCCTTTGACACAGGATGGCGGTGAGTACTGCTCTGAGCCGTGGCTCAATCTCAGCAGCATCTCCCGTTTTATCTTTACACTCCTGCAGAGATCCATGAGCCTCAGAGACCAATCCTCAACTCTGCCACCAACCCTGCCTCGCTAGGAGGAGGAGAATCAAAACACTTCAAATCATTTCTGAAAGACTCAGTCAAACTTGTTCACTAATGTTTATAATTCTTCTCACATTTCCTGTTTCTGAAAGTTTTTTGTGCTCTTTTGTGGAATTGAGGATCAATACTATAGATTTCC
Organism: Channa argus; assembly: GCF_033026475.1. Taxonomy (NCBI): domain Eukaryota; kingdom Metazoa; phylum Chordata; class Actinopteri; order Anabantiformes; family Channidae; genus Channa; species Channa argus. Next base: position 19,701,360 of record NC_090210.1, read on the forward strand.
GAGAGCCCACCAAGTTTCTTTTTAATGAAAGAGAAATTGTCTTCAACTTTACTTGATAATCCTTCAGCGGTCTTTTTTTCCAAATCTTGTTGGCTGATAAACAGTGTCCTCTCACTTTAATGATTTTATTTTTCAATTCTAATAGAGAGCCCAATAGGACGACAGACTGGTGAATCACACTCAAAAAAAAAACAATTTGATAATGATGACTTGCAAAAAATGTCATGCTCCACATCTATATTCTTCTCGCACAGCCATGTATTTTAACGCCTCCATGCCACCAGTTGCAGTTCACTCTCACTAGTATGTATGTTTGTATGTATTTATCTATTTATTTATGTGTTTGCTGGGATTCCTCTAATAAATAAGAAGCTTATACATTTTGTTGCATTTGCATTGTCTGTCTGCCAAATGCTGCATATTACTAATTCACTGTTGTGTTTTCTCCGCTCTCCCAGTTCAAAGTGTGTCCCAAAAGTCAGTGTGTGTCCACCCCGGGCCACCGCACTGACCTGTTCCTGCGGGACCCAGGAAGTGTCCTCATCACAGATTTCTTTGGGAGTGTTCGCAAAGTGGAGATCACCATGGAAACCATCAATTTGACCGACCAGATCAACCAAGTTGAAAAGAGGTAAGCTGACTTGATTTGCTTGTCTTTACTGGCATGTTTTTCCTCAACCTGTAACTAAAGTACACTGGTTAAATACTGTAGGAGTGTGACAAAGTTTTCAAGGTCAAATCAGTGTTAGACCATTAAACCCTGTATATTTTATCATGGCATAAATCAATAATCATCTTATCAGGCTTCTGAAAACTTAGTTAAAATAAAAGGGTTTGATCTAAATCTTTCAGTGAAAGCCATATAAATCAATTGCCCTTGACAAAACAGTTTCTGTTTTTACATCTATTAAAGAAATTATCCTTTTGAAATATACTTTTTTGGAATGAATAAATATATCTGGGAAGAAATAAAACCGTCAAGAAAGTATAGTGCCCCTAAAAAAGAAACAGAGAGCTTGTATAACAGTTATTGCACATTTAGCTCTGAGTAATGTGATTTTTATTTTAATTTTTTAAGGTGATTTAGGGACAACCTTGACGTAAAAGCCCTAATTAATGTCATCCTCCCTTTGTTTTAATTGGAATGCTGAAGGCATAATTGTTTTTATGTTTTGTTGCTTACTGACTAGACTTTGTTTTCTGTTTAGAATATCTCTCATTAGAGATATTGATTTCTCCACTAATGCTTTGTTAAATGGCCCAATTTCTCAATATGCCCCACTGAGGATGTTGCTATGACTGTCCTGTTGTCTGTTGTAATTATACAACTCGTTTAGAGCATTTATTTACTGTTAGTTATCTGCTGTACCATCATATAAAGCTCTATTTCACAGCCAAGTGAGGATGATATTTGGATATTTTTACTATACAAACAGTTCATGTAAGTGCCAGTAAATAAGCAGGTTTGCTTTTATTGGCTAATCTATGGTGCTACCTTGTGGTGAAGTGGACAACATACATCAAAGTCCGATTTATTACATTTTAAAGCAACAGGCGTAGACATGCTGTAATAGATACATTTAGCCACTAGATGGCTGTAGTATCAAGCACTACTGCATTTGTTCATCATCCTGAATGCTGGTGGTGACATATTGCTTGGTTTTCCATATTAGCTAGTAAGCAGACACACTAATCCTGTAATAAGGACAATCCCCAGGAGAAAATGCACCACTAATACACCTAAATCCAAACAGTTCTTCATATGTTGACTCATCATGCTGTGGGTAAGGAATAGATTGCACTTCTGTACAAACAGATGTGATAGAAATTAAAACTTTATTTGCGATTACGCTCCCTCCCTCTTCTGTTAATTTCATTAAGCTGACCTTTAATTGAACCACTGGGAGGTATTATATCAAAGAATCTAATGCATTTGTCTGCTAATTAGTAATTAGAGGCAATTGTCATACCGATTTTTAGTCGTTTGTTTTGGCCTCAAGCTAGTTAGTCATTGCACACAACTTCCCCTATTACTTTATTATTGATTACAGTCCAACACATTAGGACTGCTGAGCCCCCTCCCTGCAACACAGAAACACAGCCCCAGTGCTATTGAGCAGACAGTTGCCCTAAATCAGTCCATTTTATCTCCAAATCTGATGTAAGAAACCAGCAATTCTCTGATTCATTTGAAGTTTAATGGAGCCAAGTTTACTGATGCACAAGCACTAGTAGTGTCTTTCTACTGTTAAGAACAATAAAAAACACTGTTGTGAAAGTTCAAACATATTAAGGAAGTTAATGACACTTACCGTCATTTTGCATCTGACATTAATGTTTCTTTAACCCTATTCAGACAAGATTAATATTACATTGGAGTGGTGGGTAATGACATGTTTGCTGTGCTCTTATGGGTCTTCAGAGCATTTCAAATTACTATTTTTTTTTCGGGGGGGGGGATAATTGCAAATTCCAAGACATGTTACACAATTATGAAACACTGCCCTGAGATGATAAAATAACAGAAATTGCAGTTTTCTGCACAAAAACAGTCGGGACCCAAATCGTGGGAAATAGCCGCAATGTGCCAAAAACAGAAATTAATTAGAGCTGAAGTTATTATTTAAGTATGAGCTATGTCATACAAGTGCTTGGGACAGGATAAAATAACTTGCCAAGAAATGAAATGACTAGTCAGTTCATTAAATGGTAGTTCGACAAAAACGTTAATGGAAAATATTTTACTAAATAATTTGTTTGTTTAGAGCATTTCTAACCACATGTGGATCATATTCTATAACATTCACAAAGAGATAAGAGAAACGGGATCTTTATGACACCTCTGTCCAGACACCACTGATGATGTTAAATAATAGCATTTTCGCAAGGCTTGAAAATGGGTTGTAGTGCACTCTGTGTGTGTCCCCACAGAGAAAGATCACAGATGTCCTCTGAAACAAGCAGTTATTAAATATAGTGCTGCTTTAATCCACTTTTGTCCAATTGCTTAGCCACTCAGACAAGTGAAGGAGGATATTTTGAGAAGATGGGTACATGGCTGTGCATATACCCATCTTGTCTCCTTTATGCTTGTCTCCTTTTCCTTCTCTAACTTGCTTCCACATTTAGCTGTCTCTCTTCTCCACTAGCCCAGGTCTAAACAGTCAGTTTTGCCTCAGAACAGGCTGTCCCATTAAGTGAATTGCACTTGATGAAGAGTGTGTTTTTAATAGACCCCTCAGTCCTCTTCATTTGGCTCAAAAGTGTAATGACTTCCAGCCATAGGTGGTTGTTGACCAAAACATGTGTCTGTAGGTCACACAGCTCACAGGATTATTGCCACTTTCAAATTAAATCTTAATTCATATCCCACTGAGCTATGATGTAAACTATGTAAGTTGTGACCTGCTGCACTCAATAGTCTGCAGAAACTTTTAAAGCTATTAGTAGAGCAGATGTTAAAAGGAAATTTGTTTGACCTAAAGGTGGCAGCCACAGATGGCAATGACACCAGAGCTGAAGGTAACTTGAGGGGTCCGCCACATCATTAGAATCAACTAAGTGGATTGAATAATCCTCTTCAGAAAGGAGAGAAAAGTGGTATGAATGAAATTGCAACTCATTTCTTGTGCTGTATAAAATGGTAGGTGGTGGGTGGGGGGCAGTATTGCAATGTCTATGCCCTCAGTCATGTGTTTCCAGTAGCAGAAAGAGCCTCAGCGCACATTGAATGCTCAGCAGGAGGTTGTCTCCCTTCCTGTCAGCTCAGCCTGTTTTCTTCAGTCAGACATGTTAAGAATAAAGAGGGACAGAGAAATTATGTTGAATAGAAAGCGATAAAGACAGGAATATAAAGAAAGAAGAGCAAAAGAGCACAGGTCAGAGAGAAAACCTTTGAGCAAAAGTAACTCAGAAGAAATAGTCAAGAAGTAAAAAGAGGACAGGTTGTTTTACTCAGCAAGTGGTTGGAAGAAAGCCACGGTGGCTCACTGGGGGATGTGGCCCACTTTGTCTACAGCTGTCAGCTCTGAACTTTCTTTGATTAACCAAAGACAGCCACTTGGTTGAACCTCCACTCGACTCTGACCTTTAGCTGAGACATTTCTGCCTGACTGTGTGTCAGGCTGTGATGCTGGAGACATAGAAAACAAATATACAGATTTACAGACCGCTTTACCTTCCTGCGCCACAGTCGCCCCCAAACGTGAGGTCTATACCGCTCCTCCTCCTTAGTGCTATCTAATACTGTGCTGAAGGTCCGTCTGCTGTTTTATAGTGTTGAAGGCTTTTTCATCCTGCTACATTTTATTTCATAATTTAAAGAGTTGTACATTTCCAACAGTGAATACATCTCACACCCGAAAGTCATGCTGTGGTCCATCAAAGTGGCCAGAGACACTTTTCTGCATTGTACTTTTTTGAGTACCCATTGTGTGATTTATACTGACAAGAAAAACCTTGTCAATACAGCTTTAAAGGAGACAGCTGGTGATTTTTGATATTCTCAACTAATTTTTTCCATCTTTCCAGGTTTTCTCCATCCAAAGTAATTTCTTTGTACTAAATATGTAAATAATTAAAGAGAAGTCACAAATATATACTTGCAAAAGTTTCTCTTGATGCAGTTTTTATTTTCTTGTAGCTGTCAGTGTCTAATCATGAGGACATAGACCTGTGACAAGGACAGCTTTTTTTGTCTCGGTTTTTGTGGCGTGTTTCCCACTTCTGGCACTAGATGGACTCGTTCATGGGTTTTAGCTAATTCAGGACATCGTATTGGCAGCAGTCCAATCAGCGTTTTTGTTTACGGTCTGTTTATGCGCGTATCAAATAAGCAAAGGCGAAGTGAGGCGATCTTTTATTTTAGTTGCTGCTAGTTCTTTGATGTAGACTTGAATTGTCGCAGCCCATAGACCTGACTGTGGAGATGATTACAGATGTGTGGAGGACTGTAAGAGAAGTTTTCAGGGACGCGAATAGCATATTTTTTTGATAAGTGGATTTGAAACATTTATAGAGAAATTTCTCCTGGATCATTGTGATTAAAAGAACAGCTTTCTACTATTCCCTGACATCACTAAGCAGTAGGAAAACCAGTTAGAATTTTGAAAGGTCAGAGGTTTAATAGATCTTGTCTCACATTAAGTAACGTCTATTCATCATCTGCAGTGTGCTGACCTTTATCAGTCACCTTGAGTAAGATATTGAATCTCAACTTACTTCACTTAATAAGTTGCAGCTGCTGCGAACATTAGTTGAACGCTCTAGATGTTTTAAGTATAGCAGGAATAAAAAGCATATCTTCAATTTTAAAAACTGAGCAAAATCTTGTCCTAACCAATTATTCATCCTTATATACTGGATAAATATATCAAAGTTGTCCAACATAGTGTTAATAGCTCTTTCTGCAGCGATGCCTGTGCAATTCAGAAAGCCTAACATTCAAAAACAGCCAACATATGGCTCTGATGTGACTTTGTTCCAGGGTCAGATGTAGAAAACAAATTTTATGCACAACCCAATGATTTGTGGTTGCTTTCAAGACAAATGTCAAGCTTACCATCTGTCCCTAAACTTAAAATACTCTTACTGTAAAAGATAAGACCTGAGGCTGCATATTGTATATCTGGTGTGTCTATCTGATGTTGCTAATACAGACTGACTCAGGTTACTTGATCTGCCTGAAGAGATCTTTGAGTCTGAAACATGCTGCATTACAGATAAGCCGTTGGTCGAAGCCTTTGTGGGAACGTCTTCCCATTTAGTGTCTGCATCAGTGCACATACGGAGCATATTAGATTCTCTCACTTTGCTACGTTACATTTCCCTGCTTCTCCTTTGTGTATTCAGGTTATTTAGTTCTTCAGTGTATTTCTTTTGTATCTAAACTGGCAAAGAGCAACTCTGAAAAGCACAATGAGACAGTGATGGGTGTCTGAAGCTGAGGCAGAAACTAACTTCCATTGGTTGCTGCGTGGATGCTCACTTGGGTTTTAGAAAAGCTAACCACCGTGGGTTGTATGGGGAGCCTGGAAGTTCTCCTGCCACGTGTAATATCATTGATTTTATAATAATATCATTGAAGTTAAAAGGTAGGAAGTGGGGTGCTCAAAAGATAGGCCATGTATCCTTTTTTTCCTTTATACAGTACTGCAGTGATGTATAGAATCCATTCTGATCACATCCACATCCATTATTATTTTTGCTCAATTATGTTTCTTCAGGACATTTTTTTTTCATTTACCAGAGTAAAAAATGGCTCATTTGCATTAATTTGCACAGCATATCATTGACTTGTCTCTGAAATAATCCGTCAATCACCCACACCTCTGCTACACAAACGCGTGCACGCACACACACACTCACGCTACCAGTAGAAATCTGCAGTCTGTTCCTCTTCCTGACAGCTTTTTTGATCACTGAATAATGGTGTCCCACATAAGAAAAGCTTTTTACTTTCAATTTCCCTCCTTCAGGTAAATGCTAACAGAGTGCTCTTTTGTATGTCTGTTTTGTGTTGCAGTGCTGTATATGGAGAGCTGCAAAAAGAGACGTACTCCTATGTGGACCAGCTCCCGGTGTCTGAGATCATCCATCAGGTGAGAGACCAACACAAACACCAGAGTCAGTTAAGGACACTCAAAACAACAGTAACATGCCCTTATTGATATAATTCTGATGTTTCTTTTAATTTTGGAGGGAACAAGATTTAGCTTTTGTCACTTTATTTTTTTTTTAAAGCCTCTGCATAGGCACTCAATTGATCGGGCTCCTGTGTTTTGCTCATTTGAAGTGTGTCCACTCTCATCCTGAATTTGGACACAGAGCAGAAAGTTATGTGCAACATCAACCAACAGATGTCTTTGTGCCGTTTCCATGGTGATGGCTCTAAGTGTGAAATGCAAGTGCCTCCTGGTCTCGGTGTGGAGGGGCCACCGTGAAATCCAGCAGAATGGATAGGCAGGATTGTGGCGAGAAATTGTGCATTCACCTCATTCTCAAATGGATTGTGGCTTTCAGGCAGGCCGACCTTCACAAATGAACACCTATTCCTCCTCATTCCACCTTTACAACATGTGCTCTGCATTCAGAATAGCTGGTCTTGGGCCCGATATAATTCTTGAGATTTTCTATTATAAGTCCATTAAAAATACTATTTCTATACTACAACTTGTAATGAAAAGTAAAAAAAAAAGTCACTTTAATCTTTGCCACGGGCAAAAGCCGACATTATTAGTGCTTACATTTGGGGTTCATCTATCTCAGAGCAGGCCATACTTAAAAAAGATTATGGACACATCAGAACAACTACACAGTATTAGTCGGTGTGCAGTGAATGTTTGTGAAGCCTATATATATCAGTTTTTGTTAAGAGTTGTGGATTAAAATCTGTTGGAATTTTATAGACAGGTTTTCATACTGCAATGTTTTTCACTACACTGTTTCAGTGTCAACATAAAAATCTCTTTTGCATCAATACACATGTAGTATGTAATGCAGAGCCGTGGCTATTAGATACGTGAAAGCTGTTTCTCTTATTGTGTCCAGACTTTTTTCTTTTGTTCAGAGGATACTTTTTTTTTTTTTTTTTTTAAATAGTAATTCTGTGTTTTTGTTTTTGTAATATATTTAAAGCTTCTATTCAGAATCTTATTTTTAAACAATAGACTAAATTAATACATGTAAGTTGAAAGGAAGTTATTGCCAAATTTGTAGCTCTATGGAACATCTTTCACCTTTTTGTTTCAGTTTTACTGTTTTTATTCACTCTGCCCTCAACATTGTTATTTCCAACAAGTGCATGCAGCAGTTTTCAACACAAAGCTAAAAAATCCATGGTATAATACTTTCCCAGCATCAAACAGCACACTGAGAAAGTTTGAGACTAACTGGTGAATGTGTTGAATATTTAGTAGCTAAACAACCCAATATTTTTCTCAGGAGTTGTTAGAGAGTTAAACCGATAAATGGAGTGTGAATACTGGAGTTACATTCAGTTTGGACTTATTAAAAGCCCTTTAATACCTCTACAATAATAGCATAACATATCAGACTTTCTCTCTCTCTCTCTTTTTCTTTTCTTTCTGTTGCTCCTATACAAAGCCAAATGTATAACACATTATAATTTTGTCAGTAGTTGCTAACATTCAAGCACAGTTTGGTCCAGTATTTAAACAAATGTCATCATTTTGGCTCTGTATACCATCACAGGAGATTTGAAAATAAACAATCAAAATATGGTTAAAGTCCAATGTTTATTTGGGTGTTTGGACATAATTATTGTATAAACTGTGCAGGAACTATAATTTGTTTTATTTAAAAAATTATCTTTTAGTAGTTAATTTCAAATCTTTTGCAGTCAACAGATAGAACATTGACTTTACAGATACAGCCAGTGTTCGTAGTACTACCCACACATCACTAAATACTAGTAAAACATTTCTTCAATAATACTATTTTATCCCGGTCCAAATAAAAATGTTGTAATAGTATTACAATTACTCCCTCCAAAAACAAATATTCATAGGCTCAGATAGATATAGATATCACTATTAGCGTAGTTATAAGCAGTAAGCTGGCATGGAAGAGAGAAGTGCTTACAAATATTTCCATTACTTTGATTTTTGTCAGGACGAAAGGTAAAGAACATTATCCATCCATCCACTATCTGCACCTGCTAATCCTGTTCAGGGTTGCAGGGGCTGGTGTAATAAGTAAAGTCATAATTATTTTGAACAGAGTAAGTAGTAATGAGTAATACTACAGTTTTTTTGTGTAACAAGCTTAACACCGGTCATAGCTAATCTTAATGTTTCCTTCCAAGTCCATTGTGTTGATGTACAGAGCCAAACTTATGAAAATCATATCACTGTCCAAAATACAGTGCACTTATCTGTAAGGCATGGGTGTGATGTTGCAAAGCCTCTGAATGATTGTTTCTAAATCAAAACAACGGCAGAATATTCAATGTGAATATATCTCATTGAACAAACTTTTTTTTATCACACAAGTCATTTCAGCTGCTAAATGTGGCTTCACAGTTTCTATGTTTCATGTGGATTATTTCAAATGTTTTCATGAAAAATGGTCACCATTCCTCTAAAAGAGGTAAATGATAGCTCGGTTGTTTTTATTAGTAAACAGTTACAGTTTCTGTTACCACAGCAGAGCTGGCGTTCCTGACGTTTGATTTTAAAATTGTGTTTGTCGCTGTATTTAGATAACTGCTAAACTAGTGGTATTGATAACAGAGGTCAAGTTCAGCTGAACTGAGTAGGTGGTGAAAAAGAAAAGTTCCTGGGTCCTGCTGCTGTACATATTACTGCTTGGCATCAGCTTTAGTGTGTCATCCCAGAGAAATGAAGCTGACCACAGGCCTGAGCAAACAAGAGAGGTCTCCACTCCCAACGGCACTCTGGGAAATTATCTGAGGACTACGTCAAAAGCATGGCAAACAGGGACTAGTTTCACCGCTGCCTGCTGCTCATATTAACTGTATCTGTAGTTTTCAATCGTGTCCATCATCCATCGCTTACTCACTCATCCTCAGTTGTCTGCTACTTGGCTTCAGATCTTTCCTTATTCTCTCGTCTCTTTTTTCCACACTCCTCTATCTATTCATCTTTACAGCTCCTTTTTTGTCTTTCTTCTGTTTCTCTCCACCCACCCCCCCACCCCTATTCCTCTGTTTAAATGCACTCACACGTACAACACACAACACAGTCAACCCCACGACTCCTGCCAGAGTTTTCGATTATTGGATAGCGCTCCTGCTGGGCTGAAGATGGGAGTCCTGACAGTCTGAGTCATCTCTCTCCTCCTCACCATAGACCATCTATACTGCAACAGAATGACCAATGTCCACCAAGCCTATTGGCAGGTTTTCTCTTTTTGATTAGCTGTCACATTGTGCTAAGCCTTCTTCTGAGATCTCTTTGTTTGGATGCCAAGCTCCTCGTGCCCTTGGTTGTCACTGATCAGATGCACTCATCTGAAGAGCTAGATGCGATTGAATCTTATAAGATTTGATGTCTAAAATATTCCATGTCGAAGCTGAAAGCTGAAAGCAATTATTTCATTCATGCCACCGACAAAAACAAATTTTCTTACTGTGTTTATCTACAACCATTTTTCCATTTGCCAGTGGACCAGACGAGGGCTTGTAACTAGAAATAGGCAGTGAATATACACAAGGCTGTGGTGCTGTATGGAGTCTGTAAACAAACTTGTCCTCATTGGATACTGTATCTGGATGGACTTGATGCCATCGTTGGCAGTTGTATCACTGGGGCGACAGGGCGTGTCCCCTCACCACCTTCTTCCCTGAACCTCAAACATGTCATTGCGTTGCCAGCACCTAATCACAATGTGTTCAGTTCTGGGAATAACTTGAATGAGCTCTCTGTTTTACTCTTTTGTATATTCAACTTTTTTCCCTCTTCCCACGCTGCTGTGAATTCTGGTCTCTGGCGTCAAATTGCTATTTGTTCTTTCACCAGCTTGACGCCACACCATATGGCTCCAGACAATCCAAAATGGAAACTGTGAAAATTAATGCTTTGCCTCCCTCGTGTGTCTCGCCAAATCCCCCTTCCCCTCACTCGAGCTACAACAATAACACTTTCAAAGCGGATGTTGGGATCGCACAGATCACAGGCCAAACCCGCTCAAACAAGCTTTCTCCGTGTAATCAAACAGCAATTAGAAATTGATTTCCTGCTAAACTATTACAAATAATGTTCTCTGGAGAACAAAACATGCCTTTTGGGAGAATAATGCACCCAGTACCTCGACTGTCCCAGCTCTTGCTAAGGGCTTAAATGTCAAGGCAATACAGTGAAGCGTCTTGGCAGCGCACAATTGCTTCTGCTCTGTCATCTGACTCTGCACAACATAAATTTGCTGCAGTTTTGACCTTGGAGTGCTAGTGTTTGGCAGAGCATTTCCGACCTCCCTCAACGACCATAGCCATGTTAATTAGCTCCAATCAATCAGCTGGGTAGCCGGTAATTGATTTTACTAGTGAATTGAATACGCAAAACAAAACGTGTAATGCAGGCAGGCAACTTCAGTGTAGGTCCTTGTCCTTGGTGGTGGGATGTAAATGGTTCCATCAGCGAAGGTCAGCAAGCACTCACGTCTTTTCTGACTCTCTCAGCTGTTTCTCTTGATTCTACCATTTCTATGACTAACATGTTTTTACTGTGCTTCTCCCATATTCGTTCTTCTTTCTTTTCATTGCATGATTCTTTTCTTAGGGTAAATCAAAAACTTAAACGCAATTCTACAGCCAGTCAGGGGTTAAAAAATACAACATGGTGCCACTTTCAAACAAATCTCATTACTATTTCTATTGGTCAGTGTTCTTTCAGTAGAAACACATTTTTTTCTAGGGATCCTTTACATTTATTTATTGAAGCAAATGCACGGAGTAGAACATTTTGTAGGTCAAAAACAAACCGGTTTCTTTTGTCAAAAAGACCAGTATTTATTTTGCCATTTGAAATCATGTCATCTTTAAAAGCTAGTGAAAAGTGAATGTAAATGGTGCTTCAGAGGTACGAAGAGGGTCTGAATCAGCTGTCACTCGTCTCTGTGTACACTTCTATTTCTAGTGTATTTTTCTGCTGGACTTTAAAATGACCACTTTCAAGCATCTGTTTTGGTAGAGACTCATTATCTGGACTAAAACTTCGAGTGACTACACACTGTTTATACTGAAGTGTGTTTCACAATTGAATTGCATAGTTATGTTAGTGTGGTCTAATTTAATAATACATAATTTGTCTATGAGAGAACAGTGAGAAACAGTGGCTTCAATTCTAAAGTGTCCTGGTCAGGTGTGTGTGTGTGTGTGTGTGTGTGTGTGTGTGTGTGTGTGTGTGTGGAGATCGATATAGTATAGAGAGAGAGATTGATCACAATTCATATATAACTTAAATGGGTAATTATAAAAATTTGTAAGGATCATAAATAAGTTATCAGGGTGGCAGCTGTAGCTCAGTTTGTAAGGCAGTTGTCCACAGACCACAGGGTCAGTGGTTCGATCCCCGGTCCCAGCTACATGCTGAAGTGTCTCTGGGCAAGCCCGGTAGAAATTGGGGAGGGTTGCGTCAGGAAGGGCATCAACATGTGAAAGATCATTTTAAATTTCTGCTTTCTCGCAGGGTTTGTATTTGCTTAATAATTAGAGGAAGTTTGCCCAGTGGGGTCCAGACTTTTGCATACAATTGTGTTGCCCCCCCCCTTTTTTTTTTTTTAACTTCATGCCACCTACATCTCTTCCAATGTCTCTCCCACTCTCCATCACTTCCCTCTTGACATATGCTCCTATCTCTGCCTGCTGCGCTGACGTGGCTTCCTGTCACAGTCAATCCATCTGCCTCTGCTCTTTCTTACCCAAGGGGTTTGCACTTAGACATGCATGCACACACAGAATCACAGTCACGCACACCTCTGCCTACCTTTCCCACAAAGGTCAACTGCCCCTGAAGGCCACACGCTCCCAGTAGTCTCTTATAAACAAGTCTGCCTCATCCTCCGGGTGTTTCACTCTCAGCTCCTCCTCTTGTCCTGCTGTCAGCCACTTTGTCAACACAGCTGTAGCTGAAAGTGTCCTAACTCGTTTTGTTATGTAACACAGATCTGATGCTCATGCTTGCAGTTTAGTAGTAGCAGGATATCAAACACAGAATGTATGATTTGGAGCACATTTGCATGTTGTTTGAAACCAGTGGCCATGAGATGGCAATTGTCAGATCGGTATTCATGTAATTATGTCAGCCTCACCATGGGACCAATCACTGCCATCACAGCTCTGTGCTCGTTTGACCGGAAAGCACGGAGGACAACAACTCAAGCATGCTGGCAAATTTAATTGGGATTTGGGGCGATGCCTCTGTTTCAACTAAACTAGAGCAGACGGGTCAAAATCGACCAGCATTCAAAATTGTGAGAGGATTTGCCTTGCTGGCAAAATATCAAGAGGCTGGAAGCCAACCTACAATTATGGTTGCAAAGTGTGCTCTTTGTGAGCTTGACAATGTCTTGGGCAGTAAACAATTTTGCTTGTTAGAAAAAGTCTGTTCACCAAGATACAGGATATGGGAGTTAAATTTGCATGAATATACTACATGGTTAAAAAGTATTTTTCTGTAATTATAAATAGTTTTTACTAAATAAGCAACAATTCAGTTTAAAATGAGGATCAGACTTGAGTCCACAGATGTCACAAAGGCGAAATTATGATTGGTGTGTGGAAGTACATTAAACCTCGCTTTTCCAGCTTACTCCTACCCACTTTATATCTCCCATGTGAAATTAATAAAGATGTTCTAACTCTGGCAGAAAAGGGTATCTACAAAAGACCTCAACATTTATAGTAAAAAGCAGATTAAAAAATGTTTTATCAGGGTCTTTAACACTGTGCTATTTTTGAACCGAACGCCTACTTTGATGTCTCCCACTCCGACGTCAGACAAACAAGACTAAAATCTGTCTGTCTGTCTGTCGTTTTGAGATCTTTCCTGTACTTTCTGTCACTCTCACAAAAGCCCCATTGAATTAGACGCTGAAAGCATGTCTTTATAGTGTGAGCCGCATTGTCTCTGCTGTTCAGTGAAGTCACTGTCTGCAGCTTGGTTCCTGTCTCATGGTCCACTGTGCAGTGCCTGATTGAGGGACTTGGCCATTTCACAATGTGATTGATGTGCCAAAGCTCCCTTTTAAACATAGATTTTACACTTCTTATTACTTCTGATTCCATTTCAGCTTATTTTCAGAATAGTTTTTTTGTTTTGATTTTGTGGCCAGTAAAAAAAATGAATCTAAGCAGAACATAATAGCTTTAATATACACAAAGTGAATGCAGCTTTAAATAAGAAGCATCTTGCCTTGGACCTCCAGCCCTGACTCTGTGCCTATCCTGGAGCTCAGGGCTGATGTGGGCTGCAAATGCCTCACTGTCTCTCCTTTAGCATTCTGGATGCCAGTGAAGCTCTATTGATTTGACTTGATTGAGCTGTTAAATAAATTTGGAGTCAGACGTAATCCAATTTTACTTGCTGTCCTCAGTCTTTCTACATTAGAAATTGGCAGCGTTGTCACGTAACTTGGAGTTTGGATTGAAAAGACAGCCTTGAGAAGGCCATACCCTGCACATTACCACAAGTACACAGCTCCTGAAATTAACTTTTCGCTTCACTTGGCAATAGCTGTTAATAAGAAGAAATTACTATAATTTCCACCAGTCAAATTAATATTCATCATTTGAAGAAACATGTAATCATGCCTGTTCTAAATGCTACTTCATGAATAGAGTCAGGGGCACTGTGTTATTTTAAGCTTCAATGTATTATGCAGTAGGTCAAGATCATCTCCACAAGCTAAGATAATGCTGCTTTGTGATACCAGAACATTACAGACCCTGTTTGAGCTTTTGCTCATTGATTTGATTGGCTGGTGGACACAGTGTTCTGCACTGAGGTGAGCAAATGTTACCAGCCACTCTTTTGGACATTTTAGCTTCCAAAAATGCATTTTACTGACATTTGGTCTTTAGTGGGTGGTAATATCAGACACTGCAGAGAAATAAAGCCCTCTACACTACTTGGCAGTCTCTTATTTGTATATGTATATAGCAAAGGAGTCCATAGCAGCCAGTTCAGCAGTTTTAGCAGCTACTGTATCAACCTCCATAAATAGGGAAATTCAGCAAAATGTTAGAGGCCTGCTTGAGCTGCACAGATTAATTTATTATAAATTGACAGGCAGTTAGACAGTTTGAAAACGGAAAAGCAGGATTGGATTACTCTATCTACTCTGCGTTTAAAGGAACAGACACCGGTTATCTTATAATGCCTATTGTACACAACAGCTCTCTGCCAGTTTTGTCCCAGATTAATGGGGATGTTGTGCAACACCGCTTGAAATACTGGCTGTAAATAAGGAATTAAAGGATATTGTTGGATAGTATAACAAAAACTATAGATGGTTTGGTAAGGTGTATTTATTCATTTTCTCTGGTCATTGTCCAGCATCTGACTGAATCAGGGTAGTGGATAAGGAAAATGTGATTTTCCCCCGTTGTCCCCTGGACAACACAGGTTTCTCTCATGTATTGTACGCAGGTAACCAGGTTTCTACTTGGCTTTTTTTGCGTGACAAAAGGCTGCAGACAGGTAAGATAGCAGAGTGAAGGGCTGAATCAAACTACATGAAGCAGCTATTTCTCATTTATCCATCCAAGGTTAGTTTCAAACTAACAACAACACAAAGTGGCTTGTAGAGGTTTGAATAAGTCACTTTAAGTCACTTTGAACGGGCCAACTCCTTTTGGTGTGGACAGGTATAGTACAGTATGATTTTTCCCTATGGCTCTGTGCCCATAACTGTGACTCAAGTTAATCCAACAAAACCATGAGTGAAAAGTGGCTAAAAAGCTCCAAAGAGTTTGTTCATAATTCTCTATAATTTCAACATTATAATTACTTATTTAATTGAAGATGCAGATAATGCCGTAATGCTGATAGCACTGTACGTTGCCCAATGGCTGTAGGGAAACTAAGATTGAGAGTCAGAATGACCCTGGACTGGGCTTTCACACCAGCATCTAATCCTCTAGGGCCTGTCAATCAGGTGTGTGTGTGTGTGTGTGTGTGTGTGTGTGTGTGTGTGTGTGTGTGTGTGTGTGTGTGTGTGTGTGTGTGTGTGTGTGTGTGTGTGTGTGTGTGTGTGTGTGTGTGTGTGTGTGTGTGTGTGTGTGTGTGTGTGTGGGGAGCCGATATTGCTGTACTTGAAGGCAGTAATGTACAGTGGGTACTGTAGTAGCGTGTGGGTCTCAGATGTACTTGTGTAGCAGCTTCACCATTCTGTATGTTTTCCTGTCGTGTTATGCAGACTTGCGGCGTATGCTGTGTGTTCATATTCTTTGCCAAGTCTCGGGAGTTTGGCTTTGGGGAATGCCTTTCGTGACTGGTGATTTTCTGTCTGGATAATGGCAGCTTGTATAGCGAGGGACAACAGAAATCTCTTAAGTGCGTCCTTACAGCCTATCTATAGCTGTGTCGCCAGCGGAGAAGTTAGGAAGATTTTTTTTTTTTAGAGGGTAAATCTCATCTCTCTGTGGAATATTGCCACCGAATTAGCATATAAATGTGCTCCTTGTGAGATGCATGTTTAATACGGGTGAGATTTAAAAGTATAATCATACACAAAGTGATGATGTGGCAGTGAATGGGACAAACAGAAGAGAGGGGAGGTGTACTGATGAGCTTTACCACCTTTTTGTGTGTGTGTGTGTGTGTGCGTGTGTGCTTGTGAGACAGCAGAAAGTGTACACAGAGTGTGTAGAGATAAAGTGAGTACGATTCTGCGGCAGCCTGCCTCTGTGAATGACAGAACAATCAGCAGTGGCCTCAACAGGAGAAATATACACACTATTACTAACCTGCAATCTCCCCTCCCCCCCAATTCCTCTTTGCTTTCCTGCCCTCATCCCCACCTCACCCTACCCCCGCCTCCCTTTAGAAACCAAAGCAGAAAGACTGGCATCCTCCTGACGGCTTCATATTGGGCCTGTGGACTCTAATCCTCCTGGTGTTTTTCAAGACGTACGGCATCAAGCACCTCAAACACATCTTTTGAGGCCTCGGTGTTTACGCCACTGGATATGTGACGACGTGAAGCTACAGATCAGGAGCTTCAACTTAAGGGATGTTACTGCCATTTGTGGACAGTCTGGTTTTTCCTGAAAATGGAAAGCAGATTTATAACACCACAATTGCTTGGTCAGATATGGTGTGATGATATTGATGCCTTTTTTTTAACTTTAAGATGATTGTATATAAGCATGTGTGTATTTCTTAAGGTATGACAAGGAAGAATGGACAAGTACTTGAACGTCATGCATCACCTATCCCACGGTAATACCATCAGTGGTACGGCCATATTCAGTGTTTCTCCTTAACAATGTTTTCTTCAAAAAGGACTTCATCTTATTTATTTATTTTTTTTGTGCCAGAAGTTCTGTTTTGTCAGGGCCATTCCATAATTGTGATGATTGGCACTGAATGGAGTCCACAGATAAGAATTTAATTTATTTTTGAGAGCGCGTTGCTCTGCATATTTCAGCAGCAGCTTTTTTGTTTAAAGTGCTACTCAGAACGTCCGCTCGGACGGAATAGGAAAATGTGGGTCGAGGAAAGCTGATTTAATGTCTCCTTTGTCCATATACATTACACCCCTTGACAGTCGTATCACGCGTGTGAAGGATAACAATCGCACATAATCCCATCTTGCATGATGGAGCCATCCACTTTCCCATTCACCAAATTGCCCTCCCTGTGGAAACATCCATTAGCTCCCCTTGCCATGTACTGTGCTGATTGTATTCTGGGTGATGGACAGCTATTTCCCCGGTCATTCTGCATCATGCACTGCAGCGGTGATAAGTGAGTGATAACCTAGTGAGCCGCGGGTTGTCCTAAATTAATCTCTTATACTGGGATGTGTTTTCCTCCTTTTTTGTCTGCCTTTCTCTCTATGTGATGATGATGCTTATAGCATAAGGACTGAATCGGTGGTAGTTTATCTTGCTCTTTGGTGCAACGACCCGCCCACTGGGTTCCTGCTGCCACTCTCCCTTGCAGCTGTGGTGGAAAATAGATGAGACTGGGAATGAAACCGTATGTATTGGAATGCAGCTGCAGCCATTTACCTTTTTCTTTTACATTATGTGTGCAATGTTCATTTCTTCTTTTTTCCTTTCTGTTTCATCTATCTTGTAATTTTTTTCTCACCACGCTCCCCTTTCAGAGTTCTCGAACACGTTTACTTGCTCAGTTGATTTGATTTTTGTTGCCCTGATTAAAGTTGAAGCACTGAATCACTAAAGTGCATGTTTTTTTTATTTCTTTTCAAAAGTTTCTTAAATTACTCTGTGATACTGCGTAAGGTTACAAGATCTGCTCTCACGTTTATAAAGTGTTTGAAGTTACGCCTGGCATAGCAGATCATAGCAGAGTCTAAGCTGAGTTTCTACCACAAAGCATCCTTGAAATAATTGCCGCTTGAGCTGACTTACACACCTTTGTGTTTATTTTTTTTGTTTGTTTCTTTCTAGAAAACATTTCGAACAATCCAGGGAGGTGTTTAAATGCAGTTTCCTTTCTGTTCGAGCTTTGTATTTTAAAAAAGGCAGAGCAGCCATTTGATCCAAGCCTCCATATACAATTACGGCCTGCCAGCCACACTGGATTTGTTTATTCTTAAACCCACTTCAAAAATGACTGCATCTCCTCTGAGCCTCTCATTCCTACTTCAGCACTCGCAGATGGAATTTAATATACTCTGCCTTTCAGCGTGGTGATGTACTCTCCCAGTCTTCTGTCACTATGGTTTCCCCATGCTAATAAAGATCAGTGTCTGTCTTCCTTCACACCTGACTTGGTGGAGAGAATCCAGTGACAGGACAGTATTAGAGATTCAGCTCCAAACAGGCAGAGAGATTTTGGGCTGAAGAGTCAGGCAGGATGTGCTGAATATGTCACGCAGTTTGTTCAAACGACAAGCAGCGCCACTATTCACCAGTGAGCGCGCACACATGCTGGTGGTCTTTAGAAGTGGAACGGTGCCGACATTACCCCCATGTGGCAGCCGTCTAAATTTAATGATTTACCCACAAACAAACTGAAATGTACACATGCTGTTTATAGACTGTGTGCACGTCTGACAGGTTGTCCAATTTCCATTGAAACTCAATGGAATTTCCAACTGCTTGCCTGTCAGTAAGCCTTTGTAATGTCAATCATTCCCCGGAATGATAATAGTAATTTCAGCAGTTTTCATTCTCATCTGCAACAATAACTGTGGCATAAATCATGCACAGCAGTGCCTGCTGTCTGCATTTTTTACATTTAAATGTCTTTTTTTTTTTCCCCTTCAACTTTAATAAGCGGAGAAAAGCTCACACAATAACGATGTCTGCTTAAACAGAAAAGCCATTTGAACAGGCGTCTCTTCTTTGTTTGGAAATTCATTGATGTATGTAAAGTTGATTTTTCGGAGTATAAAATAAGGAAGCATAGAACATGACAGTTTGAATATTGTAATGGTATAATAAACATGAAATTATTTCGTATGTCAGTTGAGTTAGTTTTAGTCCATGATGTTATGTTTGCAATACGCTTTATTTTAACCCTGGAAACTGTGGTTTCAGAAAGTTTATTTTTTATAACCTCAAGAATGTTCAATCTCAACAAGATGTAATTAAAATGCAGAGAAAACTGATATTTGAAACACCTTCCATTCAATAGCATCTTACTCCTGATCTTTATACGTATTGCATCCCCATCATCAGTACATTTACTTAAAGCTACTGGTAAATCTCTGTTTACAGACTCACAGAACAGCACTGGCAGCAGCGAACAAAGATTCACTGCTAAAGGTTCTACTTTACTTTATTACTGTAGCATTTTGCATGCAGGTCATGTACTTGTAACAGAGTATTTCTCCACTCTGGTTATGATACATTTATCTGAAGCTACAGCATGTAACTGCGCTGTCAACTGCTTCCATAAAGTCAGACTCATTGAACAGCTCTGGCAGCAATGCAGACATAATTACTTTGAAATATTTTTGAGGCTTGCCCCTCTGCACATTTGAGAGAATTTCAAAGATTCCTGCTTGAATAATAAGATTTGCAGCGTTCCTCCTTTTTGTTATTTGATGAGAAATACTTGAAGGGCTGTGCAGAGTGTGGCTGACCGTAGCAGATGGTAGAAGTACACTGCAAATCAGAGTATTATTCTAGCGCTTACTTAAGTTGCATATTGTAGCTTTAAATAAATTATCTTAATGTTTCTTTCACCCGAGTTTCACATGATTATGTGACATGACGTCAACAAAGTCTTCTCCATGACAGCTGAGAAATCTGGTAAGTGAACACCGAGATTAGATTTTTTATCGTCTTTGGCAATTTGATTCAAAGGTAAAGAATGAACTTTCACACTCAGTCCCCACTTGGTTTCAATGCATTATTTTAGACATTTCCTGTAGTGTATAAACAAGTAATTTATTTTACTAAAAGAAAATGTAATACTACTCGAGCATGGCAACATTTGCCTCCTTATCTTCTCTCAGCTTCCGTATTCTGCTTTAGTCTTTTTTTAACATGATTGACTTTGTTTGGCTCTTTAGACCACTGGCCTGGAATAAAAAAATAATATATACATATATTTTTAAGTTTCACTCTTGGGCCCCCGGAAATGTGGAAGTTCAATTTTTCAGAATTTTCAGCAATTTTAAAAAAGCAGGAAACTTCCCCCCCCCCCCCCCCCCCCCCCCCTGCAAAAAAGGCCTGAGAGTGTATTAAAGTCTTTTAATTACTTTCTCTTAGCAGACTTGGCAGTAATGAGAGTTATATTATGGCCGTCGGGGGATGTCATATGCCCATAAACTAAATGTATTTTGATGGATTGTGTGTGCGAGAAGCTGATTATTCTTTTATCGTGTAGTTTCAGTCAACATCAGTGCTGTACACCACTACTGCAGGTGTAGCAAAGTTTCTTTAAACCATTTTTTTTTCAGTAATTTAATGGCTTGCAAGTTATTAAATAAATATGGTATTCAAGAGGTCTTAAAACTCTTTTATTTTACTTGCAACCCCACAGAAATGCTGTTTATAGACACAATTTGATTAATTTTTTATGAAATGTAGGAGTGTGATAACTCGACATTTTTTATGATAGAGGAAAAAAAAAACAATTTTCAGCACTTTTATTGTCACACTTTTTAATGAGCCATTCTAAATGCACACCAACTACAGCTTTGATCAGCTGTCTAATGCCAGGCATTCATGCCCCTCTGCTTTATCATCTTTTGTTAATTATATGTAAGGTGACAGTATTGTTTCCAAATACCAAAAAAAAATGCTCCTACCCTCAGTTACGTATGTGGTCAGGGATCTCGTTGCAGCTCTGGGGAGTAATGAGAAGGGCTTGTAGCTCTGTCTGTATGTCATTAATATTTCAGTATGACACAGCCTGATGTCACAAGCAGATGGAAAGAGGGAGACTGAATATCAGAAATGGCATCTGCTGTCAGCAGAGGGTGAAGGTGAGTCACCAGCCTCCCATCCTCCACAAAACCTCCGTGTTTTAGCTGTGTTTCCTGAAACTACTGCATACAAATACAGAGGATTTTATTGAGTGCAATGACACATTTCCATCTTTTGCAAAAAAATAAATAAAAATAGGTGATTACTTAAGCAACAGAACATTGACAATAATTGAAATTAAGTGATGTTCAAATTCATAACTCTACTGTAAAAAGCACTTAGCTTAGCATAAAGACTAAAACAGGGAAAGCATAGCCCGCTCTGTTTGAAGCCAGCAAAAATCCAGCAACCAGCGTGTTGATTTTTCACAAATTACCATTTTAGAGCTGCGTCATGAGGACAATTTGCAAGTTACATCTACAGTATGCAAGTTTTCTCTAATATTACTTTAGAAAATATATGCTTAAACATAACATACGTTGAGAGGTCGAGACCAAGATTTGTCACCCAGACTCTCAGAACAGCACTGGCAGCAGTGCAAAGATGTTACCTTGTAAAAGCTTTGGAGCAAAACTCCTCCTTCCAGTCAATCAGAGTAGATCAATTATTTATGCCTTTGATTTAATGTAATTTCATAGCTTTAAAGCTGAGGGGCTGGGTCGATCTTGGTCGAGTGCGACAAGCCAGGAAGAGGAAAGGCTGAGGAAAACGTTTGTTTTGAGCTTCACACTCAAAAGTTGTGTATTGTAGTTTTAAATGAACAAGGAATATAAGCTTTAATTCATTTATTAAGTGTCAGCTATCTGTCTGGCTTTTACTTGTGATATGTGAGGATTTTATCTTTTTTTTTTTTAATCACTGTAAATTAAATACATTGGTTGAGGACTGATGATGGCATTCCCTGTTTTCTGAAATTCTATAGACTAAAAACCTATTGATAATGAAAATAAATAGTACTGTATACTCTTACTCCTAAGAGTAAGGGTGCGGACGTGGGTAGGTTGAAAACTAAAACATTAAGTGCTTATCACATTGTCAGTACATTGATTCATTTGTGAATGATTCTAAGACATATATCTCGGCTACAGTACAAAGTCAGAAGCACTCAGTACTTGGTGGCAGTAGTACCACTCCAACTGTTGGTGATGTGTGTGACGCAACTGTGTCCCCGTCTCCGCCGAGGAACTGTTGTTGCGTCGCGAGCACTCGTGTATCTGACCCACCACATCTGGCTTCTCATTACAGAGGGCGCAATCGATAGGGATTCAGCACCAGGATGTATCGTTGAGATAAACACACGTCTCATCGCTTTCTTCTTCCTGACACTTGATTCCTATTCACAGAGAAAACAGCAGTGAGGATGAAAATAGAGGATCTCCGAGAGGGAGGGGAGCAGTCAGCATCTAGCACATAGTCCATCAAATCAGAGGCAAGTGGACATACACCACAACCGAGAGGAGAGACTCACATATCATATACTCATCGGTTTAACAAAATGAAAGAAATGCCAGTAGCCTTCCAATTCTCCCGTGATGCAGATTCAGTTTCACAAAAGCAGCAGCAGATGAATTATAGTAGGATGGATGTTGCTGATGCATCTCTGCTCTCGATCTTAATCTCCCACTTGTCTTGTGCGACATGGCTGTGCATTTACATGGAAATCCAGCTTGTAGCTATATAAATCACACCATTAACCGGTGATGGGAGCCAACAAAGCCTTATGATACATACGTACGAGGCCAAAGGAGGCTCACAGACAAAGAGATAAAACATCCCAGTGACTGTTACGCACTTGTCATTCAGCCAGGAAGTGCTGCATTGCAAAGTTTAACTTGGGTGACTCTTTAGCGAGTACAATGCACACAGCTCAAAAGGCAAGAAAAATGAAACTCTGGGAAGTGATTTATGTATGAGTTTGTATGAGTTCGAGCCTTTGTTGCACAACACAGGAGTCTAAAAGATCTCATCCAACTTGACCTCAAAAATTGCAGACAAATATAAAATGTGCACAGCAACAACTCCTTCTTTCAAATACCAAATGTAAGTCGAGCTACACTATTATTACTATTCAGCACACTAAGTCTCCAGTTCTACAGTGTTAGATTATCTGCATTAAAATTGTTTTTTTTTTTCTCCTTTGAATGAACTTTGAATCCAGTAAAGATCCTTCATCCAACAGAGGCTTTATGACAAACCCAACCTCCTGTGATCGCCCTGGTTAACACATGCTTACACGCTCACACACAAGTATATGCACAAAGATCAAGAGGCTCTACGGTCAGACATGACATGCACTGAGGGTGTGTTGATGGTGCGTTCTTGGTGTAACCTCACTTTGCAGGGTTTTCAGAAAGAACTCAACAACTTTGAAGTTGTCCACCTAAGTAAACAAAACATACTGGATCTGCGGCGGTGAAGCTGGAGAAATGTCCATAACATATGTCCAGCCGAAGCAACACCAGTAAGCCTTCACGTGTTGTAACACAATTTATTGCCTGCATCAGCAGCCCCCCAAGGCAAATGTTCTCTCATCCTCATTTAGTCATTCTGAGATGACTAAAGTACTTTTTCATCCCAACTCTAGTCATGTCTTCTGTTGTACCACAGGTGCCACTGTGACTGTTCCCTCCATTGTCTGGTTGGCTGGGAGAGGAGGGGGGCTCCAGTCAGGCTGGTAAAAGTGAATGTCAAACGTCCGCGCCCATTTGGCAAAGACCCGCTTCTCCGTGATGAAGCGGTGGTGGCTGCCCCTCCGACCACGCTCATGGGAAATGTACATGGCGCACTCGTCTGGACCACGCGGCTCATAGTAGTGATAGGGGACAGAGTGATGCTGAGGCTCCCTGCAAAAGTGGAGAGAGAAAAGAGACAGTTGACATTTTAAAAGGCTTTAATGAGTCGCTTGAGTTTCGTTAGACACCAATGTTTTTTCAGCTTTTTTCAGGGGGGGGGGGGGGGGGTTTGCTGAGATCTGCATTTGTTTTTCTTAAAAGGGCAGACGCAGCCACATTTTGTATTAATAACTTTTAAATGCCACCTGCAGCTGAACAGTCAATGAGGAGCCAAATAAAGAAACAACATTTTAAAGAGCAGCTGACTCAGCTGGTATTAATAATCAAAGTTTAAAAAAAAAAAAAAGGAGCCTCAGGGAATTTTAGGCAGGAAGCCATTTTATACACAAGTTCTGTACAGTAGGTAGTCAGAAAGGAAACCGTATTTTTTAGAATTTTCTACGTATGTTTTAAATAAAAACTAAACTCCCATTTTTTTTCCCATCCAGAACCTGTGACAACTGACTGAACTGACACATCTAAGACCTCTAAAGAAAGTCACACTGCATGTCAGGACAAACAACAAGCCAGAAAGTCTCAGAAACCTTTTGCAGGACAGAAGCCACTTTGCTCGAATTCTGCCAAATTGTGTTTAAAGGGTTTAAAGCAGGAGGAAATACTGGTAACCATCAGACAATGCTCATCATCTGATTAACACCACAGTGAAATAAAGGCAGTGCAGCGTCTCGCCAGTGTTCTAGCATTTTCAGAACTGTACAAATTGAAGCTCGATTTCCCCAAAAGTGACTTCGTAGTCTAGAATCATTACCGGTTTGAGAAGCAACACATTTTAAAAAAGGCATTGTTCTTAAAAATAAAAACAAAGTCGAGTACTTTAAAAATAGCAAACAATCAGAACATATAGCCACAGGGAACGTGATCAGGAAATCAGCCAAATGTTGGATGACATTTATTCATTAGTGCGTTGGCTTCATAAATGCTAGATAATGTAATTAGAGCATGCTGAATTCTCAGTTGGATCACGTCCACTAAAATCTACAGCATTCTCTTGTTAGAATTACTAAGTATCAGCTTAAGCCAACAATTTCTCAGATAAATGAACTGGCATTCCCTCCTCATTATCATCAAGACGGAATCTGCGCCGTAACGTCAAATAAAAAATGATTCTTTAATCAATCAGGGCCAGGAACGAAGATATACTAAACATTTTACAGTTTGTTCTTTTTATTGAGAAATCTAATAAGATTTGTTCCCCGTCCAATAAAATCCCCCAATTAAAGTGTTGGCTGAGATGGATGGGACGTGAGCTGTAACTGAAACTATTAAACTCTGCTAATGAGGCAGGATGAGTTTGTTGCTAGGAGCGAGACCGAGTCCAGACTCGCCATGTATCCCATGGTGCTTTGCGTTTTTGCTACACGGAACCAGCATCGCGTTCATGGCGTTTCTCCGCCACATTCAGAGTGTTTTTCTTTTATTACAGACTGCTAAATATCAGCGCAGCCAAGCGACATAGAAAGTATGCTTTCAAAGTGTATAATCCACAGTGAATATAAAAGGGAAAGTATTCTCACCTTTTCTTTGCTCACACTGCTATGGAGGCTGAATACACCGAAGAAATTACAGGACATAAAAATTTCAAATATTCTGTCACCATGGCAGCATAGCACTGTCTGAGCTGGAGGCTTTTCTTCTGCATTTTGATATTGTGAGGTGGTGGTGGTGGTTACACTTGATTGGTGTTCTTCCTGTGTTTAACGCTGTGCTGGCAAAGCACGAAATGCATTTACTGGCAGAAAACTTTACTAATTATTTAACTTTTAAATTAAACGTTACCCATAAACTGCCCGAGCAACACGCACAAAAACTTGGTTTTGAATCAAAAGATGATAATTATGTGCACAGCTGCACACTCCCTAATCCAAGGTGCAAAAGTGGAGCAGAAAAATAGAAGGATTGGATCCAGGCTGGTTCATGTATCATTATAAATACAAAGATCCTAACGTTGCTTTGGTGCACTGGAAACTTTGGTATTAAAAATGTGGTTTTGCCCTTAGTGAAAACCAAAATAAATTTGGTGAAATTACTTCATTTTCTTTTTTTTCCCCAGATAAGCTTTTCTCCTTGGATTGATTGATAGGGGCTACTTATAAGAGGAAACTAACATTGACATATCAGAGGAGAAATGGCTCCAAATATCTCTAACCTTGTTCAGGGGTCTTTGCTGGAAAACCACGGCCCATAGAAACCAGCACACCTGTTGGAGGGGGTGTATCACGCGCTTCGATGTGGCCTCTTTAGAAAGAATTGAGCGGTTTAGTCTTAGAAATTCTGGACCTGATCCCCAAAGATCTCATTAAGAGTAAATCATATCTTCTAAAGGCTTTTTATGGCTACAAAGATCATAAAATGGTAGCTTCAGAGGAACGATCTCCCTTTTCACCAATAAAATGAATTATTTTCACTCAGAAAACAGTAAAGGAGAGGGGACACTATTAGTAAAAAAATAAAAAAATAAAAATTGGATTTCTAAATCATACTGCACAAACTATTAACACCCTTTACCTCAAATGTATAAAGTGCATCATCCTGGACTGAATGTTTGTCTCAACTTGCAAATGCTCATGAATAATACTTCATGATTACTGCAAACAAAAGGATTAAACACAAAAACCCGATGCATGATGATGAATCACCATGGTCAAAATGACCTCACACCTCACACTGTTTCACTCTTGATACGTTTGATTAATGAACGACGGTCTTAACTGCTGCATGGCACAGGGTAACTTTTCATTCCTGGCTATTGTATTAAAACACAAATTGGTTTGTCTTACAGCAGAAACTAAGAAAGTGTGAAAGAATGGGAAATGGAGAATTAGTTGGGCTCTCCTAACATCTAATCACAGTCAGAAGCTTTACAATGGATGTGTTAACTTTGCAAAAACACTTTGAAAACTTCTTTGAAGCAGGAACCACAAAAACCACACTAAAAATAAATAGAGCTCGTCTTTTGGCTACACGTGACTTTATCCTTCACGTGTGCTCTGCTGTGACATAAGCTTTGTTCGAGTTCACAGGCTGGATCTTTTTAAGTCTACATTTCCATACTGAATAATCCAGAATATGTCATAAGGGTGAACAAGGCCTCTCTTATCTTATCTCAAAGAATCCAAGAACTGCAGCTTTTTTCCTTCCTGAATTTTAAGAAATTCAACTTTTGTGTCTTTTGCAGCCCTCGGTAGCCGATACCAACACTGTATGTCAGTCAGTTGTTGGAGGTTTTTTGTTGCAGTAAATAAAAATGCTCTGAGGATATTGTACACAGCAGCAAACAAATCAAATCAAACCAAACTAACAGGATGGACAAAGCCAGGGGAAACAGGAAACTTGATGAGCTGATGCTCCACAATGGCCTGACTCCAGCAGCTGCGAGATGAGACTTTGGAGGAAAACCTGTCTACTGATACTCAATGTTGTCTTGTTCTGAAAACGTATGTCAGTGCAATACTTAAAAAAGAAAAAGGTTTTCTTCTCCCTAGAGAGAAATACCAGCATCTAGAATACTTGTTTGCTGAATTCTTTCTTACTAATATTCAGGCGATGTTAGGATTCCAAAACCATCTTAAGCCACAGTAACATGTTATTTATCAGCTGCATGACCACATTTACACTTTTAATCTTACTCATCAGCAAGTTGCTATGAATTTGTATACACTTGAAGCATCTGCACATGAAGGTCTGGTTTGAAAAACTTACTGATGGCACTTGTTGGTGAGCTAGTGATGTTTTACATTCAGTTCCACTGTCTCACCTGCAGAAGTCGGGGGCAACCATGCCGTAGACATTGATCCTATCACACAGCTCCAGGGCGATTGTCATAGTGAACCAGCCAGTGCTCAGCCAGGAGTTTGATATCCTCCTGCGGAGGAGGGGAGGCGGGGGAGAAAAGACAGTTAGAAGGATTTCATGCGTGGTGAACCACGGGGATGAGAGGTGTACCATATTTGATTTCCTGAATGTGATTAACAAGGATAAATCATCAG
Organism: Channa argus; assembly: GCF_033026475.1. Lineage (NCBI taxonomy): Eukaryota > Metazoa > Chordata > Actinopteri > Anabantiformes > Channidae > Channa > Channa argus. The sequence continues at coordinate 19,729,253 of NC_090210.1, forward strand.
AAAATCTCACATGGGTGCATTAAGGCTGAATATAGATTTATCTAAATCCAGAGGTCGAATCTTCTGACTGCAAAGATCATTCAAGTTCCCTCACAGCTTCATTAAAATACAGATCCATCCGACATATCGAGTGATCCAAATGAACCCTGTCAAGTAATCAAACCTTTAATCGGAAAATAGCCTTGGTCCTGCATGTAGTGCACACAGGCTAATTGACATCAGCTTCAGCTACACAACAATCTGCCTACAGCCTTTTAGGAAAAAAACAAAAAAAAAAAACCACACACAGGCACTAATCACAGTTTTCTCAGACACGTTATAAAATATAAAATTATATTTACATTAGAAGGTTTCAAAGTCTAAATGTCAGTCGAAGTGATCACCCTCAGCTGTCAGATGAAAAAAATAATTCTGTGCATTTTTTAAGAATTCATTCTTGGTTATGAACAGATTTAACAGACTCCCAAATAATGAAATTTGCAGAGGATCATGAAAACCCTCAGATTAAAGAAAAAAAATTAAATAAAAAACTTCAACCTGAAATAAAACGAAACTTTGGTTGAGTTTTTTGACATCAACATAAATAAACCCTAACAGACGTTTACTGAAATATGTCATGACAATCAGAATAACTCCCTTCAGGATGCAGTACAAAAATACAGTTTCTTTCAAAGTAACCTAGTGGAAGGACTTTTAATTAACCTGCACGATTGCTTTTTGTAGTGCTGTTGATTAAATGAGGCAAAACCATCTGAATGGCTTGAATGAAACTAAATATATATATATATAAAAAAAAGAGAAAATCACTGAGGTTGCAAATTGCAAACATCTGAATACCATCCACACCTCTCTCTCCAAGCTCGTGAGAAGCTACGGTGTTTATCCAGTATAGAGTGATGAGGTTGCCTGAGGAACTGCTTTACTTACTATGTAAAGCTTTTAGATCATGGCTGTCATGTGCGATAGTGAAAATTATTGTTACTTCAAAATTTTGTAAACTTCTAACAGAATGTGGTTTAAGTTTCCAGGCAGAGGTGGTGGAGAGGAGTTACCTAATAAGCCCATACGCAACAATCTTTCAATGTAAAAACCAGAGTTTGGTTTGTCAACTATGAGCTACTGTAGAAAAATGCCCGTGCAAGAAGCCTCCTGGAAAAGGGACCCACCCTATGAACCTAAATATGTATAAAGCTCATTCTTATTTTTGAATGTGAACATGGTTCACATTTACAGTAGCTCACAGCACTGCTGTGCCCAACAGCCTCAGAGACTTTTCTCCTGTCTGCTTTTCACTAGGCAATAGTGACAGAAGTTTAATGATGCTGATCTCCGGCTCATCTGTAGCCACAGCTGTAATCCAGGCACAGCCATGCAGGGGGCTTTGCCGTTTGCAACAATTATTATTCATGTAATCAATTTGTGAATTAGTTTCTGCGGCGCAACTATTCTTATTCTTCACAAACAGTGTGAAAATATTCAAGTGTGAGCTAATGTAAAATTCAGCAGGGATAAATTAGATTCCTACAGCTGAATCGGGCACAGTTGTGAATCTCGTGAATCTCGTTATTCTCCCCCGGCTACACAGCTGAAGCTCATCTCGACTGGGATTGTGACTGGCGACGAGCAGAAGTGTTCATGCATCAGTTATCAGGGGAATTTTGAGATGACCCCTTTGGAAATATGAAACAGGATGGTGAAGTTACATGAGGAATTTAGCAACTCCCCCTGCAACCTTTGGTATAATTGTTCCAACAGGCACATTTTGCAATATGCCAACAACAAGCTGCTCAGCACATAGAAAAAATAATGAGAAAAATAATAACGGAGGAGGAAATTAAAATCAGGTCTACATTAAATTAACTTCCTAATTGATTTATTACATATATAGCATTTCACCACCAATACGTCCTACATATTGAATTTTATTGTCGGAAAACATGTTGAGCTTTCCACAACATAGACTACAAATAGAAGATATACAACTTTGAGGCTGCTTGGCTTTGGACAGTAGATTAAATTTGATTAAGAATAAATACTTTGGACAGGGGCAACTGCTATCTGCTATGGTTCACCGTGCTCAGCTCAACACTTCAGGTATTCATGTTCATCGAATTACGACATAAAAGAAAGCTGCAAAACTAATTGAGTAGACATGATTGAAATTCCCTGATCGATCATAAGGCAGAGCCCCGCCAACGATGTTCTGCGAGTCCGAGTTCACAAGAGGTTTCGACAGAACCTCTGCACAATAAGATAAGAGAAAAAAAAAAAAAGTCACACACAGTAGCTTTAATTCATAATATAACTAAAATGTCGTCACGCTCATCAGATACAATGTTTGTTTTGATAACCAGTTAATCTAGTTTAGCACTAAACTATAAAGTATTTTGTTATGAAACAAGTATTAAATATAAGTTTGACTCGATTATATCTACTTGGATGGAAATCAATAAATAAAAGCTTTTATTCTGACGGGAACAAGATTGTCTGGAAGACACTTTACACGAAATCACAAATGTCAACCTTGTGTTGATTGTCTGATATTTATCACAGAAGCTGGTACAAAACACAATCTGTGTTGTAAATACATCTCATAAATGAGATACTTGACTAGAAAAAGTGATAACCTCAGCAAGCTAGTCATGCTGGGTAAAATGTCAGGCAATCAACAAAGTCAGCAGGATTTGTTTTCAGGCCACAGTGGATATCATCATTGCAAACCCTCCAACAGCTGGTGAGATATTTGAGACTAAAGCAGCGAACCAAACCACTGACAGAGCACAATCCACACAGCTTCTATAGTAGCACAGCTGAAAAGTAGGTTTTTCATATCAGTTAGACTTCAAAGCCAACTTTAAATTTGTCACAGTCATTTGTAAATTGTCTTTGGTTGTTTTTCTAGGGATCGTATTCTTTAAAAAAAAAAAAAAAATTATAATGTGACTAAGATAGAGCGAGGAGGCAGAAGTTCAAACTCTCGCTTAAGAGCATTTTGACAGGAGCGTTCATACCCTCTGGACCACCTCATCACCCTGCTGCTTTCAGAAAGCTTGTTACTGCTTCTTGTCTGTTCCCACACAGACAGGACAGAGAAACAAAGCCTGGCTCTGATAAGAAAAGTCTTGACAAGAAAAAACCAGGCAGGCACTTTGACACCCTGCTCGCCTCCGGTTGATGAGGGTGACACATTTGGAGTGGAGGGTTTACCTGGCTCTTTGAAAAAGTGTTCAGACTTCTCTTATTTTCTCACACAGAGGGAACAGTGCACAGGTGTACACATCAGGCAACCTCCTAAGAAAAAAAAAAACCAAAAAATACAAAAAAAGCCTCTTGATCATTTGTATTTTGCACATTTTTGGCTGGTTGGGGATTGTGGAATAGAAACACATTCTCCCTGTGTGTCGAAAGACGTTCAGGGTGATATTATAAAGAAAGCCTGAGTGTAACCAGAAGGTTTTATGCTGCTGTGCCAGTTGTCAAGGTTTTATGTCCACACCTCTATGTATTTTACCAGTGTTAATGGTTTTGTTAAGCGTATTAATTTTATTGAAAGCCAAACTTTTTACACAAACTTTGACGATGAATACGCTGACTAATGTGCTTCAATAAAGGTCAAATATCACCAGCACGCATCATCTGTGTGCTCTTATAGTTGAAAACAATGAAGCTAATCTAGCGAAGCTAATAATTCAGCCCCTGCAGTGATAACATGTCTGCCTATAACACACTAACTTGGGATGCCCAATTTGCAAAGCGAGGTTGAGGTAAGAATATAATCAGGGCGTCACGTTATGCTGCTTTCTGATTAGTAGACCTGTAGACTTATTTGTGGCAGCAGTCCTAAATTTCTGACACTGTCATAACTTTGTTGCCGGCCATCTTCAGTGACGAGACCACTTTAAAACTTGCGAAGTAAGACCACTGTTTTCAAGCCACCGCGCTTGGTGATCTTTCTGCTGGGGCATTTCAACACTGTACAGCCTTTACACAGGTAAAACTAGGTGCACTTTGCACTTGATATATTCCCCACTCAAATAATCTGCTGTATGGGTCAATCAGTTTTACCTGAACTAGAACAGCAAAATCGAATCAAACCCAATGTGCATATATATTACTTTTGTCAAGATGAGGAGCAAATCCAACATGTGCCCAAACTGAACAAACCCAAATCAAGAGAAAACTCTTTAAATAATATGGATCACTGCTGGTTCTCGAGAAGCTGAAGCCACAAAAATAATCAAACGTAGATGCACCAGGTTATAAAGACAGAGAGCCAAGACCAAAAACAACAGAACCCAAGACCAGTCAAAATAGTATGCAGGCCTAAAAATCCTACGGCATTTTGTGATCATTAGTAACCAAGAGGACCCAGAAAACCTTCACTTGTTTTCTCACGACTTTACACCTGCTTTGACAACTAGACACATAACTCTATCAATCTAAAAACTGCGGTCATATCCAACTAAAGTGCGAATGTGATTGCACAGTTTGTAGTCAACAGGATGCACTATAAAAATAAATAAATAATCTATAAAAACCTGAACACTGTAGTGAGACGAACTGGATGTTGTACTGCAAGACTAGATAATGTGTTGTCTGGAAACATTTTATTGATCGGTTCAATATCAATTAATTTACTACTTGTGATTTTATCATTCTGCACTGGCTAAGTGACAGTGTGATGCACAGTCACAGTGCACCTTCACAGGACTTATTTATTAGAGTGTGTCCATGCAACAAACACCAGCATCAACACGAAATGATGCTATCGCAGGTGAAGCACAGACCTCTTATTTTCATTTAATTAAGACAGGGCCCAGGTTGTCTGGAACATGTTGATTTGTTGTGATGTGCAAACACACACACACTGAGCTTTAATATGACAACAGCTCTGTCTTTCACACACACACACACCCTTTGCAAATTAGAAAAACTTTCAAAAGTTCAAAGCACAACATTTTGTCATCAAGAAATCTGCGGTGGATGCGTGGAGGTCTGAGTCAGGAGGCATGTGGCTAATCTCACTTAAGAAGACTTCCTCATTTCCTTGTTTATGAGCATGCTGATGAATAATGTGGTGTGAAATGTCAAGCTCTTAGCTTCTGTGGCTGTCTTTTGAACAAGTACTGGCAGCAAGCCGTGAGTGGGAAGACAGATTTATCCCTGTGAAGAAGAACGGTGCTGTGCCTCATGTTTGCAGTTTTGCTGTTGTAAATTAAGAAAAATGACCATTTTAATATGCAGTTCAATTCAGTGTCAATTCATAACTCTAAAATATTGTTTCCGTTAAAAGAATCACGTTCAAACAATTCTCATATTTAATAAAAAGAAAACAGCACAGAACAAAACAACACAAACCTGCAGGCTGAGTGTGCTGTTCCCTTCTAGAAAACTAATTTTACGCTTGCAATACATGGTCAAGTTAGTCAAGACTTTAAACAAGTGGACACCTCTGATCGTTAATCCAGGATCTGATGAAAGACAATTGTGCTGCACATATTTCTAGAGCAGATTTATCGTCATTGATCTCATTATAGTCGTTATGCATTTGTTGAGAGACAAAGGTCACATGAAGGCGTCATTATGTATAATAAGCTAAAGCTAAAACACCTGTTAAACAGACTGATGCTAATTAGAACAAAATTTAGCTTTCAAATGGTTGTTTCATGTGAACTCCAGGTTCTTTGCTTCACTGCTGCACTACAGCCCCCAGCCGCCTCAGACACTGCACAGTTTATACCCGAAGAAAAACAGCAATTGAAGCTACTTTGGCGTTGATTGCTTATTTACAAGGCACTTCATTCCCCCCCCTTTCATCTGTATCTATGGCCATCTGTATCTACTTGACTTGCATGATACTTTGGGTCTGATCATGGCTCCCATTTCAGTAGATTCACTTTGTTGTATCAGTCAGGGTTGAAAATAGCAAATAAATAAATAAATAAATAAAAGAAAACAAAAGAGTAGAAGCTGGCATCTCCTCTGTTGATAATATCTTTCCATATGTTTTTTCCCCTTAATTTCTCTTGTTATGCCTTCTCTGATGTTTCCTCTTAATGAGCAGCAGACTTTACTTCTTGCTTGGATTGGTTCTCATTTTGTTTGTATTTTGTCCAATTTTCTACCAATTACCTAGATTTTCCTCCCTATAAACATGGTTGTAGGCTTTTTAATTTTATTGCTATTAGAAATGCTACCATCTTCATTTTAACTGTTCTATAATAATAAGACATTAATAGGTGTAGGGAAAAAACATGGAGCAGATGTAGAGTAAGTACATTCTAGTATTGGATTTGCTATACACCTATGATCCACACATACTGGCTATTTAGACCTCTTCTGAAGTCTGTAACTTTCTATCCAAACCTATTCCAGTTTTATCGGAATTTAGAGATGTGCAACAGTCACAACTATTAAGCTCATTTTTAGAGTTTGTTGATCAACATACACAGTTGGCGGCGCTGATTGTCATGTTGGGTGCCATTAAACAACGGATGATGACACAGTGGATAACCTAACCTTAGGGCAACTTCACCAATTTTCAACTTTCTATGGGCTTTAGTTTAGGGTGTAAACGTACATTAATGCTTTAAAACTCCCCTCTGACTTCACTTTATTAAAATATTACTCTTATTCTAGCAGGAAAAGGCCTTCAGATGACATCACCTGGAAGAGTTTTTCATCATTTGGAGTTCAGATGATACCATCTGTAGGAGCTCTGGAAAATCAGGTCAACCCTGATTACAAACTCCTTAGTGTGAGAAACGAGACGTCATAATTTGAACTGAAGGTTCCTCCAAGCGATGTCATCTGGAGGCATTTTTCAGCTAGAAGTAGAGAGATATTTTGATGTAGGGATGTTTGATGGCATTTAATTACATGTACTAGTCAAACTGGAACCAACAGAAGCAAGGTTAATATCACTGAAGGCATTCTTTAACTTAAGAAATTCCTTCACACAGATCTTTTTTTCCTGAATGCGAGAGACACAAGCTCAGTTACCTTTGAACATCAAAATCTAATCAGTTCATCCTCGAATCCAAGTGGACATATTTGTGCAAAATTTGAATGAATTTCCTCAAGGCGACGCACTGAAGTGGGTGCAGCCAAAATGTTTGTGCCTTTATCTCCCCGCTGTGCTGGCATGTAAGCTTGAATTAAACTTAGGAAAAACAAGTCCAGTCTTATGTTTTTCTATGAATTTCAGTTGAACGCAGCCTCTCTCGTCACTGCTCGAGTGCAATGTTCTCTAATAAAGACAAAGGCTTAAATACATAAAAATCCGTGGATGGAAACACGCATCACTTTTCTATTGAAAGGTCACAAAATTTTTAAATGGATTTCCAGAAATTTGGCAAAAAGAAAATCTGAATTACAGACTTTTCCATTTGCTATTGTTATATGAATAAGAGGAGATGGTCCATAAAGATAAGCAGCTGGTGGTGCTGATTCTCCAGTTAAATGCCACTAAACCAGAACACAGTGAAGTTAATGGCGAACAGAAAACACAAATACAGCATTTGTGTAGGTTTGATGTATTAATTTGAGGAACCTTGGCATCTCCTCACAGTGTTTTACAGAGAGATGTTTCTGTCTGCTGCCATTTTACTCTTCAGTGGAAGCTCGAGTGACAAATAAATCACATGCTCCGTGTACTCTACATCATGATTTATTTGACAAGTCTGCTTCCATTAGATCCGTGCCTTTTTTGTCACATTTCCATTTCTTTTCCAACTTTTCAACAGGCTAATGCAAACACTTTTGATGTTTTACTCTCCTTTTAGCTTTGTTACACCCGATAGCGTGAATAAATTACACCTTTATACATTAAGTTTAAGAAATGCGGTTTCATCTTATATTTTCCAGTCTGTCCACCTTCAACCTCAGCAAAGTTCTTATTAGCAAGATGCGGGGGTGTGCATGGCCTTTAAAGGTTACCTTACACTTTGTAGTAAGTATGAGTGAACGGCTCGCTAAAAGAAAAAGAAAGGGACCATTTTCACGCCTAAGTTAACTCTTTATGCTCCATCATTGTGTAAACTGCAATAAAGGTTAGGGTGAGGTGCAGTAGCCTGAGAGGAGGCCTACGTCTGGTCCAAATCATTATGTAAAGCTCCTGTTGGGACCAATTATTCATCTCAGGTTGGTGGATTTTTCACTGCTGTGGCTTTTTCTTTTTTCCTCTTTCTGACCTTTTATGATGAGGCAACACACAAAGACTTCTCTTGTGGTAGATTTGTTGTTTGAAGGCATAAAACCTGTGATCATTGATGACTGAGTAATCTCTAACCACGAGGCTTCCCTCCCACACATTTGGTTTCATCAAACACCACCACAGTCCAGCTTAAATGTAGTCAGTAGACACCTAACAGTGCACCACAGTGGAGCTGTTAGCGATTACAATGAAGCATTACGGGGACATAAAATACTAAATTCGAAAAAAAAAAAAAGTTATTTTAAAAGCTAATTTGCTTTTAATCACTGGTTGAAACTCATTCCAGCTTGGCAATTTAACACAGAGGATGCAGAGGGACACCTGTTTTTCATTGCTCCTTTGCCAATGTTATTAAAATATGTGGATGTGGCATCATCCCACACCCCCTTAATTGCCTTTACTGAAATGGTATAACCCATAATTACAATTACAAGCTTGCAGGGTTGCCGATCGCACAGATGATTACCCAGAAACTCTGCCATCAGTGCCGCTCACACAGACTTCATATCCTTTAAGCCGACAGGATTCAGTTTTTAAACTCTGTAAAAATGTTATTTTATGAAGATACAGACCCTTTATCCAAGTTGAAAGTTTTCTTTAAACTCTTCTCAAACATATAAACTCATAGTTTTAGCCCCCCTCCCCCTTCTCTCCTCCCACACTCCACAGCAAAACTGCCTCAAATAAGCCTCATAGATGTTAATGGCTAATGCTACAAAGGATGAAACCCTGAATAAGATCAGTAACCAAAGCCGATTGTGCACGATGATTGTAGCCACAGATTCTGAAGGATGGATGTCTGAGCTATTTACCAAATCCTCTACTCTGCAATTTCCTCCCTGACATCTATCGTAAGCTGGAGTCAGATTCAATCTCCACTGACACCGCGGACAAAGGCTCAGACAAAGAGAAAGACAGTGTGAGTGTGAGTGTGTAAGTGGTGGCGTTTTCATTAAGCAGTAATGGCCACAGGACTGAGAGCTTCGCTTGGTCTCATTAAATTTGAGTCCTTCAGCACTGTTCAGCTCTAGAGAAGGCGTTGCAGGAACAGAAAGTTAGAGCAATGTTTACTCAGACATTTGCACCTCACACGCAAGAAAAGGGAGAGTTTTTCTTTCTGCTCTGTCACATTGACCAGTTTAAAACCTTTCCCATCTGGTGTCGGGAAACCCCACCATCTGAGACCTGATAGCCTCCTTCATGCAAGGACGTGAGCAAAATCACATTCGTGACTTCCAACTTTACTGGCTGAGGTCTTTAAGCTTTACTTTGAAATACAACACACACTGAATATGCACTCTGTGCTTTTTGACAGTGACCCTCATAGCTTTCATTTTGGAGCTTCCTACAAGCACTGTGTGTACCGTGTTATCAAATGTTAACTGTGTATGAATGTAATGACCTTTGTCTTGTGTTTAATATTATTGTCTATTGTCTGTTTGCTTCCTTGTGTCACAGTTCGTTCTCTTTACAGCCATAATTGTCTTTATTTGGATGAAGCCTTGTGTTCACCCACACAGCAATGATGCAGGTGATTTAGTAACAAACAAACATGGAGTGAATGTGATGCAGGATGGGGCAATTCCAAATGGGAGAAAGATTTTGACCTGCCAAGACAAAACAAAGGGGCTATTTCTGTCACATTGATTTGGTTTAGTTATTAGAATTCTGACAAACAAAAACAAACAAATAAACAAACAAAAAAAAACCCTGAACTAATCTCTTTCACTCCATCCTTCAAGAATCGTGTCCAACATTATGGAGCGGAGCGACATATGTTAACCATTGAAGTACGAGTCGAGTACCCAACACCCGAGACTCACAGGTTTTAAGAGGCTTTTGCAAGAATGTCCTCCTGTGAATATGAAAGTTGTCTGTCACTAAAAGAGGTGCCTGCCTCCCTACGTGGTGAACCCAGTTCATTGGGTTGAATGAGAGAGAAGCGACAACCTATAGGGGGGGAAAGGTCAGGTCAGGGGACAGGGGACAGGCCCATAGCACAAATATTTTGTCACATTAATTAAAACATTGGTACAAATTCTTTAAGTAAATCTAATATCTAATAAAAGTATTGTCAAATTTATTAATAGAATCCTGCTATGTATCACGTTCTGAACATGATAAACTATGTCAGGGCATGAAATGTTTATTATATCACACATCACACGCATCTGGAAGGTAGAAAAACAGACTATAATCATTAATTTGAGATCCCAAATGATTAATTTATATGATTTATAATTCAACATACTTACGACTAATAGAAATAACTAAACACGACTAATACATCACGCATCTGTCTACTGTGGCGAACATACTATGGACATTTAACCATGTTATAAAAGTGCTAAAGAACCCTGAAGATCAGATGATGACTTCACAAAAAAAAGATGCTGTGATGATGAGTTTTCACGTTGCTGCTTTAACGTCTGCCAGGACCTCCTCATTTTAATGGCTTTTGGATTTGTTCCAGAGGAAGCTCTGATTACAGAAATAACTCTTCCGAGGTGCGAGCTTGGCCATACACCAGGCTTGTCATTATACTAGTATGTTTCAAGTTGGCGTCTCACACAAGCACAACAAGTTTCAATGGGGAGGAATCGGAAAAGATTTATATCACACAATACGATACAATGTGCACACACACACACACACACACACACACACACACACACACACAGTACCTCACACTGCCTTAAACCAGGAAACTCATGCATTTTGTCCAGTCTAACCCTAAATAACTAAATTCAGATTCTCCTCTGAACATGTCCAAACCACCTCAATCTGGCCTCTCTGACTTTATCTCCAAAACATCTAACATGAGCTGTCCCTCTGATGTACTCATTCCTGATCCTGTCCATCCTCGTCCCTCCCAAAGAGAACATCTTAAGCTCTGCTACCTCCAGCTCTGCCTCCTGTCTTTTCTTCAGTGCCACTGTCTCTAAGCCAAACAACATCGCTGGTCTCACCACCGTCTTGAAAACCTTTCCTTTCATTCTCGCTGATGCTCTTTTATCACACAACACACCTGAGACTTTTCTCCAAACTATTCCAACCTGCCTACACTCGCCTCTTCACCTCTTTTCCACACTCTCCGATTGCTCTGAACCGTTGACCCTAAGTACTTAAAGTCCTGCACATTCTTCACCTCTGCTCCCTGTAACCTCACCGCCTTCCACCTAGGTCCCACACACACACACACACACACACACACACGTATTCTATCTTGCTGTGGCTAACCTTAATTCCTCTGTTTTCCAGAGTAGACCTCCATCTCTCCAGATTTTCCTACATATGCTCCATGCTCTCATTACAGATATCAATGTCATCTGCTGACATCAGAATCCACAGAGATTCCTGTTTAACCTCACCTGTCAGCTTGTCCATCACCAGAACAAACAATACTTTGCAGTCACTATTTCAGATTACAACGTCGACACAAGATGTAGTCCATTTAATGGCTTCTACCTTGGCTATTATATGTCACCCTATGTTCTTGCCTCTTCTGGAAGAAAGTTTTCACTACCAGCCATTTCCATCCTCTTTGCAAAGTCTACCACCATCTGTCCTTCTGCATTCCTGTCCTGAAGACCAGACCTGACCATCACATTCTCATCACCTCTGTTCCCTTCCCCTACACATCCATAAAAATCTGCTCCAATCAGCACTGTCTCACCTCTGGGGATGCTCTGCATCACTTCATCTAACTCACTTCGACCAACAGCAGCCCAATTTCCACCTGCACCCTGTAGGTCAACAGGATCCTGTAAACCAACAATGGAGATCGTTGTTCTCCACCAATGGGTGGAGATGTCCACCGATGGGTGGAGATCGATTAACCCAGGCCCCAACCGATCCGGTATGGAAGTCATGATTCGCATGTTTAATTTGCCGTGTGTTTTACGACAGATGCCCTTCCTGACACAACCCTTTGCATTTATCCAGACCTGGGACTGGCACAAGAAGACACTGTCTTGTGCCCCTTGTGGTTGCATTAAATTATAGTTTTAGAATAACCTCCCATATTACTGTTTTGTATACGTTGATAGCAACAGATTCTGTGGCAGTGATAGTTCCCCCCACCTGTCCTTCCCTGTCTCCTTCTTGAAGAGTTCATCAAACTGCAGCATCTTCTGCCAGGAGATGATGTAGACTTTGAGTTTGGGCAGCACTTGGTTCATCAGCCTCAGGTTGTTGTACACCAGGCCTTTACCGTCACGCCTCATGTAGCTGCTGGGGCCCCAGAAGATGAACACCGTGTCCTGACTGGCGTTGAGCAGCTCATGGCGACTCCTCAAGACCCGCTGCATGCTGGAGTGAGCAATGACACGCAGGGAGGTGCGGCGGCCGACGTCACGGGCGTAACCCCTGGCAGTGGGGGCATCGTTCATGCGGATGACACATTCGGCCCGGTCGATCTCTTCACCCCGACCTCCTCCAATGAGGTGACCCGAGCTGGTCACCAGGGAGCAGGTCTGGCAGTGCATCCTGAGAGGCTGAATGAAAGCGAGAAAAAAATACAGAAATAAAGTAAACAGAAAAAATATAAAACAATAAACACTCCTCATCCCTTGTGGAAGCTCTGGCAGCAGGATTTTTACATTATAATAAATATGGAAGAAAACTAAAGTACAATTTTTTCAGAAGTGGAAATTGCTCTGAAAGTTCTGTTTAGCAGCAGTTCATACAAAATATGCAAAGCAGACAGAAATGCTCACCTAGAGGAACTTTGGTAAAAAGCTCCACTGTGTGTTTGAGGCAGAAAATGCTTTGTTGACAAATGGGTAGCGACAGAGCCTCCTGGGTATATGTAGCCTGTCATATTGCGTAGCGATGGGTAGACACCCTGGGGTCTTACAAAGGATTCACCTTAAATCTATCTCCCACTCATGCACAGCAAAGAAAATGTGTTTACAACCAACACCAGCTGAAATTCACACTGAATGCTTAATATACAGTATTTAGCATGAAATGAATCAAATACAGGAAAAACAACTGATTATAGCTGATTAGAGTGAAAATATGAGGAACGTGGATTCGCATCACATTCATATGTGGGACTGAATCTGAAAACGACCGGGTCTTATTGGTGAGTGCAGCATGTCCATCGTGGTCAGTAAGGTTTTGTTTTGCTTTGTGAATAAAAATCAAACATGTGGGTATTTACTGTATTTTCATTTCATTTCATCTGTCTTTAGACTTAATTTGAATATGCTCAGTTCTTTTTAATATTTTGTCAATTGTAAATGGGATTTACAGTATTCTCATGAATAATTTGACATCTTCCTGCCTCATCACCTGCCTGTGTTTTTCTTTACAGGCACATAATCACCTCCTGTTGTTGTTGATGATCCAGCTACAGTTTAACCCATTTGCACATGCATAGTTCGTTATTCAGCCTATTTTTTCCTACATCATGCTGATTTGAGGGCGTGCATGCACATAAATCATTAATCTAGATCCATTTGTGCATGTTGTTAAGCTGCACTACACGTTGGTGGTGTGTGTGTGTGTGTGTGTGTGTGTGTGTGTGTGTGTGTGTGTGTGTGTGTGTGTGTGTGTGTGTGTGTGTGTGTGTGTGTGTACTGAAAATCAATGATATGCAAACCAGGTCTGCACAGCCCTCTAATGTGCCTTGAAATATGTCTCCTCCAGAAATATGGTCGGTATTTACATTCTTACAGCCACAACAAATTTACATGTTCATGACATTAACAAGAACAAATGATTATAGCTGAATGTGTGTAGGGGTGGGGGGAACATTCATCATTATCACACTCAGCCGCTGACTGACTTAGTGGCAGATTACCAGCAGAACGGGGTCATCTGGTTTACGAGGAACTCAAGGAGCATGGAGACATGGAAACAGGAAGATGGAAAAGAGGTGGAAAGTAAAGAAGAAGAACAGAGAAGAAAAGTGAATATGTGGTACCAGAACAAAGAAAAAAAAAATGGACAGAGGTATCTGGACTCAGTGAGAACCACCCTGGTGCCATAGTTTTTGATAAAATGTGGAGCTAATGAGGTCCTGGCGGTCTACACCACCACCAGCAGCAGCTCCCATTCCTCCCATCTCCCCTCCTGCCCTTCCCTCTCCCACCTGGCAGCACCTTGACAGCCAATCTTGGCTGTAGAGCTACGGCACCAGTGAAGCAGGTCAGAAATCCCATTTTCACCCAGGGACTTTTTAAGTGGCTCCACAGACTCTATTCTCTCTTCCTCTGTCTCACGGAGAATTTAAGTGGGCCTTGCTGGCCAGAATTGGCCTCTTCAGGGAGCTCGGTCAGGCTATTACTAAGAAATAGGCTGGATGGTCTGGACAAGGCTCTCCATTTCATCCGGAATTGCATGACCCATCCAGTTCGGTGGTTTGAGTTCAGACAGCACAGTTGAGGTAAACACTAGTTTACCTCAGAATTGTCTAAATAAAAAAAAACTTCAATTCAATCTGAATTCATCCTCGACAAACTCCAGTGAAAATTGTGCTCTGCTGCATCATTTGTGCCATAAATTGTTCATAATTCATTCCCATCTATCATTTATGCAACTGAAATCAGAGGCTTTGTTCTTCTTAGTAGAACAAAATACCTTTGATCACAATTTTAAAAAGATTCAACACTCAGTTTCGATGTCGTAAAGTTTTAATGCAATACAGCAGTTACGGCACCTGATCAAAGCTGTGATCAGTAATGCAACCCGAGTGATTTCTAGAAATTACAAGCCTGATTACCATTTTGTGCATTGTTTGTAGAGGTCTGTGTGTGTAAGCCCAAATACCAGTGGGATAAATTAAAGCTATAATATGTAGGTTTTTGCCATTTATTCTAGAAATGTGCTTCACAGATGCTGCCATTGCCCATCAGAACAGCACTGTCATCAATGCTGAGAAATTTGCTTCTGAAAATATTTAGATTCTAACAAACCAGAGAACTTCCATAATATCTGTCTTGCCACACAATTAATTTTTAACCATATTATATTCTTATATATTATAGATTTAAATTAGTACATCATTCTTTGTTCTCTAAAATAAAATAGAAAACCCTGAAAAATAATTTTCTGTGTCTCAAACTTCAAATTCAAAGAGATTCAACTTACTGATAAAGAATTTGGCAGCAACTTTCTAATTTTAGCTTGAAACCAGACTAAAACGATTAACGAATAATTTTTATTAAAAACTGTTGCAGATTCTCAATCCACCGCATCCGCTCCCAAAAGGTTTTCCTCGGTGTGTATTATCATATTTAGAATTAGCTTAAAGGACTACAAAGGTACTTTTCATTTCATAGTGAGAATATCAGCCACTGAAGGATGAGGGGTAACATTGTCCCAACTGGGGCAGTTTGCCCTGGTTTCATTAGGCCTCTCCATCCATCCATCACTCCACAGTGGCCTAATAAAAGGTAGAAAAACACCAACAAGCAGACAGACAACAGCCAGTCACACTGCAGCTACAACACAGAGAGTGATGGGCTCCCACCCCTCTCCTCTCTTCCCTCATTCTGTCAGCCGTCCTCTGCTTCCAATTTCTGTCCTTCACAGGCTTGTGTGAACCATGACTGTTTGTGCACCCTGTCCCAACTTCCTGACCCAAGAAAAACATGACTGTCAGAGCTGTGGGGATTAACCTTGAGAGACGATGGAGGGGATGAAAGGGAGAGGCAGATTGGTCCCAGACCACCTGGGGAGCTGGTATACTTGAGGTCTGGAGGAAGAGGAGGCCGGTGTGTGTTTAAGGGACTGAAGAGAGAAGCTGTGTGCTGATTCTAGTACAGAACAAACACGATGCCCACCGTTTCAAATGTGTTTCTGGTGATAGAGGCTCCTTTAAGGCATCGTGTGAGAGTCAGAAGGCTGGCGTTGTTGACTGGCATTTAAAGACCATTTAAATAAACTGTGTAATTAAACAACAGGGAGGAATAAAAGCCATGGAGGACTCACATTATTACCATGTGATTGTAGTTGGGAGAATTTGTTTGGTTGGCCTGATTAGCTTTGTGGTCAGCGCTCAGAGCCCTTTGCTGCCCATGGGTAGCACAGGCAATAATTGGTGGCTAAAACTCACATGGTCCTTAAGGGGGCGTGAAATCAGTTTTAATTCCTAACCCAACTCCCCCCTCCCTCCTCCAGCTCGGCCCGGTCCCTTGAGGAAAAGACATACTTACACTGCAGTGAACCATTATTCTTGACGTATGCCATACCCCCCTCAGAGCGGAGAAATAGCCTTCGAGAGCTGTTATTGATTCTTTTGGTGAATGCAGAAGGTGGGAGGGGTGTGGGTGGCTTAGTGAGGATGCCGGGTTTTCAAGGATGTGAAATGAAGAATATGGCTGGTGAATGTTAGTGATGAGAGTCAGCAATCATCCAGCCCAGCGGGATGCCGTCTGACTGTCGAGTATCAGCCAGAGACACCGCAACAGAACAGAGCATCTCAAAGTCCTGCAGGCTGACCTTTAGGCTCGTCAGACATGCCTTTGTTTCCATAAAGCCTCCTCAGACCTGCTAGCCACGATCAGACATTTACAGTGGCTTCAAGCAAATAAGCTCTTAAAAAAACAAAACAAAAACTGAAAAGCAGCATGAGTTCTATCCTCACTATACATACAGGGCTTCTTGATTGTACGTCACCCTGCTCGTGTGTTGTTCACTGGATTGTGAAAACAGTTTTTGTCCTCCATGGCCCACCGGTGACTGATGAATAATATTCTCCTGTCACACAACTGAGCCGTCATATGGACAAGGAAAAACCCAGCAGGTTTACATTGAAAAATCCCAAAGACACAGACAAGACAGAATGTCAGACCCCCAGGTTTTGATTTAATACTCTGACTTCACCTGCAGCATCACAGCAACATGTGGACTGGCTGTATTAAGCTTTAACTATATCACTTACAATAATTAATAGTGTGGTCTCTGCAGATACAGAATGCATGTCATTCATGTGGTCAGCAGAAAGTTTGAAGTGGATTTGGCTTCTTTATGTCCGATACTGAATATGAGTGGACAGCTTAGCCTCTCTCTCTCTCTCTCTCTCTCTCTCTCTCTCTGTTGAAATCCGTCTGAACAATTCCCACTGGCATGAGAAGGTCGACAAAGGAAACAAGCAGCCTATGCAGACCAATCACAGCCAGCATAGCTTCTCTGTAGCCTCACTGGGTAACTTATACATTGTAAGACTTTAATACAGACGCGTTAATGAAGCTTCTGAAAAGCTGAAAAAACAGCCTTAAAAATAGACACGTCGGGACACTGATGCAATCAGTCGTTAAATTCCGCCTTCAAAGGATGGCGGCCCTGACACAACTAATGATACTGCACTTCCTCATTCTAGCATGCTTACATTTTTGTTAATCCAATGATGGCTCCGGATGAAAACCAAAAGGCTCCAGGTGACAACAGGAAACATGAATAAATGAACCAACTTTCATGACGATCCATAGCTCAGTCTGGTTCAAATTCACTAAACGGCTTCAGCCTCTCTGTATGGAGCTTGTATGTTCTCCCTTTGCTTGCGTGGGTTTCCTCCATGTACTCCAGTTTCCCTTGCGGTCCAAAGACATGCACGTTGGGTTGATTAGGGACTCTAAAATTGCCTGTAGGTGTGAAGGTGAATAGTTGTCTGTCTGTGTATGTCTCTCTGTGTTTGCTCTGAGTAAAGACTGGAGGACTGTCCAGATTGTATCCCACCTCTCGCCCAGTGACAGCTGGAATAGGCTCCAGATCCCCGGCTGAGCCTAAACAAAATAGGAGCAGTTACAGATAATGGGTGGATGGATTTTTCATTCAAAAACAAATGTGAAAGTCAAGACAACACCAGGGGAAAATTCTCTAAAGTCATCAAGTATCCTCATGACTGTGTATACATACTTAGTTGCTAAACCTTTTCACAACATAAATGAAAACTATTCACTGCTGTTGGTGAAATATATCACTGTTGAACCAAAATAGTGGAACAGTTCCCTGACAGACGTTGTCAGGCAGGTAGCATGGCTAAAAATGATAAACAGCAAAGGACTGAAGCAGCAGCAGCAGCAGCAGCAAAGAAGCACTCGATAAAAACCCTTAAACAAAAATCGACATCAACAATAAAAAGTGGGGGACTGACTGCTTTGGGAAAATGGCACCACAATCTTCTGTAGAGCCTTTTCAATGTCATGAATTGAGAGCAGAAAATGTGCAATTTATGAAATGAGATGATTAAAAGGAGAAGACAATGACAGGGGAGATGATGGAGAAATGCATGGATGAAGAAACTAAATGGACAGGGACTTGGAGACTGAAATGGGGAGAGAATAGAGAGTGAGTGGGGAAACAAAACACCAATTAGGGCCGATAGCAGCAGAGGAGAAGGGGATGGGAGGGAGGTACGACTACAGTTACCAATTAGAGTAAAAACTCAACAGCTGGAGGCAACAGTAGAGAGAAGGAGAGTGAATCCAGTCATGGCAACACAGGGGCTCTACTGAGACGAGAATCAAGCCTGCTTCTGTTGTTTTGATGAGCACACACACACGCACCTACAGGTTGAATGCTGCAGGGCAGAGTTTACGGAGGGGGGCTTATTCAGAGCGGTTTCTCTGGCATGTGTGTTTGACCAGTCATTAAAGAGAGCTGAGGTGGGAAGCAAGCACTGCTGAGAACTAATGAAGATGAGGAGAGGAGGAGGAAGAGAAGGGAGGGAGGAGTGGATATTGAAACCAGGGCAATTAGGGATTCCAGTGGTCAGCAGTCATACTCCAGGTTGATGGCTCCTGCTGCTCCGACGCTCGGGTCTTAATTAGGGCAGCGTTTTCTATGAGCACCTTGCAAAAGGAGACATCTTTGATGGAGGGCAATTATCTACTTCAGGAGGAAAAAAGAAAAAAAGAAAAAAAAAAGCATCTGACCTAAAAAGAAGCTAATGAAAATTCATTGATGGAGGCCGAGAGTGGTTTTTGGATAAGTGACATGGCTGATGGCTTGTTAGGAGGGCACTGGTTGAAACAAGAGCTGATATCATCCCGAGCATTTGAAGTAGAGGAGACATTGCAGCAGAGGTCTGATCTTCAAAGCAAGCAGGAGCGTGAAGAGGGCTCTTCACTGTGTGTGTGTGTGTGTGTGTGTGTGTGTGTGTGTGTGTGTGTGAGAGAGTGAGTGAGTGAGACACAGAAAGAGATACAACACAGACAACACCACAGAGAGGAGATTTAAGGTTCGCCTGTGTGACGCCTGTGATCAAAGTAAAAGTGCACAGCCACTGGAGAGGGAGGCAACAGTTTAGAGGACATCAAGTCAACACAGGACAAAAACACGCTGCACCTGACACTCCCATTAGAAACTTCTAGACCACCACTATGTCCTATGATCAAACTCACCACCAAAATTCACATACACTGACTCACAACAGTGGAGGCCTTTCAAAGTAACTTCATGCTGTTTCGTTCATGTATAACAGAGCAGATAATGGAAGACTGGTGCAGCCTGAGATAAAAATTCTGATTATAATGAGGAATAAAAATGTAAAAAGGATAAATTGCATTCATTACATGTTGGGCAGATGTCCCGAGCGCGTTCCCACGAGGATGACAAGTTTTAAATTATCTCTCGTCTCATAAAAGTGTCTTTGCATTTACCACACTGTTGCAGTTTTTCTACATGTATCAAGCATTTCAGTGAATGAAGCTATAAAAGAGAGGTGTGAAGAGGAATGAGGTCAACTTTGGCTGCACAGCTTTTACAGTGTGGTGAGGACTGAGACAGTCCTCACCAGCAACACAGGAGCATTTGATGTGAAGCTGCTGAAATATCACATAACAAAATGTCAGTACATTAAAGTCCAGTTTCTATGCTGCATGCAGCTGACCAGGGCCAGTATGACTGTAGGGGACCTTACCAAACATCTACAAACCAATACGAACACAACAATGTCACAGTTTCGCTGTGCAGTTGGATAATTCACTTTAGACAAACAGCATATGACAGAAGGGACTTAACTATCTCTCATCCAATAATTTATTCACCTAGTTAACTCCTTTGGAACGGGGAGTGAAACTATTGCATAAGAACGGGGTTTCACAGACTGAACTCTGTAGTGGCAAACTGCAAAAAAATAACCAATAAGTTTGCTCTCACTGTGCCAAACGTCAGACAAAGTTTGTTTTAAGTGAACAAACTCCATGAGTTCGTTTTGTGCTGCTTTTTATCATCTGTTCCTCTTTGACGCGCAGCACCGTGCACACTGGTAAAGTCCACAGACAGGCAAAGCAAACGTGAACGTCACGAACTGTTGGAGCGCTGATTTATGGTTCCCGCCCTCCTTAATCATATCATGTCTTCCATTTACAATAAATCTGCTGTCAGGTCGGTAAGTAAGTAATAATATTTTACTATGCGAGATTGAAATAAACTATTCAATTCTCAATACACTGAGACAATATCTGCACTAATTACCCAGGTTAAGTGTCTCATTAAACTGATGGCACTATAGAAATTTGCTACTGAGGTTGGAACCTATGTGATCAGGATATAAATAATATAAATCTATTCTGATTGGTTTGTGAATACAAAGAAATTAGATACCTAGATTTTAAGCACAGGCTGATTTGGTCAGGATCTCATGACTAAATGATTCCACAACGGTCTCATTCGTTTGCACATTTTGCTCAATGTACAAATTAGCACAAACAATGTTAACAATGTAGCAATGACTCACCTTTTGGATGATAATAAGATCCTGAGGCTTATGCTTAAAAATTTAAATTCTCAAAAGAAAATTCAAACAAATTTAAAGCAGTTCTATTAACATGATCATAAAGGCCTCTAGTGCAACTGAAATTTTCTAAATAAATAAATAAATTAGTAAGTAAATAAGTAAGTGAGAGAGAAGATGACGATGAGAAAAGGTAGGAGACCTTACCAACGTGTAAGGGTCCAGAAATTCAGGTTTGGTGCTGCATGGTTGTGAATGCATGATGCTGAAAGAGATCCTAGAGTTCTTTTTAAACAATGTGGAGTTTTACAGACTATTTAACTTACAGTCATCACAAAATTATAGTAAGGCTTTAATAAAACCAGTAAACAATGCCTTGAAATTATTATTAAAACTTTGTGGATAATTTAAATGCCACTTTCTTACAAAGCCTGAGTCCAGAGTGCATTTATACAACACATATAGAAAGTTGTGTTTTTTGTGTCCACCCCCACTGAAGCCACAGCTTGACTTCTACTCCCTGGTCTGTCTCCCAAATCACAAATGCCCTTGTATCCTAAAACACCTCTAGAGCTTGTGCGCAGCCCGGAGGCAGACCTCTGTCATTAAGCCTCAACTCTCCTCACCAGCTGCACGTAAAGGTGAAAAAGACAGTGCTGCACCTCGTTTCTTTCTCTCGCTCCCAGATAAAAACTGAGCCGCCTCCTTCTCTTCTTCCTCCTCTCGTCCAGTGAGGATGACCCACGGATGAGAGCAACTCCTCTTCTCGCCTTGAGTTTCCATTAGTGTGAGCAGCTGTAGAGACAGGACCCAGAGAGCCGCTGGGAGTGTGCAGACAATCGAGTTGCAGCTTGTTACAACACACACTCCTTTACCTTAATTGGCTCTATAATAACCTGATAGCCACTGGTGCAGACTGCAGCCATTTCTTGTCCCTCTAACCTCCACCAAGATAGAAGAGGAGAGAACTACTGCTGTGAGGACCACACAGGCACATCTCTCTAGGGATGATTGCCTTGGCATGAATACAAAAGATGAGGTGCAATTTGCCAGGTCAAAGAATATCTCCCGCTCTCCGCTGTTGGCTTTGAAATTGCGGCAGAAGGTGGTGAACATGGAAGACAGAGGAGAAACAAAGTGACAGCAGGAAGTGACAGAGGGACACTGGGAAGAAAGAAGCAGGCAGAAAGATTGGAGAAAGACACGCAGAGAGAAAGGAGAGGGGAGCCGTGACGGACAGGGGCGGGCTGAGGAGGGGAGGAAAATGAGAAGCAATCTGATAGAAGAAAACGCGGAGCAAGAAAAAGGAGTGGCTGTCAGACAAAGACGCACTTTGGAGACCAGGAAATGTAGGGCAGGGCCTTTAGAGACAGAGGGATTTCAGGGGGCATCCTTTGATGAGGCAACACTTTTACTTCACAGCAGCACTGAAGTTATAATACCCGATAAGGTTTTTATATGCGAGCGACAAGCAGCAGCCATGAAACATCATTAAAGCATCTGCAGCATTTCCTGGGTGCAACCAGACACCTGAAGTCAACTGCGCTCACTGTAGCCTCCGTCGTCACACGGCTCATCGATGTGGTCGCTCTGATACAGCATGTTCACATAATCCACTCACATCAGTTGTTGCGAGTGACAGGCAGGGTTATTGCCCAGCATGGCGTAGTAAACAACAGACCGAGTCCGTAACGAGAAGATGATCTAGTTAAGAAGAGTCTGCTGATGGTAATGACTTGGAGCAGATGCCCGAGTGCAAGGTGTGTGCCGCCGTTTGATTTTCACATCACGTCCACTGCTGCACTGCAAAAGTCCCTTTTCTGCAAAAAAATACAGTGAGCTGAAAATGACACCGAAAGGTAAAAGAAAGGTGCAGCATAACAGTAGCACGGAGCCAAACACATGCATCGGCAGCAGGAAGAAGTTTTAATATGGCACGAAGGCAAACTGTTAACTGCCAAACTCAAGATGACAAGTTTGTTGTGAACAAGGACAAACAGGCCATTTTCACACCGATGCAAAAACTCCGTTCACCCAGACCGGATACTGGCTGTTAAATCTTCGAGTGCGAGTGTAATAAATCCTGTAGAGTTAAATCCCAAAGGAGCAATTACTGTTGTGTTCTCGCAATATAACACAAGCCCAAGAAAAACAAAAAGGAGACATCAATTATGGATTGCCAATACTACCGTCCCTATGTGGGGGGGGGAAGCTCGGTTTCCCTCTGAAAACATTTACAATAGTAAATATTCTGCTTGGAGCCTGTCCATTATGTGCTGGAACAGAAGATAACGAGAGACTGTAACTGGGAAGGGTGTGTGAGAGTAGTGTGTGTTTGTGCGTGTGTGTGTGCGCAGAGCACCAGCTGCCAGTGACAACACTCATCAAGCGGGAAGAATCTCCCAGGAGGCGACAGATTTCATATTGGCAAGCAGGACACGTGAATGGGTCTCTCAATCTCAGTGCATGTGTGTTGGTGCATGTATGCAATGGTAAAAAGGTGCATTTACTCAAAAGCTCCAACATGCATCTTAAGCGACTGTATAGCTGGACACGACACTGGACATCAATCCACTCTCCTCCGGCCAGCCCCCCTCCCCCTCCCCCTGCTCTTCTACACTCTACACAGCCCTGCAGGTATTTACTCAATTTACAATAAATAAGAATGTTGCAACTAATGAATCAGAAAGTCATTGAAGTATTAAGTACTATACTACTAAAGTATATATTTGGGGTACGTGCATTTTACTTTGTGACATTTTACTCGTATCTTTTACTGTGCTTTATAAGACAGGTGATTATTTTCGGATAACCTATAATCATAAAAACTACGTTTCATCTTTACTAGCTGCAACATTTGATACATCAACGAAGATAAATGCATTTTAAAATGCATGTTTAAAGATGATGATGATGACAACATGATGTTTTTCCTTGTTTCAGTATTTCTGCAGTGCAGTGATGTACTGATACTTTTATATAAGTAAAATTAACTTTTTCTATCACTGTATGAATGCTGCTATACGAATGGTACTTAAGTAGAGTTTGTGAACTTATTTTGGACCTTACTGAATATTTCCTTCCATGCTCCTTTTTACTTCTGCTTTGCTACATTTCATCTGGAACATCTTACGCCATATGCTGCATTTGTGTGACCGCTGTACTTTCAAACTTATAATTTTACATACAAAACACATCAAAAGCTGATTTAAAATACAAATCTGTAATGTTTCTATTATGGGTTGGTTTGATTGGTGCCATATTCTCATTGTATGCTCCTCTTCTTCAGCAGTTTAATATCAACCAACTGAATAATTAGAGCCCCCAACTATCTCTCGATGCTCCCAAACTCTAATATTTGCATTACAGCAGTGAATAAAAACATGCATTAAATTGCTTTTTTTTTTTTAAACACATTTTCTGGAAATTTGGTTAAAATTACTTTTAGATGGAAACTTGACTACTGAGTTGCGAACTGTTCCAACAAAGAGTGATTTGCCCTCTAAACATTTGAGGCCCAAAGAAGACAAATTATCTTTTTTATTTGCCATAATGCTAAGATTGGAGAAAGATCTAGAACATTAATGCAGATTAAGTATGTACATTATAATTTTTCTTTTCTCTCCCAATAATCATCTCATAATACCTCAGATGTATCTGATTAGCATCTTAGGGGCCAAATCTATAAGGGGATTTCCAGTCTTCCAGGTTATCGTGCTTGAAGTAGAGCTGGGATAATTCTGTAGAGGCCTGACTTACACAATACTGCACTGCTTACACATGAATTCACGGGAGTAATAATCTTATAAGGTCATAATAAACTTTGTTTGCAACCAACACGATATCAAATGTCAAAAACTGAAAAACTAAAATGAACATAATACAAACCTTGATTCAAAATACAATCTAGGGATCACATCAGAAATGAGGTGCATGATGTTTGTGTGAGAGCTGCCACGAAGGTAAATATAAAGAAGGTAAACATCATTCAACAAATTCCCAGAAAAGAAAAACATGAACATTGTTGAAGTAATCTGCAGGAGATGAGGTGCGTGGGTAGGCTGTGCGAAAGAGCGGAGTTCTAATGTCATTTGTTACATTTTGATTCACAGGAAACATTTTCTGAACAATATGTCCTTTTGATACTTCAGCCAGTCTCATTTAAGTGTAATGTATAACTTGTATTTACGTTTTTTACACTGTCATATTGATACTTTTACTTCTATTGCGGATTTGAGCATTTCTCCCACGGTTCAGTGTGCAACCTTAAAAACTGCTACTACTGATGATGATGACGATAAACCACTCTGCATGTCCACCGGTGTAACCAGGTGGAGCTCCGAGGGAAGCTTGTTTATGTTTTTTGCTGCGTTACCAGAGACGGACTTTTAATAGGAAAATGCTAATGAAATGAATCACACTGCTAATGTTTATCACCAAGGTAATGCCTATTCATTTACTTAATGGATACACACCTGAGATGTAATAATAGCCAAACTGGTGATTAGGAACATGCAAATGTGTTACTCTCACACAGGTTGACAATAAAAGAAATCATCCCTCCCAGCAGCTGTGGATCTGACTCACATCAGTAAATGGCTTCTTCCTTTCTCTCTCTCTTTGTATATTTTTTATTTTTTTATTTTTTTAACCCCAGTTCTTCACCAAGGTGATGAGCCTCCCCCACAAACACTAGGCTCATTAGTCTAATCCTGAGTGTATTCTGTCTAACAGGAATTCATAAAGACACAAACAATGCACACATGCATGCCAAAAGCCGTCTGTCGGGAAGGTGCTCCCACATCCTTTTATCCCTTAATGAGCTCAGATCAGCTTTTTCACCTTAGTGCAACCTGAAGGAAATCACAGTCTTTATTCAGTAAAAGTACCAATACAACCAAGTATTAATATCTTATAACAAGTACAAGTCCTACTGATAAGTTGCTGCATTTTGTGATGGATACAATTACAGTACATAACGTGTAGACTGTATTAGCTTTGTGAAAATAATGCTAATTTTTATATCATCATGTTAGTTAATGTATCCTAATCTTCCTAACATCCACTTCAACTCGTCCAAAGGGATACAAGTTAAATCTGGGATGGTCTGAAATTATGGATTAGAAAAAGAACATAAACACAAATCTGTGTTGATTGTTTAGACTTTTGTCAAGATTTTTGCTTCACAGTGAAATAATCATTCATTTAAATGACAATGTGAGAGGTTTAATAGAAATTACTCTTAGATAAAATTACTCAGATTACCAAGCCAAACCCACTTGTTTAATCTATAACAATGATGAACACAGATGATCTTACTGTTGTGGCTGATTTGCAAAGCTGCATTTGCAAAGCTTTTTGTGTGTTAAGCTCAGTATAAAGGTTGTGTAATTGTACACTAAAAGTACAATATTTCCATGAAGTATAGTAAAGTAACTTTGAGTAGAATCACTTATTTAAAGCACAAGTAATTTAAGTACTTGAGTAAATGCTCCTAGTTACTTTCCACCTCTAAGTCATCCACCATCTGCTCTATGACTGAAGTTTCCAACTCTGAATGAAGTTAGAGAACCATTAAAACTGATACTAATGCCTGTGCAGTCCATACCATTGCTCTCGGTTATTAGCCGAGCATCTGATGCCATCATCATCATCATCATCTAGGCTTTTGTTGCATTATTGATGAGATGATGATTGAAGACGGAATTAACGCTGTGATTACGAGCCGAGAAAATGGAGTCATCTTCAGCTCATAAATAGACAGTCTTTTGCATCACTGAAATGATCCTCTGCATGTAAAGTCCATTAGCTGTAGCCAGCTGTCTTTGTAGCACCATTTTCCCTGCAAAAATGACAGTTATCAATGTATTTAGTTTATTTTGTTTTGCTCAAACACTTTCTTCAAAGCTACGTGAACTCCACGATTAGAAACTTAAAATGACTTTAGGGCATCAGTGGTGATCTTGGGTTTTTTGGAGAACTGCTTCTAGGCTCTAAGGAGTCTCTATAGAAAAGCAGATTTATTTGTATTTGTTCATTTTGACTGCAGGTAAAGATTAATTCAAATCTTTACATAAACTGTGTTCTAATCCCCGATTAGAAAAATACAGGCTGTTCCAAATGTTTAATGAGGAGACCATTTCATAGTTTTATTTGTATTTATGTGTTGTTGCCAAATGTTAAATAAAAGTTAGAGCAGGTTTTTTCTTTTTTTTTCTTTTAGTAACCTGGTTATTGGCGCATAACAAACAAAAAGGTCCCCACCAGATTTTTATCTTATCTCAAAAAGCAAGCATACATTCATTCTACAGTACAAAGTCGCTGTCAGGCTGTAAATATAGTCTATTTGTTATTTGTTCAGCACACATTCATTTTGCTGTGCAGTAGCATAACAGTGCAATGGAGGACGGAACAAAGATTCAATCATGTTTTTTCTTAAAAATACCCTTAAAAGGTTGTTTTTTGGGTTTTTTTGTAGATACTGTGAGTCTCCTCGGATGGTTTGTTCAAGTTCAACTTTGTTCCTAGTGTTCTAAAAAAAGACTAAGTAAAAAAGGAGACAAGCTTTTTTTTCCCCCCTTACTACTTTTTTGTCCTTGCAAGCTGAATTCCTGGTGGCTGCAATTAAACTTTACTGCAGTTTAACAGAAACACACTGAAAAAAAACACATCATTAAATATACAATTAACAGTGTTATTCTACAGAAACTAGAGTCAGGGAGCTATTTTTACTTTTTTTTTTATTAGATTAGGTTGAGCCAGTGAGCGTCAGACCCAACAACTGCCTCCCTGCCTAAAATCCAATTTAGATGTACACACAATAGTGGAAACTTTTAGTGTTGACCTAGATGTGAGTGTGACCCACTTGCCACTGCTGAGGCTTGTCCAAGATGTCAACGAAGTTAAATTCTGAAAACATCAATGTATGCAAACATCCTTAAATGTCCCAAAT
This sequence comes from Channa argus, assembly GCF_033026475.1. Taxonomy (NCBI): domain Eukaryota; kingdom Metazoa; phylum Chordata; class Actinopteri; order Anabantiformes; family Channidae; genus Channa; species Channa argus. Next base: position 19,757,108 of record NC_090210.1, read on the forward strand.
GATGGGACTGAGACGTGCATTACTATATCGAACCACAGGTCATAAAGCAGCGAAACAGACCAGCAGTCACGTCCACTTTCCTCAATGATTGACGAGGTGTGCACAGGTGTGACAATGGACAAAGCTGTACGAACAAATTCTATCCTCCACACTAATCAAAAGGACTTTCTCCCGTCTCTGCTGTCCATTTGCACCGCAGTCACGCCAACACCTCTGCCTTGGTGGTAATGGAGAGACAGTGCGTTATCAGAGAAGTGATGGAAAAATTGCTGCCAACAGATGGACTTTTACTTCTACTACACGCTTTTTGAAACACGGTAGCACAGCTGGTCTTATGCGCTGACTCGAGTTTTTTATTCTGGAGTCTGTTTATGAACAAAACAAAGTCTTACTCTACAAATACAAAAAGTCTTACTGTAACAGTGCAAAGAGTGTGATATTAACAACACACCTGTTCTACAGACAATGACCTGATCAATTTACACATGGGCTCAATCTGACATTACATTGAATTTCTATTAGGGATCTAGTACAAAGTCAGTGTTTCACATCTGGTCCAACTGAATCAGCGAAAGAAAGAAAAAAAAATGTAAATAAGAGATTCTGCTCGTCTTTACATTCTCACTGCTCCTTTAACCACGCAGATCAATCGACATTTGCTCTGATAAAGAATCTAATACATGTTACAACTATCTGGGTCACTGTACCATTACTATATACTGAGGCATTATTAAAGGGTACAGCTCAGCATTTAAACACAGATTTTTGATGAAGTCAATGCATAAAACAGCTTGTCAAGACACTGTTAAATAGCTTAGGACCCCCCCCCACCCAATTCATTTCACAACTACCTGACAACACTAAGGTTTTCCAGGAGATTGTGCACGGTTTACTCTATATTAAAACATTGTCATGTCTTCCCCTACTTTATGACGGCTGCCAAGTATAATCCGACCCTCACAGTTAATGGGGCATTAGTAAAGTGAGCCTCAATAATCTTTAGCATAGATTAGCACAGATTTACTAAGTGATGTTTTGATAGAGCTGACACACTGGTCCAGAATCTCTCACTGATGCTTAGTGACCTCCTTGTGTCCTTTTTGGAAGCATTTCCATTCAAAAGGTCAGCTGTCTGGATGTACAGCACATCATCTAAAAATTATTATTCCCTGCATAACCTTTAATGATCCAGCTCCTGACTGACTGAACACACCTGAGCCAGGTCATCAGCAGTGCAGGGATAGCTGGAAAACAAGCAGGGCTGCGGGTCTCAAGGACTGGACATGGCCACCCCTGATCTGCAGTATCTGTTCTCCCTTCAGCAGTAAAGGAAAAGGAGGCAGAAGGAGCTCTGTATGCACCAAGGAACAATACTCACCCTGCAACACCTCTGGAAGTACGATCAGTGAGAGTGGGAGACCAAAGAACATCTGACACCATCTTCTCAATAGAAAGGATGATGGGATATACATCAAAGTCTGCTCTGTAATTGGGTGTGTTTTGACTGAAGGCGGACAGTGTGGTCGAGGCAGTAATTTGAAGTCACATCAGAACAACACTACAAGGCCACAGAAACTTGTTTGTGTCTCAAGGGCTCTCTGGTTTCCTGAACAAGATTTGTTTTGTCGCTTTTTGTTGTACAAAAAAAAAATATAATAAAAAAAAATAAAAACTTTAGTACTGTTTCTCTGCTCTTATTTTTGTATTGGCAAACCCCAGTTCTCCATTATTAATAACCTTGGCATTCCTTGGCAAAAAAAAAATATATATAAGTAACAGTTTGATCATTCCTCTCTCCCACCACGGAGGACGCGCTCATTAATCACGCCTAAAGAGCTGAGTAATGTAGCCGGCCTCGCACATCTTAGGAGCCAGAGGAAAGAAAAGCAAAGAAATTGGGTTTTATTGCAAAGCTTCCTTCCAGCCATCTCTTTGCATTCGCCCTCAACAACATAGAGGGCAGTGGCAGCCCATCATCTATCTCCTGATGTTGTGCCAAAAGGTATCATCCATTTATCATTGTTTAACCTTTTCAGATCCTTCACAGGTCTCTCTGGGGCCAAATATGCAAGGCTTCCCACAGACTACAGCTTACCAGGCACCAAAGGTTAAAACACAGAAGCATGAAATCTCCATTCAGCTCATGACGGTGTCTCAAGAAATTTCCCTCCGCTTCCTTTATGTTGAAAATGTATGACTTCACCGGTGATTTCCTAACCACAGAATGCCAAAAGGCACCGAGTGTGAGATTACTCTGTCTAGGGAATGCTTATCGAGAGGCAGCGTTCCCCTTCTCCCACCTTCATCCGTAATTGCTTTCCAGGCTTGCATTGGAAAGAGCCTGAAGCCGTGTTATGTTTGGAGAGAGCAGAATGCACTGGAGATAAGTTGAAATCCAAGACTATAGCCCAATTGGGACCACTGTGGCATAACGAAACATCTATTCTCTCCAGTCAAAACGGAGCAGTTTTAGCATTCCAACAAGGTCTCTGCATAAATATACTGGTTATCTGTTGCTGATGTTTCAAACAGTTTGGGCTGTCATTTAAAAGCTAAATGGTACCAAGCCCAAAGACAGACCTCACACACACACACACTTATCCACATAAAATGGCTACAGAGTCCTTGGCAATAATGGCTTAATTGGAGAGTTTTCTGTCTTGCTACCCAGCTGTCTGATCGATTGCAAAATCCTAATGAACGGTGGGGAGAAAAAAAAAAGGCTTTGTTAGTGGGAGAAAAGCCATAGAAGATGTGTGTGTCTGAGATGATATATTAAACATCTCACTTCTCCAGCTGTCACTAAAGCAGTGGCTGGGAGAAGGATGCCTTGGCAGGTCTCCTCGACACCATCTGTGCCAAGGAGAAACTGCAGCTTCTGGCTCTTTAGTGGTGTCACTCCAGGTGTGGCAATGTTCTCACAACACTTTGGTTCAGACTGAAATGTGTCAGCTAGTGCCGGGAAGTTTGATACCTTTTTTTTTTTTTATTCCTCGTTATATATGGGGAGTGGGGCTCAATGAGAAAACACAATATTGCCGGTTCGACTGCATGAATTCTGGGGCTCCTTTTTAGTTTTCAAACTGTAGGAGTGCAATCTTAAATTGCTGAAGTACTTTTTAAAGTAAAGACTCACAGAGTAGCCAGCATGGCTGTAGACTCTTTGTAGCCTTTATTAAGAAGCCAAAGGCAGGGCTTTTTGATCATTAGAGGAAAAAGTGGAACCTTGTTAGACAAAGCCAGCCTAGTTCATTCTTCACCAGCATCAGGGTACGTACCACCTCATATTTGATCATTACATTTCTCATCTGCACCAACTGCTCCATTATACAGCTCCACCTGACTTAGGCTGCAAAACATCAGTTAGAAATCTGCATGACTCTGATGTCAAAAGGCGCGACCCAGCAGAAGGGGGTTAAGCTGCCTCCCCTCCCATCTCCACAGTGAGACAGGCGAGAGTGGTTTCCAATTCTCCTCTTCCACCGCTTTCTCCTCTCTGAGAAAATACAACGCAGGATAGTGCGAGGGAAAAGGAAACCTCGTGGGATTTCACCCTTTCACTCTTGTCAGTTCCTGCCTCCTCCTTCCCTCTCTTAGTCTGATCTTTTCCTGGGTGCTATATTCTGTTTTATCTTTTCAGAGTTTTGTCCTCTTCTCCCAGTTTTGTTGCCCTGCCTTTCCCTTTTTATTTTGGTCCTATATGTTTCTTTATGTGCCTCCCTATCTCATCTCAGTCCTTCACAGCAGAGGGTACAAGCCAAGCACTGCTGCTGCCTAACTAGAAATAAATTACACTTCATTCTGACCTAAATCAAAATGGTCCATTATGCTGTAAATTCAAAATGTTTTAATGCATAAATACAGTATGCATCTAAAAAATCTCTTTGATTTTGGGATCACTACTCAACTGTCATGTTTCAGAAAATCAAGGAGAAACATTTCTGGCATATGTTTCAGCTTCCCGGCCAAGAGTCCGCAGAGGACCTTTAGGCTTCAAAATGTTTTCTAAGTTTGATGAGTTCAATAACCTGGTGGAGGATAAAGTGAAATGGTCAAAGGCTGACTGGCACTGCACCCGGCCTGCCAGCCAGCTGATACCTCAGAAAGATCAATATGGCAAAGAGGTCAGCAAGCAAAGATGAAGAAGACAAATGTTCATGTCAGAGAATTTTTTTTCCTTTTCAAATACCGATCATTCAGCACTGCAGAAAACAAAACAAATGCAAGGCAAAGCCAACCACTGTTGCACTTCTCCATGTATACAGAGAGAGCTCATCCATGTTGACGAGCCGCAGGGAGAGCGCAATGGCTCCGAAAATTGATTGCAAAGTATGCGAAGGTTGTGCCGCATTATTCACTGTCACATTTCGTAGAAGCCAAGCACATTTGAATCATGAAGCATTTATTGCAGTTTGCGGTGGCAGAATGTGACATAATAGCAGGTTTGAAGAAGGAAAAAATGATATTCTTCAAAGTCATGGCCCTAATTGATGTACCTTGTCACCAAAACGTCAATAACTTTGTAGTCAAGAGAAAAAAATAAATTGGCAGTTTACTTATGATGCTCGGCCGCTCCTACCAGAGGGAGAAAAATCAATTGTCATCCATAGCTGGGTTTACTGATGCATTACAGACAAACCCTCATCAAATCAACTACGAACACGGTCACTGAATATTGGAATCTAAGTGAGGGGAAAAAAAGAGGTTGCTCCTTGCCAAACTGTCTTAAAACATGACTCATTTCATATTAATTTGTATGACGCTCACCTTCTGTGAGAAATGCAATAATTCCGATTCACACACCAAAACCTCAACACCCTCTGAGAAATATTTACTATTGTTTAATGTTCTCCACTACGCCAGCTTCACGCGGATCCATGCTGCTGCGAAGAAACTTACTTCATTAAAAGTTTTTCACACTTTGTTTTACGAGCGTGACTCCTGACGATACAAATCTCACCAACTAAATTACTGTGATCTGCGGACAGTAACTGCACTACACAAAGCTCTACAGTACACTCCCTTAACGCATTCAGTGACAAACAGGCTGTGAAAATCCCAAGCTTAGACCAATTATCTAAATAAAATCGAGAAGGGAAACATTCATAAAGCTCCACTACACTGCACAAATCTGTACTTCTACTGTTTGAAGTCCTCATCAGTAAGGCTGTACAGGAGTAGGCAGAAAAACCTACCACTGGTTCCTCATTGATATGTTGCCAATAAACCAGATTAACTCGTGTGGATGCAAACATAAAAAGAAAATGTCTATACATGTAATATTCATAATGCATTGCTGTGTGCATAAGTAGCCATGTTCACACATTGATTGTATCTACTGACAGGATGCATATTGTAAACCCTAACTAATCCTAACCAAATGAAATTCTAAGCTTAACCTTGAAGCCGAGTTTTTATCCCCTGACAGCACTTTGTAAAACGGACTAAATACTCTGCATCACCACGGTGTCAGAAACAGACAATGACTCACAAAAACCCCTGGTTTGTGCACTGCTGGAGACTGTTGTTGCATGTCATCTCATGTCTCATATATCATCTTGTCCTCGTCTCTAAAAATTCTGTCTTGGAAAAAAAAATCATAAAAACAAAAATGCCTTTACCAACAAAGTCTAAAACTCAAAGTAGACTGTACATAGAGGTCTGTCACTTTCACTTTGTGTTTCGCGCCATATTGGACATGTCACCGACTTTAATACAGTGCACTGCTACTGTATATGTCGGCTGCACGATGTGGCCTGTGGTTCAAGTTTTCCAATGCATTTGCTGCAGCGTGGGAATTGTCACTCAGTAGATTGTTGACTGGACTTATTGCCGCTTTTCTGACAAACGTGGCCGACTAAGCAGTGGGGGTTATTATGCTGGTGTTTTGTTATCTGGTCCTGCATCAAGTAGTATTTCCTGTTATTTAACCAAACGTGTGTTTTAGGTTACTTTTTTAGATTAGCTTTCTCCTCTGCTACTCAATATTTAAAGCTGAGTCTTGTCTTCCTTCGGGGCCCCTTTCAATGATAAATATAAAGGGCAATAGCTCAACACAAACACAACCGGCTGAAGTCCCTCAGCTGGTTAGTAAAAAGAGCCAGACATATGTGGACAAACACACAATTACGGGTAAATGGCCCATTTATTTTCCATTCTGACATGTTTACTGACATTCTTGAATGTGAGCCAACAGATCTACCAGTTTTTATAACCCTGTATCATTATGGTAAACCTATCTCCATAAACAAGCCTACAAGAGCCTCGATAAAGCACGATGAGCGACAGGCAACAGCTAAAAAATAAATACACACTTTCTTCAAAGTAAGGAGACATGGTGGAGGTTGAGTGAGCCCTCAAATTCCTCTGTGTTGTATGAACGTTGAACAGCATGATTTGCAGAAAGTCAGGACCACAGATTATAAGGTTAAGTTTAAGTACATTAAGTTTTGTAACATCACCAAAATCCCCGGGTTGCAAGTATAAAACATGTAGATGGGGAAAATGCCATCATCATTCTTTGTTCCTTAAAGCAACAAAGGAAACAAATCTAAATACAGTGACTTGAAGGAAGGAACTCAGCAGCACCAGTGACCAGCAGCAACCTTTACAGGTTTCCACATTTGTTGGTTTCTGTACCAGTGAGATATCTTTTAATGAATAATAGTTCCACCTTGTGTTGCCACCTTGAATTACTTTGCTACAAGATTGAATAAATCTTCAAAGGCCGTGATGTTAAATTAACTTTTGTTAAATTGAACAAGATAGATAGATAGATAGATAGATAGATAGATAGATAGATAGATAGATAGATATAAAAATCTCTCAAAAGTTAATTTAACACCACGGCCTTTTAAGACTTATGTTTATGTTTAAAGACAGTAGGCTGATATATGTTCATGCTGCTTTTATCTCGTGCACACAAGGGCAGCGGGGAGGAGGCTGTCTTACTACTCCTATGCAAATCAACCTGTGACATAATTTGATGACAGAGCATGTTTTCCAGCAGCCAACAGATGCTTTGCTTGGAGGAGAGATGGGACTTTACTGGCCTGCCACTGAAGAAGTCATCAGTCTTACCATGGACGCACCGGTCAAAGAGCCTACGACCACAGCCCGTAGTCTGGGCTTGGTTTCCATTTGTGAAAGTGACTATTCTTTCTTGTTGTAAACCTTCACCAAATGACCTCAATGAGATGCAGAACGGAGTGACAACAACAACAGACCAGAGAACGACACTTAACGACTACAAAGAGATGCAACCCTAATACAAACAGATGAGAAATGACAACAGAATCAAACAAATTCCAACACGGATACAAAATAACTACAAAGACGGAGGCAGAGCAACAGGAAACCTCTACAGAGAGATGCAAGGGAACAACTATAAAGAGCAGCAAAACCACTACAGAGAGAGAAGGGAACTGACACCAGAGACACAAAATGGCTACAAAAAGACAAACAATGGTCGTTTGTCGTGCTGTGCCTCAGTCTCAGTGTTTTGCTCCAATGATGGAGCGATGAGGGACCTGTGTGTCTATGTGCAGGGCCATTGTCTCACAAATCGACCAGGAGTCTTTCTAAACACCTTGAGTCCAATTGTTGCATCCATAATTTGAGTCAGCGGTGCAGGCGGCTACACTGCAGAGGAGCCGTGTCGTCTGAAGTCTTTACAAGGTGATTAGGTGCTGCTTTACTTGCAACGTCCTGGCTCCTCAGTTCTCACATTGATTGTTTTCCCCTGGCTTGATAAATAGATGGAAGTTCAATACACCCCTACAGTGACGTCAGGGTTCACTTAGCTGCAGGTCTCCTGGGCTTATCAATTAGGGCCCAAGAATGCAGCCAAGGATTGCATTTCTAGCCCAAGCGGTTATTAGCAACGACAGGTGGGTATGGAATGTGGCGCAACACTGTGCTGGAGAAAATTGAGATAAATGACCGACGGTCTGTTTCTCTGCGAGAGCCGTGCTGGTCATTGGACAGGAGGAAAGGTTTGTACCGCATGTGTTTCAGGTGGAGAAAGTGAAGATGCAGGGTAGACACGAGGTCCGAATGGAGGAAAATAAACGTGGCTTTACTTTGAAAGACTTTGGTGGCTACTTCGCATTTGTTTACCTTATGGTCGATGATGCCGCCGTATCCCTGGAGAACCAGCGGGCGAGGCTTGGCCACCCTCACGGAGGCGTCAGTGGGCCGCCGCAGCTGTTCATGCTGTCGGATGTGCGTGTCGTTAGCGTCCCTGGAAGCGCCGTTGAAGCTGCCGTTGTACACGAGGAACAGGCTGACGCAGAGGAGAAGCACGAGGAGCACGGCTACCCCATGGCGCTGCCACAAAGACACAAGCAGATGTTGACAGATTAGTCCTGTTGCACTGAACCGAGGTCAGGCTGCACCTATAGGCTCGACCACAGGTGGGAGGCAGCTGCTTCCGACACAAACGTCACCAGCATCCTCAGCTGGGCCCTTCATAAAACTTCCTCTACTTCACGTCACGTGACAGAAAACTTACCCCCCTGAAAAAACACCATCGTCGGATCGACTTCATTTCAGAGCACGGGCATAATCACGCCGCTGATGAGTGTTAAAGATGTATTTGTGGTTTGCATGCATGCATACGAGCACATCTGCAGAGTAATTTCGAGTAAGAGCCACACCTCAGAGGACGCAAAAGTTCCCGTCAATACCCTGACCTTGGAAGTGACGAGGAGCCTCAGTCTGAGCAGCGACTCTTAGAAATCTACGTTAACTTACAGACGGATGTGAAAAGCAGCTCGTGACACTTTGGATTTGTTTCGCGGCGCTACTGTTGGGCGCGTTGGTTCACCGACTTCTTAGTTCACCGTAGTTTAAACTGGGGCAACGTGAAGTAAACGAATTCTGTATCTTACAAATTTATTGATCTACACTAAACGCAGATAGGACAGCGCGCAGCTCCATGCTGTCGTGTTCCCATCAGAAGAAGCGTCAGACCGAACAGAGCGCACGGATACACGTCCATTGTCCGGATCATAATCATTTTATCCCACAAGTGCACGCGCACCGGCTCTACGGCGACTGGCGCGCACTTCCCGGAACAAAACGCGATTTTAAAGCTCTCACTAACAGTTGCCTAAAGGGGCTGAATGGCAGAAACCTTTACCATAGGTGTCTTCATTTTGCGGCGCGCTGTCTTTATCGCTGCGGCTCAGTGCGTCTGACTCCACTTTGTCTCATGGTCCAGCGTCATCTGTGCCCGGAACCGCTCCGGTCCGCCCGCCTGCCGCTGCCCGTGTGCGTTCAGACCGGACCCAAGCGCAATTCATACAGTGAAGACCGAGGCGGCAGATGTTCACTACCGTCCGTCTGCTGGGTCTTAACGCCCCCCGAGTTTGCGGAGCTGACGAGTGGAGGCGCAGCGCGGTTAATTAAACAGACTACCTGCAAGAGGGTGATAAGGCCGTTTTGTTTAATGGTTATTTCCTGCTGAGCAGTATTTGATGGAAATCTCAGCTCGGATTACTCTGGAGTACGGCGGAGTCCGCGCCGTGTCATCGTTTGACATCTGCTGCATACAATATGAAGTGGATTAACGAGAAATTATCGCCCGCGGTGCTTAGAACCTGTCAACACAGAGTCTGTGCGTGCGTTAACCGGCTGTGGACACGTGTGAACAGTACATGACAGCTCCAGTTACTGTTGACCTTAGACACTAAGATCTGCAAACACACTCTGGAAATTTAAATAAGCTTAAAATGGTGACGCCTTGTTCCACATTAATGCCTCTCAGTCTACTCGCGCTCCATGTTTGTGCACAAGTCGAAAAGAGTGCGCACAAAATTAAAAGAATTTACTGTTGTTCAAGTCCTTTTAATACTTTTTGGACATGTTCCCCATGCATCTTGTGATAATAGTGAGTTTTTTTAGCACTTGAATTTAAACATTTACATATATGTATATATGTATTCAGTTCTTTTACTTTTGCCACAAAAGTTGGAAGAGGGGCAACAAAAGGCTGGAAAAGCCACAAATAACAAATACAAATGGAGGAGCATTTTACAACTAATTAGGTTAATTGGCAACAGGTCAGTAACATGACTGGGTATAAAAGGGGCATTTCAGAGAGGCAGAGCCTCTCAAATGGAAAAGTAGACAGAGGTTCACAAATCTGTGACAAACTATAGCTAAAAATTGTCCAACAATTTCAGAAAAATGTTCTTCAACGTAAAATTGCAAAGATTTGAAGATCCCACCATCTACAGTATATAATATCATCAAAAGATTCAGAGAATCAGGAGGAATCTCTGTGTGTCCTGATTCTCTACTGGACATCAGTGCATGGGCTCAGGAACACTTCCAGAAATCACTGTCTGTGAACACAGTTCACAATACAGTTCACAAATGTAAATTAAAGCTGTATTATGCAAAGAAGAAGCCATTTGTTAACACAATCCAGAAATGCTGTTGAGTTTTCTGGGCCAAAGCTCATTTAAAAAGGTCTGAGGCAAAATGGAAAACTGTTCTTTGGTCAGATGAATCCAAAAATTAAATTGGTTTTGGAAACCATAACAATGCTAAACCAAATACTGCACCCATCGCAACACCATGGCTTCACAGGAGAAGAGTCCAGGTGCTGAACTGGGCTTTCTGCAGTGCAGAACTTTTACTAATAGAAAACATTTGGCACATCATAAAATGAAAATCTGGCAACAAAAGCCCAGGACTGTTGAGCTAGAATCCTGCATCAGACAAGAATGGGACAACATCCCTCCCCTAAAACTCCAGCAACTGGTCTCCTCACTTCCCAGACATTTACAGACAGTTGTTAAAAGAAGAGGGGAGGCTACACAATGGCAAACATCCCCCTGTTCCAACTTTTTTGAGATGTGTTGCTGCCATGAAATACAAAGTGAGCTAATATTTTCCATGAAATGGTAAAATGTCTCACTTTCAACACCTGATATGTTGTTTATGTTCTATTGGGGGTCGATGACATTTGCAAACCATTGCATTCTGTTTTTACTTACGTTTACCACATCATCTTAACTTTTTTGTATTGAGGTTGTACTTTGAGAGTTTGAAGTCCAACCTCAAAGCTACTGAGATTTAATACTGTGTTAATTTGTTGTAATTTTGATCCAATATTGCCAATACTGTTGTCAGTCTTTAATTTCTTACTGGGTTGACTTGACTTGTTATTTGCAGCCCCATTGTTCCACAGCACTATACAGTATAGAGTATAGTTAATGCTGTATAATATCCAGGGTTGGATCCCTGTTATTGCAGTAAACAGCTCCTGTGCTGAATTATCCTGCAGACAACAGTGTGTGTGTATGCAAGATGCAGCACAACATATTTACACCCAGTAGTATAACAGTTGGATATACCCAAACAACAAATTGGCAGTTCTTAAATGCTTTAAAATTCACAGCTCTCAACTCCGTGTGGAGTCCTGCAAGTGATGTGTTTTAAGCAGCAGCAACTGTGGTTTAGCATAAATATTAATAGACTTTATGCACAGACCAGCTTTCAAAACAAAGTTCAGAAGGGTTTCACGGAGAAGCTGAGAGATATAAACAAGTATCAAACCACCAAGGAGTGCGAACATATAGAGTCTGGTTGACAGCAGGGGCCACAAAATCACAAGGACTGTGTGTCGATACAGGTCAGGACCGAAAAAATAAATAACGTTTTGTTTTCCTTTAGAAAGAAGCGTGTGATTATTGGTACAAATTATTGAGATTTTAGGAGGTAATTGAGTTTCTTGAAAGAACTACCCCATCAAACCCAGAGTGACGATATCAGTCCATTGTTTACGGTTGTAGATTTTGTTGTTCATACACACTGAACTAAATGCTTTGCTCTGGACATTTTCTAGATGAAATTTCAGCCTCATTTCAGCTTCTATTTTGTTTGATGTGTTTCTTCCAAAATTCAGCAGGAGACATACTTGAGACAGGAGTCATCCTTGAGATGCCAGGGAGATATAAAGTGGATGGAAATAAGCGATGCCAGTGCTATTATGGAAGACAGTGTGAGTCTATATACAGTAAACAACATGTTATTTCCTAATTAGTACACCGAGATACAACTAACGCAGTAAAGCACAGCAGTCCTGCAATAAGTTCCTCCATTCATGAGAATAATAATGTTCAGTGTGTGTTGCAATGTTTTTTCATTTGGAGAATAAAATCATTATCTTCTCTTAAGGAAAAAAAATCCCACTCCTTTTATCTCCCCTAGGTCTCAAGGATGACTCATGTCTCAGCTTTAAGAGAGACATATCAGAAAACATATGAGACCAAATAGAAAATAAAGCAACTAACAAATCAAAAACAAACTTGCCTTTCACCTTTTTTAAGCAGTAAAACTTTTCTCTGGTATTTCACATTTTTGCACAAACAACAAAGCTGCTGGTCACAGACATAAAGACATTATTTCATATAAATTCTATAGCAGTGAAACATGATTAGTGGAAAACATCACGGTTAGGTCGTCACGGCAGGTCGTGTGAAATAATGGGACAAATGATCATTAATTTGTAGACTATTAAAATAAAATAGTCACTAACATGACAACGACAGTGTGGTGGTGCAGTCCCTGAAAACAGCCAGGGACAGTTAGGGACAATGATAAGCAAGAGAAATATATTTAATGACAAATAATGACAAGAGCATTAATAATATTAGTGTGAAAAGAGCAGAAAAAGAAAGACGAAGGTGAACACAGAGTTTATCAGCAAGCGATTTCTCACGGAGAACATTCGCTCCCTTCCTTTCCAGCCTGAGTTCTGGATTAAGTAAGGCGCTCTGCTCTCCCGAAGGATCTCGTTTTGGGATTTGACTCAGAGGTTATTAACAGGTCAGAGATGTTTGCCGTGTGATCGTCGAGCACAAGACATGAGAGGTGATCTATGATGTGTTAAAAGGGATTATTCTAAAATGCACAGTTGTTCAGAGTAGTGAGGCAATAAACAGAGGTAATGTTTTCACATCCTGTAGATTTACTCATGTAGCTGCAGCCTCTGTTTAAAGACATGATTTAAGAGCATGTTTCCCCTGTTTCAGCTCAGCTTTTTATGAATCATAAAGGAATAAAATGAATATGAAAGAGAACATTTGATCCCAGGAAGGAAAATCTCCTGTTTGAATGATAGAAATTTTAAGAAAAGGTACGTTAAACGTTGGACAACAATAGCACATTGAGCAAACATTACTGCGAGTCCACATTAAAGAATAAGACCTCAAATAGTTGATATTTTCCCAATTCAACTTTCCCTATCACCTTTTGTCTGTGTCTTACAAAACTGTTACAAATCAGAAATAAATGACTAAAAGGCTCTGACATTGTTATGATTAAGGTTTGTTGAAGTCTAGGCAAAAAAACATCTTCATTATGGTTTGGGTTGAATTGGGTGTTTTGTTTAAGTTAGGGTGAATTTGTTCTCTTAAAAACGAATAATTGCTCTTTTTGGAAAAGCATAGCTAAAATCGTCTGACGCTGGCTGCCAGTCAGAAACAGGAAGCTTAGAGCAGTGTCTCATGTTAAGGTTTTGTTAGACCATCCATCCAGCCCGACCTCCCGAACCTAGTGGCCATTTGCCAAAAATCCAACTTTAACTCGATGTAAAATTCCATGGTTGGTGATGCTCTTTAAAGAATCCTCATAGGCAAATAGTGCATGTGCAAACCCACCAATATTTTTAACCCATTAAAAGCAAGACATCAAAAAAGACAGAATAATAGCTACTGCTGCGTCTCATGCTCTTATTTAAACACAACACCCACACACAGAGCCTCTCACGTGCATGCTGGTCCTACACCTGAGGTCTCTGTGGTGCCTAAATAAACCAACAAAAAGACTAAAAAGAAGCTAGAAAAACAAAGCAAACTGAAGATACAACTATCAAAAAATAATGTTACACGCTAAAGTTACTGTAAGATTCAACAAACAAAACACCAAACAGCTTCTGCTCTACTTTGACCTTTGCTCATGGCACAGTGGAATAAACCACACAAGGCTTTGGCTGCACAGACAAAACTTGTTTCGAATTTATTGTGGGTTCTGTTGACTTTCTGAAAAATGCAGAAAACCACCAGACGTATCCTCTAAAGAGTCAGGATTTCATAATTCCCGAGCATTAACTCTGCTCATTGGTCACAGCAGCTTCTACTCTCTTCGAGCACAATGGACAGTTAAACCACATACACTACAACAATCCATTCAATCTGGACTGGAGCTGCTGCACATGTCACCCCCATCCATTTGCCAGTGACTGGGTATAATCTGCTTATGGAAAAAAAAAGTCCTCATCGGGAAACCAAGAGAGACTTCCCATAAGCAATAATCCACATCAGTGTTGCCATCAGAGTCATTGGGGAATCATGTGTGATAACACAGCATAAGGTTGGAAGGCTCAATAATGACAACAACAGCACATCATAGAAGCCGTTTTAAGGAAAGGTCATCTTTGAAGTGTGCATTTTATAAAAGGACACATGGATGCCAGAGTTTTAATTGGGACATTAAGGGAAAGTGAGCAAATAGGCAACAACAGAGAGGACCCCATGTTGCTATTCATTTAGTTTGGGAATGCTTTTCCCTGGCGCTGCAGAATGGTTCCTCTTGGGAAGCAGCACTGTAGTGTAGCCGAAGGTTCAACAAGCACCGAGTCGGAAACGGGACTTTTACATGGCGACACTTGCACTTTAATTCGCCCAGAGTTGATAAACTGCTGGTCTTTTTCTGCAGTCCCTCGACAGGAGCGCAGAACCAAAATGGAAACAAGAAAAGAATCCAAATTAACAATATAATAAAAACACCAGGCACAGATTTACTTAAAGCTTACACATTTTAATGATTACTGTGGTTTATTGAGGTATTAAATGCTTCCAAAAGGATTTAACGGAAAGGATTTTTTCCCCCCTCTCTGGCATCACTTAAGGAAAACTACAATTACCACAGCTCCAATGTATAAGGCTGTTTATACATTATCCATTAATCAGCTGTTAAATAAAAGGATCTCCAGTGAGAGGGTGAAGCTTTATTAACCGTTATAAAATCAGAGACACAGAAGTCAGCAGCTGCTCAAGTTAAAGTACTAACCCTTTGTGCTTGTAATTCTGCTCGAGTAATTTCGCTACACTGCTGCTTTTCAAACATCCAAAGACCCCAGGGAGAACATCGTATACAAAATCTCAAAATAACTACAGTTCTAGTGAACTTTAACTCAGGTCTCACTATGACTATTCATGAGGCTGCTACGAGCCGCCCACACTGCTGTGTTATATACCCTTACCAGGCCGTGAGCATACAAATTTAAAACCCCAATCTCCACGCGGGAACCTACCATGCCAGCAGCAGCAGGAATACATTGATGGATGTTAATGGTTCTCGTAACGCTGAGGTTAAGGCCCTCGCAGACTCCATGATGACGATGATGGTGAGGTTGCTGTGAAAGATGGCTACTGCCGCCGAGCATGTGGAACCAGCCGATGCTGATCAGCAGGTGTTTACGATGCCTATAACACGCAGGAGGACTCGGGCACCTACTTATTGCCTGTCGTAGGCCGTTACATGGTTGATTGTCTAGGGTCCACACAGGCCTATATTTCCCCCTTTTATGTTCTCTCTAATACGCTACAGATCTGTGTTCCACCTCTGATTTATGAGTGAAAGCTGCTCCCCATGGTGTTGCAGGAGGGGGACCTTGACAAGGGAATCTGACTAGCTTTTTGTCCTTTCCATAATTAGAGAGTACATCCAATTCACCCCGTTCATTACCCCTGGGCCCAGTGACAAATGATGAGGAGGCCTGTGTAATGCAGGCGCACTCGCTGTCCCGTTCGGGGTGAATGAGCAACAGTGCGTATGAGACGATGGGAGACAGGAGACACATTCACAAGGCCGTTCAATCTTACAGTATTACACATAATGTAACATGGAACTTGTTTTTATCTTTGCATGTTCTACTTTGAAATGATCAGCGTTGTTCACCAGCGGACTGAACAAGAGCCAGACCACACTGTTCACCGTGCTGAACGCTTTTTACAGTTTCCAATTTATTGTATTTATTTCCATGAGTTGCGTTTCTGTTGACAATATTAAAAAGATGAAATTCTTCAAACTGTGATCCTTCAATCAGCTAATATTTTTAATAAACTTAACATTGATTCTGTGCTATTTTTATGTAGGTATTTCTCTTATTACAGCTTTTTTTAACTGTATAATGTAAAGGGCTTTGGTCAACTCTGTTTTTGTTTTAAATGTGCGATATAAATAAGGTGGATTGGATGAATCCTAAAAAAATCACAAAAAACTCATGTCAAAAAAATAATGCTCTTAAAATATATTACATATTCTGTTAGTTCAGAATTGTTTATATTCACAATGAGGAAAACAATATGAGCCATGATGAAGGGTAGTGTGGAATTCTGTTCGCACTCCTGTCGCTGGGAGAAGCTTGACATGATGGCTTGGGGCTGACTCAAATACAACGTGGCTCATTCAGGAGTGAGATCATCATATTCAGTGCAGAACAGTTTTTTATTCTTATTTTGAAGACTTAACTTTGCAAATAAACTGACACAAAGTTTTAGATGCTTTACTTTAAAAAAACTACAACTACCAAGATTGTTTTACAATCTTGCAAGTTAAGTTAATCAAATCAGACAAGAAACTGTCACATTTGACTGTTTAGTCAAATGTCAAATATTTAACCCAGATAACACTTTGTTGTTGTTTGTATTGGGACAATGAATTGCATTTTACGATGGAATAAAAATGTAAGGCAGCCCTTTCAAACAACAAATTATATTTTACAGTGTACTTAAAATACATCAAACTGAACTGTCTGCATGTACTGTTTGATTTAAAAACATTGGCCAGCAACAATCAAAGTGACACATAATGATCATCACTTCATTCCAGCTCCCCTCACCTCTACAGAAGATTTTAGCGTCTTTCGGTTGATTGTTTTAGATTTAAAGTAACTTTACTGTGATTCACTGGTCACTGCTCTCATCTGCTCTGATGTTGAGCATGCAAATGTTTTCAGACAAAAAAAAAAAAAAAAAGCTTTTATGACAGTGCTGGGAGCTCCCTGCCCAGCTGAAAATGCTAAAATTAACAATTAGCTGGTAAAGAAGACAAAATATTTTGCATCTAAAAAGCCAGATTCTACTTAGAAGTTGGCAGCAGCAGAAACGGAAAGAGAGGGAATATTGGACTGAAGCTTTGCCTGTAGATGAGAAAGTAGCCAACTGTCACGTGGCCAAAAATACCATTACAAGTTTAAAGGGTCACTATCATCAAACACAGTTTCAGTCCACATATATACCTGCATCACCACAAAAAGATTCTCACTTATTTATTGACTTTGATAGTAAGAATATGGTCAAATGCTTTAAACCTGCTAGCTGAATTTCAAATGACAAATTGCATAGAAGCAACAGAGGTCAGAAAGGAAAGTTTGTCTCTAAAATTATTATGCCTGAAAAATGGCCACTAGAAAAATGCCATATGCACAATGTGTAATTTAAAAGCTTCCGCTAATGAAAAAGATAAATAAATGATAAGACAGAGAAAAGAAAACTCAAATGTCATTTCAGCAGTTATTTCAGCTTCCAAAAACAAATGATTCTTTTCAGCTGTACAAGGAAGTCGTTTCCGGCATCGTTGCGAGAGCGAAGCGTAGACCTTTAATCCCAGGATAACAGGTTGTAGATCATGGGAATGAGAATTCTAACCTCTGCCTTTTCATTTGTTTTCTTAAAAAGAAACTCCAGGGCTGCTATTTTAAAGACTTTTATGTGATGCATGCATTAAGAAAAATGCCAATTTTATTGATAAACGATCAGATTTAAATCTCCGCAAAAGGCTAAACACACACAAAAAAAAGAAAACAAAAACGGAAGTAGAGCATGATTTATACTACAACACCAATTCCAAAAACGTTGGGATGATGCAAATGTTATCAACCAATATTTTATTCACAATAGAACATAAACTACATATCAGATGTTGATCCAATGAGATGTTGGATCGTCATAATTGTTCCACAATTTTTAGATGCAGTTTGTCACCTTTCGTTGCCCATCTTCCAACTGTTTTGAGACGTGTTCCTGTCATCAATGAGGTCATATTTTCCATGAAATGTTTATATGTCTCCGTTTTAACGTCTGATATGTTGTTTATGTTCTATTGTGAATAAAATATGGGTTGATGAGATTTGCAAATCATTGCACTCTTTTATTTTGGTTTTCACAACTTCCCAACTTTTTAGGAATTGGGGTCGTAATAGCAGCTAACATGACTCATGTCAGCTTTCAAGCTAGATGTTTGGGGAAATACCTTCTCTTTAACTCTTTGATTTCAAACTTGTATCCGACCTTTTTCATATGCAATACTCTGTACGTGAAGCCAAAAAGATTGATGTGTCACTTCACTCTCTGTGTTATAATCCAGTGTGGTAACATGATAATTAGAGCTCACATGTGATTAGGATTTATTATAATGTGCAGCAAATAAATGAAGCCCATTCGTGTTGGACTGCAGGTAAATTAGAAAACAAATAGAACCAGGACCAAATTCAATTAAATGACACCAATCATCAGGGCCATTCTCAGGGAAATAACTTGAAGCTCAAACAATATTTAATCCTGCCCCTTTACCCAGTAAATTACAGTCATTACGCCACAATCTGTTCACTTGGTTTGTACTCGCACTCAGTATAACGAGGCCAGGACACTGTCCACTAGGGATTTTTTTGCACTCCATGTTTTTTGAGTGTGGACTCATTAAGAATAGAGCGATGGGTGTCCTTTGCACTCAGTTGGCCTTCAATTAAACTGTTCCCTCAGGCATGATGGAAGAGGGAATCTCGTTTCAGGGGGGCAACCTGGCCACGGGTGGGCTAAAGTGTACATGAGGAAATCTGACGCTTTGTGAAGGCTGACCAACCATCCTGAAGGTACACGGAGTAAGATACCCATATGGAAATTAAGTTTGGAACTGAGTTTGTTAGAAGTATTTTGTCCTTACTTCACAACAAGAAATTCATATAAAAATTATTTTCTAAAACAGGAGTTCCACAAGGTTCTGTCCTTAGTCCAATTCTCCTCCGGCTTTGCATCAATCATTACCAGAATGATGCCACGCAGCAGATTCTCATAGCTTTTATGTAGTTGTGTTCAAATAATTTTTAAATATGTTTCGTAGCCTCTCTCAGGGTTCAGTTCTTGGTCCTTTTTCTGTCTATACTACATCCATGGCTTCTATCATCTGCTCTTCCTGTCCTTTCCACCGGATCGCTCCACAATCTCATCATGCATTTCTGCCTGTCTCTCACACATCTCTGCCTGGATGAGAGAAAGACATCTTCAGCTCAACCTCTCAAAGACTGAAGTCCTTGTCTTCCCAGCCAGACCTTCAACACAACACTGATCAACACTGATTGTCCCCACTAAGTTTCACCCAAAGGTCTTAACATCTGATTATGGCTCAGTAGCGAAAAATGTCTGGAACCATGTGTAATTTTCACACAAAGCTTTTCTTTTTCTGTTTGTGCACATGCTTTGCTTAATCGTGCTTATTGGTGCTAATTCTTTCCCCATTTTAGCTATACTGCACAGCCACCTTTAATCGAATTCAGCAGCAAGAACTGCATTATTCCCCTCCTCAAATGTAGGTGTAGTGCCACCCTTCCCAAAATGTTTCTGTGCTACTACCCATTAACTTGTCCAACTTCCATTCCAGCTAATGGAAATTCACATTTGGTGTACCTAAGTGCATCTCTCAGAGTGCCGCTCTAATGTCTAATTCTTAGCCTCATTCCATTTAAATCTTTATTGAAAGTCATGCTGAAATCCAGAGAAAATTCCCTGTTGATGGTTGGTGGTTAGGCGGCAGATTACAGGTTGTTGCCAAGGTAATTTTTAGCACCGAGTGACTTTCTCTGCACCCTAATTTCCTTGTGAACAGAACAACCTGGTCTCCTTGCTCTTCAAGCCAAGAGATTGAAAGCCAGATTCCCATAAATGAAGCTGGACACTCTCCTCCATAATTCCACTCCCTGGTTATAACTGGCTAAGTTACAGGCCAGGATTCTGTCTGCCTCTATGGCTGACAAATGGATTGGCTGAATGAATAATGGCTAATTAACTTTCTGAAAATGATTGTTTATCTGACTTTATGATCTGACGGTGTGCCAGTTTGTCTGCCGGCCTGCCCCTGCTTTGTCGGTGAGTCTGTCTGAAGGCAGACCTGGCTGCTCCTGACATTAGCACAAACCCACCAGATGCTCTGACTGCATGCTCTGTGCTTCAGTGCTGGCAGCGTGCCACAGCTCCTGCCTCACTAGGCTAATGTAAATGCATTGTCTCATCATCCAGGCCCGGAGGGAGGCACACTTGTCTGCCCCGACATGCTCGCTCTCACGGGGGGGGGAGCCAGATGCTCGGAAAGGCTTCCTGGGTGCCGAGGGAGCTACCAGAGGTCAGTAACGAAGGACTGCAAAACGGGGAGGCTGAAACCATTTGTAGTACTGTCTGAGAGTGCAAAAGGCAAAGTAGTCCTGATATTTAAAAATGACAGTTATTCTCTGAGGAGCATGTGGTAATAAAACGTGTCATTCATTATTTAAATGTAAAATCCTCTGTAAGTGTTACCTTCACTTAGCGCTTCTGCACTCTCAGTGGCAACAGGAAATCACTTGTCTTTTGGTTTTAATGACGAAGAACTCCTGTTATTTGACCCCACTAATTACCAAGTTTTTCCTTTTAATGGCCGCAAGTTCAGTGATAAGTGATGTGAATAAGCTTCGTCTGAACCAAAACTTTCTTCTGTGTTGCCTACGAGATGTTACAAGATATTGGTGAATATTTCTAGTCAAGGATACTTCTCAACTAGAAGCTATGTCATATTTTATACAAAATTCCCAGGGATTCATAAAACACAAAAGTCCTCCGTGTGCAGTAAACTTAGAAAAGTTAAAAAAGGACACGGAACATTATAGAAATATCAGTGATGGGACTGCATGTAAAAATGAAGTCAGCAAACCTGAAACAAGAATAGACAGATGTCTCAACTGGCTCAAGCGTTTCTACAGCTCGAGAATGCTTCAT
Source organism: Channa argus (assembly GCF_033026475.1). Classification (NCBI taxonomy): domain Eukaryota; kingdom Metazoa; phylum Chordata; class Actinopteri; order Anabantiformes; family Channidae; genus Channa; species Channa argus. The sequence continues at coordinate 19,778,209 of NC_090210.1, forward strand.
GCTCAAGAATGACAAATCGAACTGTTAAAGAAAAAACATCAACTCAAATGATGACTAAAATGCAAATCCTAATTAACAACCACTTAAGAATTGCAATAATTCTCAACATCTACTGGCCAGAAAGGATCAGCAAATGCAAGGAGAAGATCGAGATGGACACATACTACAAGATCCTGCATCAAGCATCATCCGAAGGCTTTGACATAGAACATAGAACAGGAGGAGCATCATGCTTGAACTGATCTGGCCCAAACATTTTATCCATAACAGGATCTTTCCTTAAAAAGGCCCAAGTTAATTGTGCCAAAGTTAACCAAAAGGTCATACAGGTGATTTGTAACAGTGCTTTGGAAATTCTTCTTCTTATTCTCTGTGTAAATTCAAATGACAAATTATGTTGTTTGCATTTTGACGTTCAGCAAAATCGGATTCTATCTGACTTTCTCACATGTAGAGGACAAATATTGCTGCCAATGTTTGCCAACTCTCGAAAACTTAATTACCTGTGTTTCCAAAATGGTTATATAAAAAAAAAAAACATCTAGAGTAAATCAATAAAGTGAAGGAATGAAAAACATTACTCGCTAAAGTTTTACTTTTCCAACAGTAGTTAGCATCCCTGAAGGCTATTTTTAATTTTAATTGGTGCTTACTGACCTATTACCTTTGCAAAATCCAACAGCAGCATTGCTTTTCAGAAACTCTTAATGATGTACAACTGAAAATAATTCTTTATCAGTGAGCACAGCACTGCAGCTGAAACACAAGCACATACAGTAAAGCTCTTTGGAAACATAACATAAGAGGCCAGAGAAAATTTATGTTTTGTAATAAGACCTTAAAATACAACTTCAACGTTTTACTTCTCCTAATGAGGGATAATAATAAGTGGGTCATCCTTACACCGTAAATGTGCAATGACAGGTCACGGCATATTTCGTCGTTTGCTACATTCTCCTGTGCCGGATCACAGATGAGCCGCAGCTTGTCATCGTTGTGCATCTGCATGGTGCAATGAGACAGACAGGCAGATCAGCAGTTGAGCAACCGCGAATCCTTTCATCGCTCGGCACAAGTTTCTTTGTGGAAGTATTTTTGCACGCTGTGAGATTGGTTTGGACAGATTTCATTTTCACAAGGCCTTTGAAAGCTGCTCGGTCTCTTTAGTGTGAGAATCCCCATAGAGATCAGTGCCGCCTCCGAGGATTGGACAGACAGGCGAACTGCTCAACATGCACGCTGGGTTTCTAAGGTAGAGGTGATAACTGTGCACAAATAATGTTTGGTTAGAGTAAGAACAACAGCTGTGTGTGGCTGCTTTGTGGTTCTACTTTCCTTCGGGCCTAAAATGCCGCTGTAGTTGGTAGCATATTTCCAACAGAGTAGGGATTCATCAAGCTGTCAGTGGATTCCAACATTTTACCAGGTTGGCAAGTCAGTGAAATCCTCAGCTGCCTGGCATGGCTGCAATGCACTGTGGACGCTGGCTGTAAAAATCCCCCTCACCTCTCTGAAGATTGGAGGCAGCCGCTTTCAGCCCGATTGCGACGGCCTTTGACGGGTAGCAAAGCTGGTTTGTGAAACTGAAACAGTGCCATTTCATTTCCACTGCCTCGACAATGGGGTGTCCAAGACTACATGTTTAGATAGTGGAAGAAGAATTTAGATCCTTAAGCTACTGTGCATTAAAGAAAAGATAAGCAAAAGACAATAGGAAAGCTTGGGTGCACATACCTGGCATAAGCTAAAATCTTACGGCTGTCACAATCAAGGACTTTTGTTTGTTTTCATTTCTCACTTTACTTCCTGCTCTGGACTTTTATTTTGTAGCACCTCAGCCCCAGTTCTTCTTAGTCTTTTTGGTTTCTTCACTCACCTCGTTAGTCTTGATTTCTTTCCCCTTTCCCCGTTTATTTTAATGCCCAACCCTCCCCACAGTTCGTTGCCAGTCCTGAGTTTGTTCCTGTTGCAGCGTTGAAAATGTCGTCAGTTCTGTGACTTTATTTTAACTCAACCCACAATTTCTTCCTGACCTTAACCACGCGTAGCTTTTTGTGCACGTAGGTCTGTGCTGCTTGTTGTAACCATGACAACAAATGTTAAAAACACCACAGTGGATGACAATGACCATAGCTGTGGCATGATAAGGACCAACTGAAAGTGATGGAAGAGTAGGGAGCTACTGTCCCCAGTGGCAAAAGTTTTAAAAATAACTAAAAGTTATAAATAAAGTAGTTTAAATTAAAAAAAACTCTTGGGTTAGACAATCTTTATTGCTTTGTCAAGGTCATAAGAACTAATAGTGACATGAGTCTGAAACAGGAAACTAACAATGATCCACTGTGTAAAAGTCAAATGTTGGTAAAAAGTTAACTTTGCCGCTGTGTAACAGACCCACCTGTGTTTCAAGATAGAACAGTCTCACACGCACAGTGGTTCATTAGATGTCTGCTCGGGTTAAGGTTTGGCGTGTCGGCGAGATTGTGAGGGAAACGCTAATTAATCCGTTTGCAAGGAACCGTGTATAAACTTTGTGCACTTGTTTGCGAGTGTGCCATCTTAAATCCTGCAATAATAAACGGTTTAACAAATCACACTATTGTGTCCAAAGTGATTTGAAATAGGTGTAAATGTTTTTTTTAGGCTATCACTGATTCATTGTTGCTCTTAATCTTTTTTTGCAGTAATGATCTGTCAAAGCGGTGTTTTCAGCTCGGGCAAACATAATAATTAATGCAGCTTTTAGGTATCAAATAAAATCAACAAATCAAACATATTTATATAGTCCACAACATCACTAATCCCTCGAGGGGCTTTACAATCTGTTCAACACACAACATCCTCTGTCCCTTAATGAGAGACAGAAAAACTCTTTATTTTGAAAAATGAGAGAAACCTCAGAAAGGACCCAGGAGAAAATTAAATCTGCAAATTAATTAGCAACTTCTGTTTCCAAACAGAGAGAACAATGACATAAAAGTACCACAAAACTGTAATTATTGCTGCATTTGGTTACCACCCACTACAGGTTGAGTGAAACAGCAGAAGACTCTGAGTGTACTGGGATCAGTACAATTTGACTTTGAAGCAGGAATTAATAAGAAAAGCATTTATTTCCAGGAAACATTTCAAGTCATCGAGTGGTCCCCTTGATCCTGATGCACCTTGAAAGCAGCTGACGCCTCTCAGCACCGTATCTGACAGAGCAGTCAATCACTTCTGTCTGCCGTCACACACAGTAGGACGTCATCGGCATAAAACCGACCCTGCACTGGAAATGAGTTGAAGAAAACTGGTGGCTAACACATTTGGAGGACTATAAAGAGGCATCAGAGGGTGATGATTGATTGGGATGAGCAAGGGGAGCCTTTCCACAGATAAGACCTTTTAGAGCAATTCAATTAACTTCAGGCCCGGAGGAAAGGTAGGATGTTGTAAACTTTGATTACATCAGTGCTGATGAAAGGATGGGAGGAGATGACTGTAAACAGAGACATTAACTGAGACAATCAATGAACTTGTGGTCATATTTCACACAACAACAGAAACACAATAACAATATGTTACAAAACAAAAACCTAAAACAGTTGATGAAAATCCTTATTTCTGGTATCAAAACAGTTGAATCGCTGTTGAAAACTTCCAAACACAGACTCAGAAGGAATATGCTGTACCATAGCTACTGAGATTTATTTTGTCACAGCTACGTCTCCAATTAGTCACAGCTGAATGTTTTCTGTTGCCTCAGATAATCTGAAAATTGTTGACATTTAGCGCCGGCCCCGTTCACTTCATCCTGCGAACGCTCCTGATTCCTGACAGGCTCGATATACCCAGAGAAAGGAAAGACGGGAGGATGAGCGACTACTTGAGGAGGTGGATGTAATCAATATAAACATGAGGCAATTAGTGTAGCACTCATATTTCTTTAGGGAGGTGGGTGTAAAAAACGTGGCGATCAAAGTGATGCCTGCTCCACGCAAGTCATTAATAAGGCCCCAGAGCGACTACAGGAATACTTTGTTAAAGAGCCTTTAAAAAACCTGCATGGAATTAATTAAAACACAATGCACTCCTCCGTCTTTCATGCATCGTACAATGTTGCACATCATTTTAAAGTTAGCAGACAGAGAGAGACGGGTCCGGCTGCTCACTCCCACATGGTCCCTCTCATTTATTTCTGCTACACACTGAGAATCGACAGAATTTCTAGACTGGTCGCCCGCTTTGAAACCAGCAAAATACACCAATTAACGGGATCTGGCAGCGAATATGAGTGCTGCACCGAGTGGACAGGACAGAGTCCAAAAAAGCATCATATCATGCGAGTAAGTGGAAGTGGGGATGCAAACATTCAAAGGCACAAACAAACGAAAAACACGCCGTTTGAGCAACGTGCACAGCTGGAGATCAGAGCCCGTGGGAAGGTGTTCTGTGTTTGGACTTGATGTAGCCCACATACACACCTGACTAATTGGCTGCTTCTGTCAACAAGTTACAAAACGTTCATTTGTGCAACAGATCACAAAGAACATGGCAGTTTTCATTTATGATAGTCGGCTGAAGAGCTCGGCCGAACGAAACGTCAGATACAGTGATAATTAGCCTCACTCACTTATTAGAAACATCTCTCAGATTTATTGTGATGCAAGAGCTTCATACAAACTGCCCGTGGGTTAGAAAATGATCTGAATGATAAATCTGTTCAGAGAGCAACACAGTGGGGCAGTGAACTTCTGTGGCTACAGCTACAAGCCTGAGGCACGAACAAGTGGGAGAATCGGGATGAATTTACGGGACCACAACCAATGATGCAAACAGTAGCATAGCCTTTCATGTTACTGTTTGCATCACTGGTCGTGTCTGCAACTGTAATTATTTGACCCGAACAAAATAAAATGCAAAAAGATTGTGAAGACAATCTGCATTCCAGGGAATATTCAGCACCAACCATTAAATCACCTTTACATCAGGACAAGCAGTGGATCATTTGGGACATTTGTTGTTTGTTATTACGTTAATAGACATGTAACCAACACTTTTGTTTTGAAACGTTGTCACGTTTAAATACATTTCTAGCTTGAGTTAGTGTGCAGTTGTTTCCTTTTTCATCATATTCAGCCTGCAGACATTGTGGGAGATGTCTTCTCATCTAAGCCCGATGAGCACTTGCTTACAATGTGAGAACACATATTTTATCAGTGCTAATTGTCACAACAAAGTGAACATAGCCACTGCTCTGGGACTCTGTGCAAGAGATTCTGCAATTTAACCAACATGCATTTGCTGCAGCACAAACACATACTGTACAACAGAGTAACCATATGTACATACTAGTTTCCACCATATGCTGTTTTAAAAAAAATTTACATACATTACCAGGAAATGGTGTGATGAATGCACCCACATCTGCAAGCTTTTATGCAATATTTTGTTGATTTTACAAGATTCTCTTCATGCCTGGTTAACAACGTGGTATAATGTGGTATATATTAAAGTTGCCTTGATTAAAAAACACTGTGCAGCTGTCCAACAACAGTTTATGACAGGGATCAATTAAGTGTAAAGTCCCAGCAATGAAAAAAATAAAATAAAATTTGGGGGGCTGAAAAGTATTTGCCTGTAAATGTGCTTAAAATTGCTGCAAGTGTCTCTGGGCTACAATAAAACTAAACGTTGCAGCGCCATCTGGCCCTGGAGAAAACACCCTTCTACAAACGCGTTCCAGAGGTCAAACCCTCTGTAAGAACACATCTGCAAACAATGCGTCGAAAACACCCCAGTTGTCTCATTGACCTTGCTCAGTTTTACCGTGCGCGTAACAACAGAACACCAACACGTGCAAGCTGCCGGCAAAACAAAATACGTAAATGTGGGCTCAGGCTGGAATTTAATTGAGGTCTAACACAGCCAAGGTAACTGCAGTGAAAATGGAAGATTGTTTCTCCGTCTTCAAGGTAAGGTAGGCTGAAAATGTTTTTTCTCCATTTGCCCAACGGCTCATTAGTTTCTCTGTTGTTGTAAGCTTGTGCAAATTATATCATGTCCATTACTCCCATTGCTCAAACTGCAGGCTGCCTGTACCACTCCACCCAGCACTCCTGAGAATGAATGTGCTTTGGATCTGCGCTTGCAGCTATTTAGTTATTAGTTAATACATCAGCCATGTCATTGTACTGTCTGAGGCTTTCACAAAGAAGACTGAGGAGCCTGCTGATTTGATGTGGTCAGCTCAGTACATGGTTGCCTGACACTTTAGTTTATTATCTTCTGAGGTATAATTGGCACAGCGCTCTGAGATGGAGATGAACGGAGGAGAAGTATATGTTCATGTTTGGGCTGATGTGATTCTGCTGCTCTGGCTGAATCACCCCTGCAGGGCTGGAGACACAGTGTTGACGCTGGTCAGCTCAGGCAGACAACAACTGAAAATGTCTATTAATTAAACTAAAGCCAAAGGGGGTGTAACCGCATTATCGGAGCGCGCTCTCCTCTGCTCTGGAATATTTTGATAAACCACCACCAAAGCCGAGGCTTGTCATACACCTGGGGATTATTATTATTTCAAATTAATGCACTTTTCAAATCCATGAAAGCCCAGTCCGGCTACATCATCAGTTAGTGCTGCAGCTAAAAATAGTCTGTCAACCCAAATTTAAAGGGGAAGCCCACTGATTTACTCAACCTGAAAACAACTGCATGTTTCCTAATCACGAGCTCTACACTTTACACATGCATGCTGATAAATTCTTCTGCGTATGTGTTGTAGGGAATTCAATTTCTGCATGTCTAGCGTGTTTTTTTTGTTTGTCTGTTTTCAAGTCAAATGCACAAAAGAACAGGATTTTCCTCCTGCACTCCGACCATCTGGTGGGGTGTGTCGTGCAAAAACTGACTGTGGGTAAATGTTAAATAAACACAATTCTTCTTCGCTGAGACTTGCACTTCTCTGCTCTAGTAATGATAAATACATTAATCATCTCTTAGTCATCACAAGTGGATATTGTTGGCATTTTAAAGCAATGTATCATGTCGGCAAAACCACAATATTAATAACATTGTGCCTTTTTTTTACTAATATATACTAATATATTTTTAGTAGACGTTAAAATACAACAAAACAACAATCACAGGCAACAAAAAAGCCTGTGACTCAAACTGGAGTTCTGAAGTTGAAAGTGGCTCATTACCAGGTAAAAGAGTCAAGATAATATCGAGCAGCATACAAGATGCAACAACCTATGTAATAGGTTGTTGTTGGAGCTTCACCTTAACTACAGCCAAAAAAACCAAAAAGAGTATGTTTTGTCTTTGCTGCCTCAGTTTGACCAAAAAAGGTCGAAACGTTTGGTTTGTTGGTTCCAACCCGTGTTCTGTGAGGCCCCCAACTGCACTGAAATGCTCAACTAAATTTGTGAAGCCCCCCACCCGCCGCCCCTATTTTTCTATCTTGATATTCTTTTCTCATTCGTTGTAGCACAAAAAACCCACAAACTTGAGCATTATTATTTCAACCTCCTGTTCATTTATGCAGAAGTTACGTAAAACCCAAGCTCCCAAGAACCGTCTGAACTCAGCACATCTCTGCTATTCCACTGATGTTTTAAAAATCTCATGAGACGCCAGATTTGAGACGACAGCTCTTCGCAGGCTCCATTCATATAACATGAACACATTTCACCAGTTTCTTACGTTCTGATGCTGCTTGCTCTGTTTTGTTTTTAAAGGACCGTAATCATATCAAGGGGTTTTGGGTTTCCTTTAATCCCCACAGAGAGTAAGACAGAAGAAGACAGAATCCACATTGGTAAAAACAAGAAAATTCACAATATATCTAATTTTATCTAATATGTTGACAGTAAATGACAGAACACATATAATCACTTTTCTTTTTTTTTTTTTTTTTTTTTGACAGAATGTCCTTTTCAACAACCTCACAATAATCCATGCAGCATTTGGATATTATTTTACTACCAATAAAATGAGTGTGTTAGCTGTGTTAGGAGAAACAACTTTTCTTTTATTATAACAGCCTCAGTGTTATATTACATTCTATGTAACTCAAACACAGCCAAAGTTACACATTTCACAAGGACACTTAATGTGAAAATGACAAGGGAAAGTGCTTCACAACACAAAATGAACTGACATACGCGTGGGAAAAGACAGAAGCTAAACTGAAGTATTCAATGTAAGAAAGCACTTGGGGAAATGGCAACAAGTACGACAGCCAGGAGCAAATGAGTCAAACGCTACAGAGTGAACCGAAGAGGTTTCAACGTGGACAATCAAAAGGTTCTTTAAAACCTGAACTCTCAACTCCTGAAGACAGTAATTACCTCGATTGATCACAGCAGTTAAAAGAGCCAAAATAATAAGAGCATTTTAAACGCTGAGGAATAATGACATTCAAATCTTTGTTCCGCAGACCTTGAGCCCCAGACATTTTAATCAGGACCCTGCTTTTTTTTTGTAAGCCAGCTCTGAACAATCAGTGCTTGTTCTGTTGCTGAGCAGCTGAGGACAAGCGTTTTTTTTTTTCTTTTTCTTTTTTGTTCTCCCCCATTTACTGATATATACAGCAAGGCGCAAGGAGAAAAGTTTCAGGTTTGAGAATGAATGAAACTGCAGGTGTGAGCAGTTGAGGGAGCAAAGAAGGATACTTTTACATTTCATGGATAATTTGATATTCAAAATTATGTCTTTGGGAAATACATTTATTCACTTTCTGGCAAGAAACTGTTCCAAGAAGCTAAATACCATTATTATGTCTGTACAGTAAATATATAGATTGAACCAGCAGCTCAGGCTTCATATTTACTGTACGGTAAATTGGTACAGTTTGTCTGTTTTAATGAAACTTTCTTGGCAAAGCAACTTTCCTGGTTGCCAGGCAACGTTAACATCCAAGAAACAGGGAATTGTCATTTTTTTAACCTTACACTCTGTGCAAATCAAGCAAACAATAAACAACGTGTTAATTAACGAGTTTGAGAGCTGCTTGTTGGAGGAACGTGTTGCTTTTGGCTGTCTCTGTCCTATCAAAAGCCGATTAGGTCACGATTCATCTCCGCTCCCTATAATTGCTATAATTAATAACGTTTTATATCGGCAGCTGACGTTTATGCCAATCCAAACATCACGCGTTGTTTATGAACGCAGCTCCGTGCACCACCAGGCTCAGAGCTGTGCTGATTTCCATCTCAGCGCACTTCATATGAATGCCTTCCTGGAGGCTCGGTCGCTCAGGACGGCCTTCATAGACACACACCAAGATATAAACAGCACTCCGAAGCATAGTCCCAGGGTGCTCTGTGCCTCGTGGCACAGGGGGCTGTGTTCATAAATCCCAAGTGCCATTTGCAACGTGATATAAGCGGTTATTCAAACAGGTATAAAACACCAAACGGCAGGGAAAAGCATGGCCTGGTCGGCTTTTGATAGGTTCCTGTCTTTAAGCATAGCCAAGCTCACTGGTTGTTGGCAGCAGCTGCATATTCATTATACATATGAGAGCGGCATCAGTCTGCATTACATTTTGCCAAAACTGTTCAGCATTATTACCGAAAGTGTTGAAACCAACTGAAAAATCGAAGTGAGATAATAAAAAACAAAACAAAAACCATCCCAGAAAATGAATAATATCCCATTTTTTGCCTCCCACTCTGCTAACATATGCGTGGCGTTACTACAGTCCCATTCCAGTGAGCCACAGATGAATTAGGGGAGCCTATAGGAGGTCATATCTTCTCCATAATATCCAGTATAATAAATCTGTGGGTATTCTTCCAGTGTGTTCTGGCTGAACAATGGAGTGTTTGCTGATTAGAAAATAGCCGAGTGCACAGCCTGAAGCAGCAGAAAATGTTGGCAACTAGCAACATGCAACAAAAAGGAAGTGCTGCACATAAACCACTGCATCAACAAAAAATAAAAACAACCATTAAAAAAACAAAACCAAAAAAAAAACAGGGAGGATGTAAGATGTAAAGAAGGAGCACAGTTGCTCCTTTTGCAGCGGTGGGTAAACCATTTAAAACAAACACTTCATTGTGGCAAAACATGTTTTCCAGCAACGGAGAATTTCTTATCTTGGCGTGAGGTGCTTTACAATTATTGGTCGAAATACTGTACAGCAGAGGTAAAAGTGATTGGTGGAGAGCTGCCAGATGACTGCACAATCACATGCTGAGTGGAAACGTTGGAAAGATGCATCTTAATCGCGTAACATGCATGGTATAGTGTAGCAATTCACATTTCGGTATCGGAGGCTGGTTTTCAACAGGACCAGAAAGGAGGAGAATTTCAAACTTCTCCTGAGGCCCAGATCTTATCTTCAGCCTTTCTGTACAGGAAAAAATAATCCTGTTAGGTGTTTCTGTGTTACATGTATTGAGTGGTGGAAACATCGATCTGTAACTGCTCGCAGTGCTGGACTGAACGCTTCTCAAGCTTGTGTTCGTCCCAGAGGAAAGCAGACCCCTGACCCTGCCTTTGTTCAGACCGTTTCCTGTCTGCTGAGCGACACCTGGAGGAATTGTGGGGAGTTTTTACATTGTGCTGATGCTCTCATCAGCCAGGCTGACTTACACTGAGTGACACAGTGACAACAGGAAAGATGGGGATTTAGTTCTGAGTTGCACAGGGGGACAATCACTGAGCTCAGGGAAGCGTTGCTCTGTCTGGAAAACAGAAACAGATCTGACTTTAGCACTGCTTTAGTAGTAGCCAAAGTTCATTCTTGGCTTGAAACAGTAGTTTGCTTTAAAGCTCAGGGTAATTCGGTTGCCAAATAATTTTAGCAATAAAAAATAAACTAAACCCGAAATAAATGATAGACTAAGCTAAAAACTCAAACAATTGGGAAGATAATTGGAAAGATATTGGATTACCAAGTGAAGGCTTTGAGTTGGAGTTTTTAACTTTTCTAATCCATTACTCATCCTCATCCATGACTCATCCATAACTTCCCATGCACAAACAAAATGCTCGCCTTTCATTTCTGACCCTGACGAAACTGAAGCACTTCTTCTCCTGCCACTTTGCTTTCAGTGTCTTCTCTCTAACTGAGTTTTCCTGCTTGCTTTGTTTATAACTTTTGTCTCCGAATACAGCAAAAGCATCTGCCAAATGACTAAATGTAAATGTCTGAATCAATAAAGATGTGCACAGATGTAAACAGAGTCTGGAAAGTCTGGAGCATGGAGACTTTCAACCTAATACTTTGAAAGCAGTAAAGAAAAGTTAAAGGTCATTTTGTCAAATTATTATTTCCCAAGTCACTGTTGAATATTTTATGCTTATTTCATTGCTCGTTTCTAGGCTGCTCACAAAAGTTCACAACTTAATTGTTTGTCTTTTGGTTGAAAGCTTTGTGGAAAGCTACTAAATGATAAGTGAGCGTGGAATTCACCTTGAGTTAAAAAAATGTATTTTTGTCAAACTACTGTTTCCAAGCTCACAAATGAATATCTGTGTTTAAATTGAGGTTGGCTTTTAACAAAACCTCTACTCGTGATTGCTTATGTACCGCAAATCACCGAACCAAAGCTCACAGAGAAGTGGCCTGACATTGACCGCCAACGTGTGAGACTAAGTAGTACACTGCAGTAGGACAGAGACTGCGAAGCTCAGCTGCAGTGTATTATAGTCGTCAGGGACCCTGTGCATCAAGTCACCTAAATTAGAAGTCTTTGAATCCTTCCAGTCGTCCCCTCTGGGCCTCAGCTCTGACTGGGACACTAATCACAGCCTCAGAGGGGA